>NW_020174369.1:2209890-2350255 GCF_003031525.2 Neophocaena asiaeorientalis asiaeorientalis | reverse complement strand
TTTTTTTTTTTTTTTGCGGTATGCGGGCCTCTCACTGTTGTGGCCTCTCCCGTTGCGGAGCACAGGCTCCGGACACGCAAGCTCAGTGGCCATGACTCACGGGCCCAGCCGCTCCGCAGCATGTGGGATCTTCCCAGACCGGGACACGAACCCGTGTGCCCTGCATCGGCAGGCGGACTCTCAACCACTGTGCCGCCCTCGTTTGCTTTTTGATGAAATATTCAATGTCAGTAAAAAGTTTTCCCTCACACCCTCTTAGGACCATTAAACATCCAGGGAAACAAGGATAGAGGGATCAGGAATTTAATAGATATTTTAGAAAAGCAAATGGCACTCTGTCTAAGGCAGCTGACACGCAGCATTTGAAGAAGCTTTCCGTGGATGCGGTGGTGCAGGAACCACTCTTCCCTCTGGCATTTTTTCCTGAGCGTATGTTGCAACCCATCACTAATGACAGGGCTCTGTGCATCTCCCAGGCTGTCTGGGGGAGTCTTTTTGAAGGCATTTCAGCCATCTGTTAGGGTTTCCTGCTCACAAGGGTGCTTTGGTGCCATAAGGAGATGCGACATGACATTTGGAATCTGGGCCCATGTGTCACAATGCCAAGGGCAGGGACAGCCCTGGGAGACTGACTCTGGCTGCTGTGTAGGCATGAGCATGGCAGTCAAATAGATCTGGCTGGGCAGTCATATTAGCAGCTGGGCCCCTGGAATTTAGAGGGGAGGGGGAATGAAAAGTCTTAGGAGCCTTTGGAAGAGAAGGACAAACCCCTTCCTGCTCATCTTCCTCTGGAGAATCCTTGGGGGTAAAAGTGAAGACCACAGCTGGAGCAATGAAGTTGGCAGTGATCAGAATTTACCAGACTTCAAGCCCCATAGCCATGATATTCTGCCATCCACATGCTGCCAATAATTTGCTTTATATTTTCTTTAAATAGGCTCACATCTTTATTTAAATACATGTATTTTTTTAAATTTATTATTTATTTTTGGCTGCATTGGATCTTCGTTGCTGTGTGCGGGCTTTCTCTAGTGGCGAGCGGGGGCTACTCTTCGTTGTGGTGCGTGGGCTTCTCATTGCGGTGGCTTCTCTTGTTGTGGTGCTGGCTCTAGGCGCTCGGGCTGCAGCAGTTCTGGCACGTGGGCTCCGTAGTTGTGGCTTGTGAGCTCTAGAGCGCAGGCTCAGTAGTTGTGGCACACGGGTTTAGTTGCTCCGCGGCATGTGGGATCTTCCCAGACCAGGGCTCGAACCCGTGTTCCATTCACTGACAAGCGGATTCTTAACCACTGCGCCACCAGGGAAGTCCCAATACATGTATTTTTAATGAAATTTTATGTAGGTAACTAACTAGACGTCAGCATGGCTTGCTATAAAGGCAAAATAGTCACAAATAAATAAAATGAAAACAAAGCAATCTTTTGAAATTTTAGCTTGACATTGTGGCCTGCTAGCTCATTGTTAAAATGGGAAATCAGCAAGGGTCATGGGCTTGTTAAAGGCGTGAACTCAGACTTTCTCCTTAAGGTAATTGGCAATATTGAAAGCAAATTCGGTAATGAATCATCATTGTAAATCAACTATACTTCAATTTTAAAAACATGAATCATCATTAGTTTATGTGCTTAATATTAATTAATGCCGTATCCAAGAATTCACTAAGTTTCACGTGCCACCTAAAATCATCTTGTGTGCTACTTGAGGACTGCATTTCACACTGTGGATGACACCTGGAGGGTGGAAAAGACTTGTCCGAGGTAACCACGGTTCTGTTTCCATCCTTACACCTATGCCGTTTATCAACGAATTTTATAGCTTCTCTTGCTGGAGGCGGATTGTACATGCCTGTACCTTGACTTTGGACTCTGCCTTTGTGACTTGCTCTGGCCAACAAGATGTTAGCAGATGTGCTGCCGGCAGAGGCTTCAAATTGGGCTTGTCTTCTTTTCTTGCACTTTGCCATCAGTGTGAGGAGGACATGCCATGGTTAGCCTGTTGATCTAAGGAGGATAGCAGACACATTGAGCAGACCTAGTTTCTATCTGCAGAAAAGTTCAGTTTTGGACTCCAGGCTGCTGATTTCCCCTTTTGGTGCAGTATGGGGAGCGTGTGTGCATGTGAGTGTGAGAGAGAGAGAGAGAAACAGCAGACAGCAGACAGAAATTGAGAGAGAGAGAGGTAGGGGAAGAAGAGAAGGAAAAAAGAAGAGAGGAGAGGGGAGGGCGAGGAGAGGAGGAAAGGAAAGACTGCCAGGGAAGATCCATGTCCTTAAGGGCACGGGCTCTGTCTCTTTCATCTTCTGTACCCCCAGTGCTTAACAGAGGCTCCCAAGTGTTGATGATAAATAAATGCTTTGTCTTTTATCCAACAACTTTCCAAATTCAAGGAGCATTTACCCAGAACTCTGTTATACACATGGGACTGGGCTAAACATACGCAGTGATACAAAATAAGTCCTTTTTTGTGCCGTAGGACATCATCATGTATTTTGGTGGCAAGGCCACACTTAAATAATGTGACTAAGCACCGATTCGAAGCTGTATTGTTCTGTGCAAAGTGACAGGTGCAGCGTCCCTCTAATACGGCAGTGTCCTCTCCTGCGAGCCTTGATTGGGCGCACTTTCAACCTGCGGTGCCATTCTTCAACACCCTGTGGGGAGTTTAGGTTCTCCACAAATCTGTCCCTCATCTTCCTCCCTTTCCTCTTCTTCTCTCTACACACATTTCTATTCCTTTCCTTCTGGGTTCTCTCTGCTTCTGCTCCGGAGTAAGTGTAGATACCTGCATCCATTTCAATGAGCTTCCCTTCCGTATGGTTGTCTTGAAAGCCAGGAATCGTCCTTCACATCCCCCCTCCATGACTGAGTCCTGGGGAGTCTGTCTGCAATTTACAGGTTGAGTCCATTCTGTTCCAACTCCTCCCTCACCATCATGGGCCCCTGTCATGTCTCACCTACCTGGTTTCTTAGCATCATCTTCGCCCAGCCTGTTCCCCAAAGAGCAGTAGGAATAATCTTGTAAAATGCTATCTGACCATTTAACTCCCCTGCTAAAAGGCATCTCAGGTGCAGCCCATTACAATTTGGAAAAAAGACTTGTACTGCGGCTTATAATATTCCGCATGATACGGACACTGCATAGGTCCATGTTTTGGGTGAAACCAAGGAGATTCCACAGTCAGTAAGTGGCAACGTCTTTTGACTTCAAGGCTATCATTCTTCATGCGAACTAATCATAACCACAATTATAATTGCCTTTTATTGAGTGCATATGATAAAATACACATAATTAAGTTCTTTCCTCACAGCCAAATCTATGAATCAGCGCTATTATTCTCCTAGTTTTACAGGTGAGGAAACTAAGACACAGAATGTTTAAGCAATTTTTCCAAGGCCACACAGCTTGAAAATGACAAAGCCCAGGCAGTGTAACTTCCTTACCCCTACCGGGCCCTGCAATGAGCATAGAATTGACAAAAAAGGAAGGAATATGTTCTAACTGCCACCGCTTGTCCATCGCTGTCATTCTTCTGGCTAGATATCAGGCTATCCAAATCTTCGTATAGTTTCTTAAGTTGGCATTGCTTCTTCCCCCTCAAGAGATAACTAAGTATAAACAGCAACGTCAACAAATATTAGGAATCAACTGTTTAAAATTGATAATGTCTCTGAAGGCCTGAGATGGTCTTCAGGAACCCAGTAAGGATGGGAGGCATTTCGCAGAAAATAGAGTGTGAGCAGTCCTAACGGAAATGTCAAAAGGATAACGTGTTTTGCAAATGTTTATTGCAAACAGACAAAAGTAGGTTCAATTACTCATCACAGCCTACACATTTCTCTTTGTTGGCTGAAAAACACTCAGGTGTTTTGTTTTTCAGAAAAAAAAATTATTTTCTGGGATGGCATGGAGGTATTTTTAGCTTTGAAAGTTTGTGAACTTCTGTGGCCTATTAAAAAATGCCGATGCAGCCTTAAAACATGAAAAAAGATGACAGATGCCAATGAACATGATGAATCCACTGGACTCCATATATCATCTGTCCTTTGCCCCCTCTTTCCTCCAACCCCTGAGCTTTCTGAATGCCTCATCTCTGATTCTGGGCACTTTGAAACCAGAATCTGTATTCGGCACATGTGGCTGCACGATTAAATAAAAATAATCATCATCTTTCTCTTCTGTCGCCTCTGTAGGAGAGATTTTTTAACTCTACCTCTGCTGCCGCAACCCCTAGTCAGGCCCTTTGGAGAAAACCGGATTTTAAATCTTAACGTTAGTGAGACTTTGTGCAAGTTTCTTATCCTTGTTGAGACTCAGATTGAGACTCGGTCTCATCTGGTATCCAGTGAGAATGATGACACCTGCATCACAGGGCAGCAGTTGTGATGTTTGAGTGACATGTATTTTAAGTACCTATAAGTCTTTTTTTTTTTTTAATAAAACTTTATTTTTTGGCTACGTTAGGTTTTCATTGCTGGGCGTGGGCTTTCTCTAGTTGCAGCGAGCGGGGGCTACTCTTCGTTGCGGTGCGCGGGCTTCTCATTGTGGTGGCTTCTCTTGTTGCGGAGCACGGGCTCTAGGCAGGCGGGCTTCAGTAGTTGCGGTGCACGGGCTTAGTTGCTCTATGGCATGTGGGATCTTCCCAGACCAGGGCTCGAACCCGTGTCCCCTGCATCGGCAGGCGGATTCTTAACCACTGTGCCACCAGGGAAGTCCTAGTGCCTAGTAATTCTTAACTGTAATGGCTTGAGCCCTTATTGTATGTTGGCACTTTACATCTATTATTTCACTGAATTTAACCCTATAAAGGAAGAATCATTATCTCCACTGTACAGATAAAGAAGCTGAGGCTCAGAGTCATGCAATAACTTGCCTGTTATGGGTTGAATTATATCCCCCCCCACAAAAGGTATGTTGAAGTCCTAACACCCAGTACCTCAGAATATGACCTTATTTGGAAGTAGGGTCTTTACAAAGGTAATCAAGTACAAGTGAGGTCATTAGGGTGAGCCCTAATCTAATTTGACTGGCATCCTTATAAAAGGAGAAATCATGGTACGGACACAGACATGCACAGAGGGAAGACAGTGTGAAGACAGAGAGGGGGAAGACAGCCATGTGACTGGAATGATGAGTCTACAAGCCAAGGAATGCTGTAGATCGCTGGCAAAAGCCAGAAGCCTGAAGAGGCAAGGAAGTATTCTCCCCTAGAGCCATCAGACAGAGCATGGCCCTGCCGATGCCTTGATTTCGGATTTCTAACTTCCAGAACTGTGAGAAAATAGCTTTCTGTTGTTTATGCTACTGAGTTTGGGGGACTTTGTTATAGCAGCCCTAGGAAACTAATACATTCCTTAAGGTCACATTGTGAATACGTACCAATACCAGGATTCAGTTCCTGGTCTGTCTGACTTAAACACTGGGCTGTTAACCGCTGCTCTACTGTTGCTACTCAATGTATGGGCCCTGGACCAGCAGCACTGACCTCACTGGGGAGCTTTTTAGAAGTGGAAAATCTCAGGCCCCACCCCAGATCTACTGACTCAGAATCTGCATTTTAATAAGATCTTCAGAGAATTCTTATGCACTTCAAAATTTGAGAAGCACTGCTGTGGACTACCTCCTTCTGTACCAATCAACCAGTATTCATTCCCTTCTCTTTTTTCCTGAGCTCCTCTTTTGTGTGCTATTGCAACAGGCTCCTAGTAGGTCTTTCCATTTCTAGGATGTTCTCCTTCCAGTCCGTTTTCCACTCCACTCAATCCTTCCTTAATCTCCCAAGACTAACTTGTCCCTTATACATGGTAGGAAAAGTGGGTACGGTAAAAAGATAGGCTTTGGACCCTACTGAACTTATCCAAAATCCTGCTTTACCATCCCATTGGCGTATGGAGAGCAAGTCACTTGTCCCTTCTGGGCTTCAACTTTCTCATCTATTCCTGGTGACTTTACTCTTCTGGAAGCCATTCTCATCATCCTTTGAGTGGACTACTGAAGTAGTCTCATAAGTGGACTTCCCACCTCCTCACCTCCCAATCTCAATCTATCCCCCTCATTGTTTCCTTGATGAACTCTCCAAAAGCAAATCTGATCATGTCATCTTCCTGAATGAAAACCCCCATGATGTCCCTGCTCTTAGATAAAGTCTGAATTCCTGAACATGGCTCACTCGTGTTCCTTGCCTGATCTGCCCTCACCTATTTCTCCTATCTCATCTCTCTTACCACTCCCCCACTTTCTTATTTATTCTGTAGGTATGCTAACCTTCCTTTACTTTCTCAAGTTAGCAATCACCTCTTTCAGGGTCCTTTTCTGCATCACCCCTCCTTCCCCTAAACTCCTATGTCTTAAGTGTGCCTCCTCTCTTTTTCTTTATCATAATATTAATCAAGCTTTTTATTTATTGCTTGATAAAAATTGATTTGTGTATATTCCGCACTAGACCACATGAGCGTGGGGGCAAAGACCATGACTATCTTTGTGATCTTTTGTATCCCAGCACTTTAGCCCAGTGTTGGTACATAGTAAGCTCTCAACACCTATTTGCCGAATAGATAAAAGAAGTTGGGAGATGACCCAGTTTTCAGGCCAGCATTGTGCCTTCTCTTTAAGAAACATTTATTTCGGAAACCCCACTGCCGTTTAACAGACCGGGTGCTGGGAGTAGAGTAAGTACAGGAACAGCCAGTCTATCCTTTCTGAAGTTTCTTTTTCTTTCCCACATGATGAAGGCTCCTAGATCCCACCTCACTGAACAAAGCTCAAGTATTTACTACTAATTGCTTTAAGTAAGGCCTGTGTGATCTCATTGCTAATCATATGCTTGCATTTAAGAAAGAAAAATGGCTAATTAACAGAATCCAGTACTGCCAATATCAGGGCTCAGAGCCCTGTATGTGGCAACATGGTGATGGAAGACACATGGTGAAGTTTGGAAAGTCTTTGGGGCTTAAACAGCTTTTTCACTTTGGGAGAAGTTGAAACAACACACCCAGAACTACCAGGGAGGAGACATTCTGACCCATGGATGAGTCCATGGGTCCCGGGAACCTGTTCCTTCTGTGTATTGTCAGCAGTCAGAAATGCTCAAAGTTTAAAATGTAATTGTTAGCAACCCCAAATGAAGGCTCATGAGCCGCTTGTGAAACTGGCACTAGAATAACCAAGGTGGTTAAAGTTTGAAAAAATAGGAAACTTTATTCACATGGGATGGGCCAGTTTTGGCCTCGCATATGCTATGTGCTCAGTAGATTCTTGTTGAAGGAATTTCTCCTGCGAGAAATTTACAGAAGAAAAAAATAGATATTTACATAACCTTTATTAAAAAGCATAAAAGAAAAACCTGAATAAATGGAGACTATAATACCCTATTCATGAACAGGAAAACTCAATGTCATAAAGATGCCTCTTCTCCCCAGGTCATCTATAGATTCAAAGCTATTCCAATCAAAACCTTAACAGGGTTTTTCAGGGGAAATGACAAGCTGAACCTAAAATTCATGTGGAAGAGTAAAGGGCCAAGAGTAGCCAAGTGTTTTTGAAAAAGGAGGAGATGGAAAAGAAAGAACTGATTCGCTTTAATAGATATCAAGATTCACTCTGAAGCCTTATGCCATTTTGAGAATGGTTTTGTTTTAGTGTTTGTTTGTTTTGCAAGCTGGTCATTCAGGGAACTGGTTTTTGGCAAACTTGCCTAGAGTCATTGTATACTGGGGGATTAATTTGAATGAAAGTGAAGGCATGCAGTGGAAATTTGTTGTCTTGGAGCTCAGCTCTGACGGCTGTAAGCTGCACCTCAGGGCAGGGGAAGGAGCAGGGGTCAGATGTGCCAGGCTGAACCCCGGCTCTGCCTTCCTGAGCTGTGAGACCTTGGGTCAGTTGCTCAACTTCTCTGAGTCTCAATTTCTTAATTTGTCAAATTCAATTAATAAAAGGCAACCTTGAAAAAAAATCACTGTTGGGCTGTATTTAGCTGCTTTTAGAATCTGTTTCTTCAAGTTAAAAATTGCTTTCCGTAAAGTAGGGGTTGCAGTCTCAAATGTCTGCAGGGGCCAGGAAGATAATGCCCACGTGTATAGCAGCTGTAGAGAAGACGCCGGGGAGGGAAGATTATAGCAAGCTGTGAGTGAGCATAAAACAGGGCTGCAACCAAGCCAGCCCACACACCCCCAGTCAGCGACTTTAGTTCTAGAGCGAAGAACCTGGCTTTGGGGATGAAAAGAGGGGCAGAGATGAGATCAAGTTCTGCCTCAGACAATGGTGTGAGCCAGGCATGTTAATTCACTCTCTGGGACTCATTTTCCCACGTTTAAAATGGGAAGATTGGACTCTCTAAGGGTGATTGTAGCTCTTAGATTCTAAAATGCTTGTCCATGACGCTAATGTGTTGAGGCACTTGCCAGCCTCACTTCTTGAATTGGAAGTGAAAGAATCTCACTTCTAGGATTGGAAGTCCAAGGTTCACAGCCCAGCTCTGCCACTTACTAAATGCCACTTGAGAAGGTCCCAGAAGCTCATTGCACTTCAGTTTCTATTACCAAATATGTGAAGGAAGAGTAATTATATCCTCCAAACAGAGTTGGGGTGACAACTCTGGCTCTGAAAGTGTTTTGTAAACAGAGCAATGATGGGAAGGGAGGTAGAGAACTGGTCTCCCACGTCCCAGCTAGCCAATACTTATGTTATTTGAAAATCCAGCTTTCCTGGGATGGAGGCCCTGCTAGTGTCATTTTACAGAGGAGAAAACTGAGATTTCAAACTAACCCAGGTATTGAAATCTTCTCCTCCTGGTTCCAAGGCCCATGTACTTATTTCTCTGCCTGCCGCTTCCTCAGATGGACCAGCCATGTCCAGTGCTGGGAGCCTAGCAGTTGTCACCAGGTCGGAGGCCATGGGCAGTGGAATCAGAGGAAGTTAAGAGCAGCAGTCACATTTCCAACCGGCAGTCGGGCAGGTCTTAGATTCCTAAATGAGGTAATCAGCCATGTTTGTACAGAACAAGATTGAGGGCTCTCTCTATGCCCTCTGTTTTAAATGTCAGGTTTCAGGTGGGCAGCCTGAGACCTACAGACCTTGGACAGGGGCAGGAGAAGGCCAGGGACCCCAGGTGAACTCTCCTGGCTCAGGCAGGGCACAGCTGCTGAAAGGGATCACCTCTCATTCTCTTTATGAAACCAACATGCTGCTATGGCCCCCGGGGGAACACAGGTCAACAACTTCATGAATTACCCTTTTGCTTGTAATCCAGTTGCAGTGGTGAAATATTATGTTGCCTAGGGCAGGGCTATTCCTGGCTTTTAGTTGTTTAAATTACAAAGTTTCTTTTTTGGAAGGTGGGAAGATTTATTGAATGCCTACCAAGTGTCAGGCATGGTGCCGCTCCCTTCGCATGGATGATTTTATTCAACCCTTGCGAGAACAGTACACATTAGATTCTGTCACTTCAGTTTAACAGATGTTAATGGAGAGTCTCAGCTAGGATAAAGAAATGCACCAGAGTCCACAGATTTAGTGAGTGCTGGAGCCGAGCATCAGAATCTCTGGCTTTCTGACCCCAGAGTCTTCCACAACACCAGGCTGCCCATCGGTGTGACACTGATGACAAACATGCCTGTGAAAACCAAATAGAGTTTCATTTATTAATGGTCTGCAATGGAGGAAGACCGCCTGCCCAGCCCATAGAAAACTCATTTGTTTTGTAAACAGAGAATAATTCATTCATTTGCTAATGTTCTCTCCCTGCTAAACTTGTTCCAGTTCTGCCTTTAATCTGTTACACAGCTTAAAAGCAAGGATGTCCCCACACCCCATGCCTTTGAGTATCCTACTTGGGACATGCAGGAATGGTTCTTCCTTTGTCTCAACATCGAAGGACAGTTTATGTCTTGACAGGTGTATATACCTGTCAACATATATATATGTTGAAACATATAAATAAGTACAGAAAATCAAACCCCTCGGGTTACCCAGTTGTCCCATTTTCCAAGAAAATGAAAGAGAGGATAACTTAAAATGAATAAAAATATACTCACCATTTGGAAGTCTGAAATTGACAGTGTTTACCAGAAATTATATGAGCGGAGAACTCAGGCCTCTATTTGATTGTGGGTTTGAATTGACGCCTGGGCGCTGAGATTCTTCCTTTGTGAGAGATTGCTGTTGCTGGGGGAATTGGCAGTGTGACCAGGCCGAGGGAAGGGATAAAATGATTAGGTCCAAGGCCTCACTGCGAAGCTTCTTCCTCTGAGATTTAGAAACCATCTCTCTTTCAGCCTCTTAATGTTTCCTGAACACCGTGAATTTCTCCAGGGGGCTTTATGGCCAGAACTGATCGCATTCAATTCTCCAGGGAGGAAACAGGCAGGTTTGTCTTATTTATTTATTTATTAAGTAAAGAACACGAAATGGAGAGGAAAGTCCTCTTATCTTGATTGTAGTGTTTGAGGACAACTAGAAAACCCACAAGTGACTGGCCCTCAGCCTGGATCCAACTGCCCCTACACCACCCTTCTTGTTCCTCTTCATCTTTTTTCCATCCATGCTTTCCTCATGTACTTCCTCACTGCCTCTTTTCTCTTTCTTCCTCACCCTAATCTTTTGCAGCAGACTTTAAGCCTCTAATATGGTCAACCTCTTCTGGTTAAAAGTCAACAATTCTCACTCAAAGTGCTGCAAGGAAAAGCAATGTGTGATAAGGACTAGAACCAGAGAGCGATCCGGGCTGAGAACAGGCACCTCCTCCATCTGCCACTCAGGCCCCCTCTGTTCTCGCCTTCCAGACACACTGATGTCTCAGCACCTGCTGCTTCCTTGAACTTGGACTTACTGCAGCCCCTCAAGTGTGTGACTCTTCTTCACGGCCCTCGCCCTTCCTCACTTTTCTCTCTACTTCTTCTCACTTTTGGTTCCTGCTTCTAACAGGAGCCAAAAATCATGCCCTACATAGTTCCTAGTTCAGAATCCCATAAAGGAATCTGATTGCCTATATTATAGACACACACACACACACACATATGGAAATTTACAATAAGGAATTGACTCACATGATTATGGATGCGTCTCAAGATCTGCACTCGGTAAGCTGGAGATCTGAGAGGAGCTGAAGTTTTAGTTTGAGTCTAAAAGCAGGAAAAAAAATCTATGTCCTAGATCTAGGCAGTCAGTCAGAAGGAATTCCCTCTTTCTCAGTCTTTTGGTTCTAGTCAGGCCTTCGACTGATTGGATGAGGCCCACCCACATTAGGAGAGCAATCTGCTTTACTCAGGTTGATACATAAATTAACCATCACATTACCCCAGGTCCCTGGGGCTCTCTCTGCTTCCTCCCTCTCACCCCTCCCACTTGGCTCCTCCCAGGCGTTGGTCTGGTCTGCCTTTGGATTGGCTACCATAAGATCATATGTTCACCTCTATCCAGTCACCTGAGGCTGAGCAGTAAGCTCAGGGGACACATCAATCAGCCACCTATGGTTGTCCCTTAAGCAGCAGCTTGAGGGGGGCAGTTTCCTTTAGGAGGACCTGGGGTGGGACTATTGCGATGATAAATTGTTAAGAGCAACCCTACAGTCCTAACAACAGTAAATGAGAGGCGTTTGTGTGGCTAGAGCTGGCAAGTTCATCAGATTTCTTTTTTGAGTTGCAGGGTCTTGCTAGGCACTGTAGATGCAAAGGTGAAAGGACACGACCTTCGCATCCAAGACTCACAGGGAGTAGGAGAGGCAAATTGAGGATCCCTGCATTTCAGCAAACATAGAACATTAGGTTACAAGACATCTTGGAGATCTAGTCCAGCTCCCTCTGTTTCCCAGATCAAGAAATGGAAGCCCTGCTTCCCTGGTGGCGCAGTGGTTGAGAGTCCGCCTGCCGATGCAGGGGACACGGGTTCGTGCCCCGGTCTGGGAGGATCCCACATGCCGCAGAGCGGCTCGGCCCGTGAGCCATGGCCGCTGAGCCGGCACGTCTGGAGCCTGTTGATCCACAACACGAGAGGCCACAACAGTTAGAGGCCCGCATACCGCAAAAAAATAAATACATTTTAAAACAAAGAAATGGAAGCCCAGAGTGGTTAACAGATTTGCCTAGGGTCACACAGCCAGTTTCAGGTAGAGATTTTATTTCAGTTACCATGTGTTAAATGTATATAATCTGTTGGAGATTGGGAGACCCTTTCATGTTATTATTTCATTTAATGCTTATCACAGTGGTGTGAGGTAGGCTTTATCCAGAGGAGAGACTTGAATTTCAGAAAGGTGCATTAACTCACTCAAAGGTAGGTCACATAGGTAGATAGGAGAGACATGAAAGAAGGTCTCCTGTGATGTCAGTGTTGCAAACAAAGGCAGTGCTAGAAATTTTAAGTGTGATGTTGAAATATCTTCAAAAAATCATCCAGCACTCACCAGTGTGATTCTTTCCTGCTCCTTGGGTGAGCAGGTATTGAGTAAATAGAAAAAGAGCAGCAGGAGGGACATTTTTGAGAGACTGGCTAAGAAAGGAATGCAATAGAAACTCCAAAAGGGAGATGGGGTAGACGTCTCAAGATGATCAATACTGATGACGTTTTCATTGAGGACTTTTGAAAATCCCGGGAAAAGATCCATTTTAAGGATGGATAGGATGACTTAGCAACAAAGAGGAGAGGAAGAGAATCGGGTAGGGCAGTGAGAGGAGGCCTGTTCAGTGCACTAATGACACATCTGTCCTGATTTTCCTTAACCTGAAAGACCTCTGCTGACCAAAGAGCTATTTGAAATGTCATGCATATTGATTTTTTCCCCCCAGGCTGGGTTTACAATCTTTTCTGAAATAAGAGCATTTAGACTAAAATGAGGACTGAGCTACTAGCTTCTGCAAAATAGGAAGGCTCTACTGGTCAGTTGAGCAGAGCACAGAGGCAGGGTGACATCCCTGGTTGTGGTGCTTCAAGTCCTCGTGTTGGTCTTGGATTTCTTCATCTCCCACCTCCCCATCCCGTTCCCTGTGCACCCCCTTTCCCTGTCCTATTTTCTCCCATCCACCCTTTCTTGCCCTTGATTTTGATAGCATAGTATATAAAGTAAGGATCACAAGCCGTTGCGAGTCAACGGGCCACTACAGTTAGGATGTAATACGATGTGGAATGGAGAAGGCTACGTAACTGCAAAGGGCGTGCCTAGGTCGTAAGAGGCAACGGCCGCTCAGCCCCACCTAATTGTTGCCATGCTCAACTGTGGACCCAGTGCTGCCAACTCTTCCAGCTTTTGAAAAGAACCTGGAAATGTAGATGTACCTTTTACAAAATACTCTGATTTTTTTAGTGTGATCAATTAATTCAATTCTCTTACAAATTCTTTCAGGCTGGTACTCACCCACGGGTCACCAGCTTCTGACCACTGGTCTACAGTAAGAAATATAGTTGAAATCCTAACTTCACTGCTTCTAGCTGTGCGACTCTGAGCATGTCTCTTAACCTCTCTGTGCCTTCCTGTCATGACTATCAAATAGTATTAGAAGATGGCATATACAGTACCAAGCTCACTGTCTCACTCAGAGTAGATACACCATAGACAATAACTCCCTCCCCTCCCTTCCACTCCATCCCACGATGATGGTATTTTAATCATGTATACTTCTGATTCCAAAGAGGAATATTCAGTCTATTACAAGACCAATGGCTTCTGCAACATCAGCCTGAGTTCCTCCTGCAAATGATCATATCACAAGAGCTCACAGTGTATTCTTACCCTGCTTTGTTGAAAGCCATTTCCCCAAAATGCATTTTATGTGGGCAATGAGTCTCTATTCATACACAATTTCACATGAAAAGATTTGCCCTTTTCATCGTACGCATGGCTTGAATCAGCCAGCCTGCAAGAAAATATTTCCATTCATTAGCATGCCAAATGATGTCACTGGCCTGGAACTTCACGGGTGGATATGGCCATGGACTCATAGCATCCTGGCACTCCAAGAATTCTCAGAGGAAGCCATCTAGTCCAGACTTCTACACAATGGTCCTTTAAATGCAGCTGAAACATCTCCTTAGGTGGTGAGGGCTCATTTTTCTGGGAAGCTGCCCTGGCCATTCTAGTTATTTGAAATATCTTGCTTGTCTCCAATTTTAATCTGAATGTTGGTTAACTTGTGCCCATTAGTTCAGATCTAACCTCCAGCAATACTGAGAGGAAGTTTAATCACAGTACAACCTGGCATCCCATTAAATAGCCATAATAGTGAGAATGCAGGTCACACATCAGGACTGTTCTCGGTGTTTTACATATGTTTATTTCCTTAACATTCACAAAAACTCTATAAAGCACGTAATAATAAAGCACTCTCATTTTAAGGATGAGGAAACTTGAGGCCCAGTGGTCTCATGGCTCATAAGTGGCAGAGGCAGGAAGGCAGCCCAGGCTGTCTGGCCTCAGAGTCCATGTGCCTAGGGATGACATCCTCCTGCCTCTCCCTGGTGGAGGACCTTCACCAAGGTTGAGTGCGCAGGACCAAGTGCTTTGATGTCATTCAGAGTCAGATTGTGTCCTGACTCTGCCGCTTCCTCTTAGAGCAAACTTGGCCAACCTACTTCATTTTCCTGACCTTTAAATAAGGGGTATGCCACGTCCCAGATGTCTTGGGAGTCAAATCTCTGTAAATCATACAGCAGTACCTGACAAGTATTAGACATGCAGTGGGTTTTTGTTGAATAAATGGCATTTATCTGGAATATTACTCAGTCATAAAAAAGAATGAAATGATGCCAATTGCAGCAACATAGATGGACCTAGAGATTATCATACTAACTGAAGTAAGTCAGACAGAGAAAGACAAATATTATATGATATCACTTACATATGGAATCTAAAAAATGATACAAATGAACTTATTTACAAAAAGAAATAGACTCACAGACATAGAAAACACACTTATGGTTACCAAAGGGGAAGGGGGGGTGGATAAGTTAGCAATTTGGTTTTAACAGATACACACTACTATATATAAAATAGATAACCAAAATGGGCCTACCATATGGCATAGGGAACTATATTCAATATCTTGTAAAAACCTATAATGGAAAAGAATATCAAAAAGAATATAAGAAAAAAAAATATATATAAATGAATCATTTTGCTGTACACCAAAGTCTAACACAACATTGTAAAACAACTATACTTCAATTACATACACATTTGAGTATTCATACTCATTTAATCAAACTTTCAGCAGACATTGGTGAGTACCTTCCCCTGTGGTAGGCACTGTGCTAGGTGGAAAGGACATATAGATAAGCCGCTTCCTTGGGAGTAAAGCACCAAAGCTGCGTTTTACTGAGTACATACTCTTACCTCCAAATTTTTCCCCTAGGTCCACTTTTGTAAGCATTCCCTACAACAATTCTGAGAATTGGATGTTACTATCCCCAACCTGCAAATTACTATATTGAGAGTAAGCCAGCCCAAGGTCATTGCCAATTAGTAAATGGCAACATTTATTCTCAGACTCAGATTTCTGACATGAGATTCCACGTTGCTAGAGCAGACATTGGATATTTGAAAAGAAGAGAGATTGGGCTTCCCTGGTGGCGCGGTGGTTGAGAGTCCGCCTGCCGATACTGGGGACATGGTTCATGCCCCGGTCCGGGAAGATCCCACGTGCTGCGGAGCAGCTGGGCTCGTGAGCCATGGCTGCTGAGCCTGTGCTCCGCAACGGGAGAGGCCACAACAGTGAGAGGCCCGGGTACGGCAAAAAATAAATAAATAAATAAATAAGAAGAGAGATTAATGCTCTTCAGAGATACACAGTGTTGTGTTCAAAGCAAAACTTTCCAACCTTTGCTTTTGTCCTTGAAACTGAGAAATGAAATTGTCAGTGGAACTAATAGTCTTTGGATGGCAGGCCTGCCTACCATTTAGTTTTCCTTCCCACTGGGCAGGAACCGTGTCATCGTGGTGGTTTGTTCTGTGCGGAGGGCGAGGATGCTCAGATGCTCAGATGGAGGGTGCCCTCAGGGCACGCCTTGCACCTACCAGTGATGAATTGTCATGGGGAGAGGTCTGTGCGCACCTAACTGGCTCTTCTTCATTCAGAGGGCACCCCCTACCCCATGCAGGGAGTCCAAGGAGCAAGATGCTGAGGGACATAGGACAGAGAATCCAGACTCCCGATGTCACAGTTTCCTTCAGCTTCCTTTGTGACTTTAGCCAGAATGACCTTTCTGATCCTTAAATCTCATGTATTAAAAATGGTGCCAGGGGCTTCCCTGGTGGCGCAGTGGTTGAGAGTCCGCCTGCCGATGCAGGGGACACGGGTTCGTGCCCCTGTCCGGGAGGATCCCACATGCTGCAGAGCGGCTGGGCTCGTGGGCCATGGCCACTGAGCCTGCGCGTCCGGAGCCTGTGCTCCGCAAAGGGAGAGGCCGCAACAGTGAGAGGCCCGCGTACCGCAAAAAAAAAAAAAAAATTGGGGCCAGTTCTGATATCACCAGTTTGTTTAGGGGGCTAAATGAACAGAATATGCTGGGTAACAAACTAATTGTTGAAGATTCTCAAGTGGTCTCTCCTGATCCTCAAGGCAGTCCTGTAATGTACAAAGGAAAATTCCTAAAACTTTCATTTTACCGAGGAGACTCGGAGAGATTGCAGAACACTCTAGTAAGTGGCTCTCATCAGAGGTATTTTTAGACTAAGGAGTACACATGAGCCTTGACAGACTATCCACCAATTATCACACTAGTGATCTGACAACAGTCTTCTAAAGCTGCCCGGTGGTTTTGCCTGTTCTCTGAGTCAGGCACGGCTCAGCCTGACACCTGCAGATCCTGCTCAAGCACTCTCTCCAGCACAGGCTCCGGACGCTCAGGCTCAGCGGCCATGGCTCACGGGCCCAGCCGCTCCGCGGCATGTGGGATCCTCCCGGACCAGGGCACGAACCCGCGTCCCCCGCATCGGCAGGCGGACTCCCAACCACAGCGCCACCAGGGAAGGGAAGCCCCTACCCTTTCTTAATAATACCCGAAGAGGCTCTCTTAATTCAGGACAGCACAAGAACAACTAAAGGAGTAGTTGTGAACAAATGCAGCCACGACATGGAGTGAATTTTGTATGTGTCACCCATAACTGATTGTGTACACCCACAAGGACCCTCACATCCTCATGAACCCAGGGGCGCACAGTCCAGGGCATAGCTGCGGCATGCTTTGGGGAGTCCCTCTCCGCTCGGCATATCTGCCTGACCCTGATGCTCCCCTCTCTCCCACACCTTCTTACTGTGGCTGTCTTTGCACAAGTACCATCCTGGGTCGCCTAGGCTTCCTATCCCGCCCTCCTAGCCTAAACCCTACCACTTCTCAGATGTCAGCATCCATAGCCTTCCTCAGGGAGGCCTTCCGGGCCTTCCCACCTCCGGATTCGGTTGTTCCCCACACACTCCCCGAGAGCCCATCCTTCTCCTTTTGTGATGCGTGACAGATCACATGGGTCACTGTTGTCATTGTGTGTGCTGAAGGAGGTGCAACGGACCTGGGGGGAGCAAGAGAGTTTCTCAAGTACATAGGCCTATATTGATATTTTTCACAGAATCAGGTCCTGTGCTCAGGGCAGTCCCGTAGGCCACCAGCCCCAGGACCACATCAGACATGGACTGTCCTTATCATGTCATTACCACACGGAGGATTCCAGCTGTGTGGTCCTCTCCCGCTATATCTCGCTGTCGCCAGCTGAGGTTAGGGTGACTTGTCTGCTTTTTCACTATGTCCTATCCTGTAGATCCCACATGCTGACAGAAAACTATTTTCCCTGGAGTCACTGTTAATCTTGTTTCTAAAATACCATGCTGTCTATTTTTCTATTTTTATTTTACATCCCACCACCTACTTCTCCCCAGGCCGTGGTTTCCCCATCTGTACAATAAGAAAGTTGGAGAAAATAAATCTCTAAGGTCCTTCCAAGGCTAATGTTCTGAATCTGTGAAATGTCCCCTTAGTGGGTTGAAGAGCCCAAAGAAATTTCCCCCTGTGTTACATGGTTATCATCTAAGGGCTGTATAAGCCGCTTAAATGAACACTGTTTACTGTACACCAAAGATTCCATTGCCCTACTTATTTTTTCCTCTTCCAACCTGTTCCAGGTGGTTGAACCTCCGCCCCTGTGGGCCTGCTAGAAGATTACTTCTCCTTTAGAGATCCGATACACACTACTTGATGAAAGCTGTACATGGGGAAAGTTAACAGTGATTAGAATCTATTTGCCTTCACTTCATCTTATTACAGATTATACTTGTATATTAACTTCATAATTCTCTGATTACCAAGGAGTTCAACTGAGGCCCTGGGTCTCTTCAGTCCTAATTAGCCTTGTCCAGCTGAGCTTGTGCTCGACTGAACCATCAGTAGAGTATTTCTCAGTCAGCAATGGAAGCAAAATGATTCATTCTGGGAAGCTTGTTTCTGATGCTATAAACCATTTGCATACCATGTGGATTTGCACAGACCCAGCCTATGCCAGGGCCTGGAAGCAGTTTGCTTTCACCCCCTTTCCTCATTCATCTGAGAAATGGCTGTGCATTGTTCAGTAAATGGTCCCATCCGGGAGTTGACATCACTTCCTCATGAAGCAGGATTTAATTCAGACATTTTGAGGCACAGCGTGGCATAGTGGTTGTGGACACATTCTTGGGACAAGTGGGCTATGTTTTAGGCCAGTGGTTGATTTTGGAAGAGCTACCTGAACTTTCTAAGCCTCAGCTTACTTGTCTATAAAATGGGAATAATAACGATATCCACCTGATAGGATTGTTATGAGGGTAAAGTGAAATATAGAATTGTATAGCATATTGGAAGCATTCAATATATGTTAGTTTTCATTATTGTTAATATTAATTAGTCTCTTTCTGTGGGAGAACAATAACAGAGAGGCAATAGAAAGAATGTTTATTTTATGAATAAGGAAATGAAACTAGGTGAGGAGAGGTGACTTCATACCCTCCACAAACATTTATCAAGTACTTACCATGGGTCAGTCCCTCAATATTAAAAAAAAACTCAATGTCCAACACCATTCTCTCCCCCTCAAACAATAAGTAGCCTTTAACTGTGCCTGTGGGACCAGGGAAGGCTTCCCAGAGGAAGTGTCCACTAAACTGGTCTAGAGGAATCAGTTTCATCCTTCAACACCCCACCTCAATCTTTCAAACCAAGTTTAATGTCACCTCCACTGTGAAGCCCTCCTTTATTCTGCCCCCCCCGCCGCCCAACATGGAACCACTTTCTCCTCTTCTCCATGCCTGTACTTTGTCTATACTGACACACTTGCATATAAAATGCACAAAAAAGTGGAGATTTTTAACTTCTCTGTCAGTTTTCTGTATCACTAGCACACAGCCTGGTGTCTGGAACACAGCAAAGATAATCACAATTGCTGACACCTATGATGGGCTTACTGTTTATAGACGGTCCTCTGAGTACTATATTTACATCAATTGACTTAATCTCCTGGCAACTCTTTGAGGATGCTGAGACACTGAGAAGTTTAGAGATTTGCCCAAGATTGGGCAGTACCAGGATTTGGACCCAGGCAGTCTGGCCCCAGAACCCTTGCTCCTAACCATGATGTAATAACTCTCCATAGGTGTCTGCAGAACTGCACACAATGATGTTCATCAAGTTCTAGGCAATTTACACATATCACCTTAGATAATTTTCACAACAGCGGTCTGATGTGAGTCCTCCTCTGATCTTCCTGTTGTGATAGTGTAAACTGAGGCCTAGCATGTGTAGGTACCTTGTCCAAGGAAGTAAGGCTAGTAAGTGGCTGGCGTTTAAACTCAAGCCTGTTGCCAGAGTCTGAAATCTAATCTCCTATCCCCACATTTCCTATAATGTGATATGGGAATCCCCAGCAGTATGTGAGATGATTTTTATGTCATTCATGGTTTAATAGTTATGTACGTGTTTTCATGTGTACCACAAATAATAGGACTACAATCTTAAACCCAAGATTATATAGCTGCAAATGCGTAGAATGAGGCCGCTGTACGTGTTTAAGAGTTAGAGTGTCATTTGAAAAACTGTTTTAAGTGCAGTATGATACCGTTAATGGTAGGGGTATGAGACTTGATTCATTGATGACTGAAGTTTGGGAAGCTCTGTATTGTACTCCCCTCCTCCCCGACCTGTGAAAAGGACAATAATAGAAAGAGATGTGAGAGCCCTCAGGTCGGGAAAATAGTGCAAGCGCAAGGCTGAAATCAAGAAAATGTTTGTGAGTTTCACACAGGGTATTGTCTGGATCTGTCTGTCTGGAACTTTGAACTTTCTTCTACAGAAAATGAGTAGCCTTCAAAGATTTAGAACCAGAACGAGATATGACATTTTCTATTACTATTTATCTTTTACAGTCCTTGGGGGTTTACTATCCACCTGGATTTATAATAGCTTGACAATATCGATGGGTAAACATTATCACAAATACGTGTTCACTGACAGCCCCTAAGCTTAGTGCTTAGGAGGCGGTTGCTATAAGACCCAGGATGCAGTGATGCAAGCTTCGATGCGCATGTGCCATGCAGAGCCCGCCTCTCCCATCCACGTGTGCATTTTACAAATTGAGGCATCATCCTCCTTTTCAAAAGTTGTTTCTAACTGCCGAGAGTGGTGATCTTGCCTCTTTATCCATCTGAAATCGTAAAACTAATTGAACAATTCATTGAACCTAATGGCTTTAGAAAAATCAGTAATCACATCCTGTTATTGATAGAGTAGAAGCACATGGAAAAAAATTACCCAGTACAGACATAAGCCAGTTAAAATAAATAATTCAACAAGCTGCCTGGCAATCTATTCAAATTTTGAACTTGAACGATTATGTGGAGTTTCTTAAGTATAAATAATGAAAGCAATGCACTCAGGTGCTGCCAGGGTGTGGGCTAAAGTTACAGACAGCAAAGATGCCAATTCCTGGCACTTATCCCACTACTCCTGGCTGTGAGCAGTCAGTAAATAGGTACTTGGCTGTTTGGGGTGGGGTGTGTATAGCAACGCTGGCTGCCAAGTAGTGTGGTTAGCATTTGAGGTCAGAACAGAGCTGAAATAATATGTTCCTTATACCTGCCTCAAATATACATAGTAATTTGCAAAGCACTTTAACATCTAGCTATAAGCCAGGTAGATATTTTGCAAATGGGAAAACTAAGGGCTAGCACGTGACTTGACTTGTCCACAGTCGCAGGGCTAATCAATACAAGAACGGAAACTCTAGCACAGGTTTTTTAACTCCTTGTCCGTTGGTCAGTTTACGATGACTGCTAGCTTTGCCATCTGATTCCCTTGTAGATTCAAAAGAACCTTCACCTTCAGTACTCAAGTCTGATTTCTGTCTAAGAAACCTATAGTTAAGAAGGGAACTGTCATTTGGTCAAGGTCACAGAGCTCAGGCAGGATAGAGCTAGGATTTGATCACAGTTCTCTGGACTCCTGGTCCAGGGCTCCTTTCTTATACTTCTCAGCCATTTGCTTGTCTCTTCCAGAGGCAAGGAGGTGAGGTGATCAGGGTGAACAGAATCCCTGGCTGAGGACTCTTGATGTTGCAAAGCAGAATGCAGGGCCTGGGACTGAGGGGGACTTTCAGCTGCTTCCTTGGGATGACCTGCTTCTCTTCCCTGGTGCCACATCATCAGGGACGGAGGCAGGTGGGGACAGATGTTTGTAATTGACAGGAATCTGGCTCACGGGTCCTGATTTCATGAAGACAAAAATTGTAGCAGGACTATATGAGGGGGAAATAAAATGGAAAGACGATACTCCACTGCCTTGCTGGTCTTTCTCTATAACCTCATCTTCTCAAAATGGTCACACCACAAGCCACGTCTGAGAGCAAGAAAAAAAGACATCAAGGAGGCGGTCCGGTGTGAGTTGCAGTTCAGGATGCTTAGAGAGACTTTCACTCACGCCTCTTTCTTGTTCACCATTGTATGCTATGTGAAATAGTACAAGCTGATGCTCATTAGAGCACTGGGGATATACCAGGCACTGCTCTAAGTGGCTATGAATACCAATTCATTTAGTCCTCCCAGCAACCTATAGGTAGATACTTTTATTATAACCAGGTAACAGATAAGAAAATTGAGACATGGACAGATTCAGAGGCAAGCCCAGTGGCTCTCGGATGTTCTAAACTGCTGTATATATTCTGGTGCTGAAGTATCTGTGCTTGCCTCTTCAGATCCGAGCTCCACCAGTGTCCACAGGGCTCTCAGTGGACTGCATCAACTGGCCTCCTGGTTTTCTGGCTTCTGGTTGGGTTTGGCCAATGGAAAGCACCAGCAGAAATCAGGTGGATGAAGATGGGTCAGGGCAGTTGGTCTCCTTCTCTGCCAAGGCCATGGGTTCCTCTGCCTGAGGCCACAGCTCCTGTTGAGAGCCCTCTCCTATAGCTACAGCTATACCTACGGCTCTCTCCTGGCTTCAGAAAATGCTCTTTCCCCTGGGAAAGGGAGGGAGGGAGGGAGAGAGGGAAAGAAGGATGGGAAGACAGGGAGAGGAGAATTAAAAGTCCTCATTAGAGCAATTTAGAATACTGGTCCACCTCACTTCACCTGGGACACTTTCTTTTCTTCACTTGGGTCATAAAGCTTTATCACGTTATTTCATTTTTAGCATATATAGTATCACATCCACTTTACAGTCCACAAAACTGATCCTCAAAGAGGTGAAATAATCTGTCTAAGTCCGCATATCGATGCAGGATCTAAGCTTTGACTCAGCCAAGCAATTCTGATTTCAAATTCAACCTAGTTTCCTCTCCCAAGCTGCAGTTTCTGAGCATTTGGTATCTCCTTCCCAACAATGATCAGATATTCAGGAAGTCCAAACCCCCTTGGAGGAAGGTCTCTTTCTTCACGATGGCTTCGGTCATGATGGGGATTTGATTTTGGTTCCTTTGCTTCAACCACTGAGTTCTGCCCCCTTGTGTTTGCTCCTTGTTCTCTGGTTCCCCTGAATGCCAGTCTTAGCTTGATCTTTGAAAGGGGAACAAACACATCTCAAATGCTGGAAAATATGTTGGTTCTATGTGGTTCCTTTCTTCTCAGACTTCCAAGGTTAGCCCAGGAACCATTTTTATAAGCAGAATATAGCAATCGATGTAGGGAGACATTAATGTACTTTTCTGATATCCCACTTTGAAAAATGTAGGTCTTTTTTTAAAACTTAGATATTGATATTTGTACAGATGGGTGACATTTGAAGGTATCACTGTGAAATCCCCTGAGGACCTGGAGGATCCCTCTGAGAAATGTTTATTTGAGAATCAAAAGGGCCATCACTTCTCCACATCCCGTTGATTTCATTCTCCTAGAAGTATATTAATCCTGGGCCTAGATAGTGCCTTGAAAGTAGACTGGAAATACCCATTGTTAAGAAGCCACTTTTTTTTTTTCTGATATGAGGAAAATTTTTGATTATGTCTGTGAATATTTAACATTCTAAACAAAGTGGCCAAAAAAATGAACCATATAAGCATCTATTTGTGTGGACAAAAGTTCAAGATTGAATGGATTATTTTTGGATGAAACCAAGCTGTTGTTTCATGATCTATTGAGACTCTAAAATCAGGACTTTTCAAACTAAAAGGGAAACAACAGAACAGGAAAGAGAGCACATGTAACCCAAAGAGGTGCACTCACTCTCTTGTCTTCTCCCCTCCACAGCAGCTTCTTGCTAGAGAGGCGTCTTCACTTGTTTTCTGTCCTGGGTGCTAGCATTCTGCCTAGACTATAGTAAGTGCTTATTAAATAATAATTGAGTGATTGACTGACTGGCTAAATGAATGAATGGTTTACATAGTCCTTTCTTGTGAGATAAGCAGGGGGAGGGATTATTCTTACTCCCATTTGATAGATGCAGAAACTGAGGCCCAGATAGGTAATGGACCTCGCCCAAGGTCACACAGCCAATTAGTGGCAGAGCCAGAAGTAAAATCTTGTTCTTTTAGTGACAAGGCTAGTGGTCCTTCCAGTTCCTTGACCTGGTCTCACTTTTTGTTTGTTTGTTTTAGCCTTCATTTCGTACACAAAATTACACAGTGAAAATGGCATTTGGGAACTGGAGATGGTGTGGAGTGGAAATGGCATTTGGGAGCTGAAAGACTGAAAACGAAGCTCTTCCAGTTGAAACCATGAAATCTCCAAATGAAAGGGAAGGCATTGAATTCCCTGATACAGAGATCAATGAAGTAGAAGAGAAGTGAATGACAGACATGAAATTAATGGCATTTAAATTTATGCAGTTACAATAGAAAACAATTCTTCTGGAATGCCTTCCTGAGGCTTTGATACGTAGTGGTAATTAAAAGAGCTCCTTTAAATCACTTATTATAACCCTTAAGGAGTTGGGAAAAAGGAGGAGACACTTTCGGCTCTGGGTTCAATACTTTCTCCAGCCTGCCCCAGGGCTGCTCTTATGATGTTCAGTGTTTCTCAAGCAACACCAGTGTGGTACATGCTGTAAACGTGCACCCACATTTGAATGGCTTGGTTCAGAGCAGTGAGGTGACTGATCCACCCAAGGCCACGCCAAGAGCGGCAAGGATGGGACTTCGATCCGATTTCCTGGATCCAAATTCAGGATTCTTTTCATTAAAGCACAGCTTTTTGGTTTAGAGGTCACGTAGGTGATGTGTCCTGGGTCATCAGGGGGCTGGGGGAAGGTCATGGCTGGGTGAGTAGGAAGTCATTCCCTTCAGATGTGGGGCTAAGTCTCAAGAAAATGCTCATGTTTAATGAATTCCTAAGATAATTTCTGGGGCCCTTCCCCTCCCTTCCCTCCCCTCCCCTTCCCTCCCCTCCCCTCCCTTTTCCTCCCCTCCCTTCCCTTCCCTTCCCTTCCCTTCCCTTCCCTTCCTGAGCTTCATCTTCCCAAACAAGCCACTTCAAACTTAGAGTATGGTTTCTCTCCCACGCCAACCCCACCATCAGCTGTCTCCCCAACTTCCTCTTCCTCACTCTCTCTGCTTTTCTTCTCCTTAGGATGTTCACCCACTTCCATAAAAGCATGGATTTTCTCTATATTAACATCTGGCAGTCGACTCGACCTCTCTGACCCTCAGGTTCTTCGTTGTAAATGGGTATCTCTAAATCGCTAAGACCTAAATTGAGGGTGGATCATCTGACTTCTTTATACTTGTGCCCCTAGGACCCAACTTGGCTCCTATACATAGTAAATAAATGACCAAGTCTTGTAAGGTCCTGATAAGGATTAGATGAGATAAACCATGGAACTGACCTAGCATGGGTCTTAGCACCTGTGAGGTGCTTGATGCATTCTTTCATCTATGGAAAATCCATTTAGGGCTCACAGAATGCCAGGGGGGTTGAGGCACATTGGATTCAATAAATGAACTAAACAGCTACAGATTCCTGCCCTCTTGGAACATATGTTCTAGGAGGATGGGACAAACAAAATATGCATGCTAGATAAATAAAGCAGATAGTAAATGCTATTGAAATTTATTTTGAAGTAGAGCTGAGAAATGGGGATCAGGAGACGGGTGACAGGGAGGAGGTCGCAATTTTAAATAGGATGGACTCGGGCAGCCTCATGGAAGAAGTAATATTTGAGTTTAATAGTTAATTTCCTTATCTTCACCTTTTCTCTTTCTCTCTCTCTCTCCCTCTCTTCTTCTTCCTCAACCCGAGATCTTCCTATGTAGTTCTTGACTCCCTGACAAGATTAGAACATACCGGAGAACCTAGGCATTTAGTCATATCATCCTGTCTGCAGAACTGGCTATATAATTTGCAGGGCCCAACGCAAAATGAAAATCAGGGCTCCTTGTTAAAAAAAATTGCAGATTTCAAGATAGCATCAGCAGAGCATTAAACAAAACGCAGGGCCCTTCTGTGCGAGTCATACATACGTGAAGTGGCTGTCACGGACTGCAGCCATGACTACAGCCACCAAAGGTCTGTCTGATCATGACTGAAATTGCATTGACTTACACCCAGACTCTCATTTCTCTGGTCTGTGGGCCATGCCAGCCTCCCACCTCCTTTCGACCTGCGCCCTGTCCTGGACCAGGAGCCGGCCCCATTCCACATCACTGTCCAAAGTCTGACCCTGGCCTCTACTACCCTGAAACAGGCTAACCTGACACACAGGTACTGATGGATTTTTAAGGTCAGCCACTGTCCTTAGGAATCAGTAAACATTCCTGCACAGGGAGTTTATATTCTCCAGATTTAATGGCGAGGGAACAGAAGTAGGTGGAAGATTTAAGGATTTATTTCCTTCTGATGATCAAGAGTGCTCTCTGCAGTAAGCGGTGCCAATGACCTGGTAAATCGTAGCCTTAGTCTCAATGCTGATGACCTCCGACCTGCTCTGACGGCTGCCTCATCCTGACCCTGAGCCATCTACTCCTTCTGTGCCGAGCCCCACACTAGATGGAGCTGCCAGCGCTAATGGAGTGGCCTTATAGGAGCACAGCACTTTACAGTTCATCCTTTTCCTCCACCACCCTTGCCCACCCCGCATCTCACAGATCATGATACCGAAGTCCTAGAGGCGACATGACTTATGCACACAATACCCCACAGTTATGGTACTGGGATTTCCAACCAGGTCTTCTGACACCAACACCCCTGTTCTTCCCAAGGTTGGTTTATTACCTGTGCATCTCTTTTGCACGCTGCCTACTTCCCCTGAAAGGACTAGACCACAGGATTCTTATTCGAGAATGCACTTCCCCACTAATGCCCTGACCCTAATATCACGTGATGTGAGGTGCTGGAGTGCAGTCAGTTCCTTGCCCAGGCTCGTATTATTATGAAGAAGCGAAGATAGTTCTTAAACATATACACATCCCTGTCTAAGTAAACAGGAGGGACAGGAATAGAAAAAGCAACCTGTAAGAAGTGCACTTATGATTATAGAATCACTATATGATTCTTCTTTTTTTTTTTATTATGGTAAAATATATGTAACATGAAATTTATCATTTTCACCAGTTTTAAGTGTACAGTTCTGGGGTATTAAGTACATTCACGTTGTTGTACAATCATCAACACCATCTGTCTTCAGAACTTTTTCCTTCCAAATTTTTTTCTTGCATACGAAATGCTACTGGCTGAAACAGAATACGGCCCACACTGGTGTTTGCTTCAGTCCTCTGCTAATTTAATAAACTCTCACAGGCTAGAAATCCGAAAGGGCCAATCAGCAGCCTTCCTGAGGAAACTGTGAGAGCAGTAGGAACAGAAAGGTCAAGTGGGTTTGCCCCCGTGAAAAATGCAGCCACAGTCAGCTAACTGGGGCCACCACATATCTGCTTGTAGGAACACGTGTCAAGATAAGAGAAACCAGAAACAAGGTCTTGGGAAATAAAAACCCTGCTTTTCTGAGCACAGCATTTCCACTCTTGTCATTCTTCTGTGGATGCAGAAAATACCCTGTGTGTGTAGGAGAAGCTTTGTGGTAACCAAGCCAGCCTGGGAGAGGGCTCTGCCCTGCACACCCAGAGACTTCTTTCAAAAGGGCAAAATATCTTTCTGGGCTTGGGGATGGGGTCTGAGAACTTCAGAGGGAGACCTAGAGGCAGACACAGACAAGTAGGGTTAAACAGCAGAATGCTGTGAAACAGACATACATTCAGAGACATACAATGGACATGGAAGAAGACACATGACCCAGAACACTAATAATCACTTACATTTACTGAGCGCTTTCTCAGTACCAGGCACTGTTCTATTCAAGTGAAGTGAGCGAAGCACAGAGCGTTTAAGGAACTTGACCGTGGTCAGCCAGCTCGTTTGGGGATCTGCAAAGTGTCCACTTTAACTATGGAATTTAAATGGGTTGGATTAACTTTGTAAAGCCTGTGAGTTGACAATGGGAGAACCAAGATTGTAATAGCCCTAGCAGATCAAGGAGCTTGGTGTTCATCTAGCAGGCCATAGGGAGCCATTGAAGGCTTTTGAGGATGGGCATGACACAGTCACAAGAGTGCATTAAATGCCCCCTCTGACAAGGCTGCCTTCCATGCTTTGGAGTGGGAGAGGTTACCAGTGCTCTTCTCAGGTGGAGAGGTTTGTGGTTTGGGAAGGATAACTCAGGTGGGCTGAGTCCCATGGGCCTAAGGCTACTCTTACTCCAAGAAGCATCAAACCCATCATTTTGGATCCATATATCAATGTCATGTGTGATGGGCCAGCTTTCAGGCTTGTGGCTCTTCCCTTCCAGAGGACTCTTTCTTGCCCACATGTCACACATGAGCTCTCAGCTCCCCTCCGTTGGAAAGGCATATATGAAATGTCAGTGCGGAAGAATGCAATGTATTATGGACAGTATCACATTGGACATGAGATGGTATAAACGTACTGGGTCCACTTCTCGGGTTTTTCAGGGGTGGAAAATAGGTTCAATGTCCACATGCCTGGTCTCATCAGTGGGTATCGCTGCGGGGAATACCACGCTGAGAAGTCTGAGCCGGCGCTGTGCTCAAGGCATGCTGGCGGCACTCTGTGGGCTGGGCGAGCCTTCAGAGGGGACAGGGGAGGGAAGTGATAGCACCTATGCCATGTATTTGCCACTATTAGGCTACTGGAATAAGCCAAGTGTGCCTTCTGCTTCTCTGGAGTTCTCATCTATCCCTAAGGCTGCAGCATTTCAGGCTTTATCTTGGAGCTAGAGTGTACAATCAACTCAGTTCACCAGAACTCGGCATGTGTGCTCGAAGCACTTGTTCTGTGTACAGCATCCTTGTGGCTCTGGGCTCCACATAAATTGTGAATTACTCCCTGCTTTCCCTGCTTCTGGAAGATTGTGAATTACTCCCTGCTTCTGGATGTTACACTGATTCTTTTGAGACAGTACTAATGAGAAGTGGGGACAGTGCTTGTGTCTTAGGGAGGCAAAGTTGGTTCTAGAAATTCTGCGTATAAAGACTGATCTATAGTTTAGGGAGACTTCATGACACTGAGAACCTTCAGCAGAGGGTGGGCTGAGAATTCATACAGCCCTGGCCTAAAATCCTTCCTTGGACAAGTTATGTATCCGCTCTGTGTTTCGTTAAGTATTCTATGGAATGGGAAAAATAATTATAATAATATAATAATACAGAAGATCATATCTTATATAGAGAACAAATGAGTGGTTACCAGTGGGTAGAGGGAAGGGGGGCAGGGCAATATAGGAGTGGGGTAAAAAGGGTTATTATGGGATTATACAAAATTATGTGTGTGAAACTTTTGAAAACTGTAAAGCACTATAGAATTTAAAGAATCTTTTATTCAATAAAAAATAAATTTTAAAAATTAAAAAAAGAATCGGGAGTCTGGGATTGGCAGATGCAAACTATTATATATAGAATGGATAAACAACAGGATCCTACTGTGTAGCACGGGGAACTATATTCAATGTCCTGTAATAAACCGTAATAAAGAAATACAAAAAAGAATACATATATCATTCATCCGATGATGGACGCTTAGGTTGTTTCCATCTCTGGGCTATTGTAAATAGAGCTGCAATGAACATTTTGGTACATGACTGTTTTTGAATTTTGGTTTTCTCAGGGTATATGCCCAGTAGTGGGATTGCTGGGTCACATGGTAGTTCTATTTGTAGTTTTTTAAGGAACCTCCATACTGTTCTCCATAGTGGCTGTACCAATTCACATTCCCACCAGCAGTGCAAGAGGGTTCCCTTTTCTCCACACCCTCTCCAGCATTTATTGTTTGTAGATTTTTTGATGATGGCCATTCTGACTGGTGTGAGATGATATCTCATTGTAGTTTTGATTTGCATTGCTCTAATGATTAGTGATGTTGAGCATCCTTTCATGTGTTTGTTGGCAATCTGTATATCTTCTTTGGAGAAATGTCTATTTAGGTCTTCTGCCCATTTTTGGATTGGGTTGCTTGTTTTTTTGTTATTGAGTTGCATGAGCTCCTTATAAATTTTAGACTCAAGAGGGAAGAGATATGGGAACAAATATATATGTATAACTGATTCACTTTGTTATAAAGCAGAAACTAACACACCATTGTAAAGCAATTATACTCCAATAAAGATGTAAAAAAAATACATATATCATATATACATATATATAATACACATATATATATCTGAATCACTTTGCTGTACACCAGAAACTAACACAACACTGTAAATCAACTATACTTCAATAAAATAAATTTTTTAAAAAGATCGTATCTTAACAGTCTACTTCCTTAACCAACTGGCCAGATTAACCAACACTCTCCTTTCCTTCCATGCGTCACACGGACGCCCACAGCACGGACGCCCACAGCCCGGACACCCACAGCATGCTGACTGCTCATGACTAAGGGCTTCTCCCTAGTATACCCACTCATTTCTGTGGCAAGTGACCAGCTACCGGTCCCCGTCACACTTCCTAAGAAGTTCCTGCTTTCTCTATGCCAAGAGGCCCCACAGTATGACGGCTAAGAACCTGGATTCAGACCTCAGGCTGCCTGGGCTCAGATCCTGCCTCTGTCACTTAGCACTTGTGTGGTCTTGAGCAGATTGTCTAACCTCTCTGTGCTCAGTTTCCTCCTTTGTAAAACGAAGAAGTTAATCATATCTATCTCAGAGTGTGGTTGTAAGGATTAAATGAGCCAGTATTTTAAAAGCACTTCAAACATACTAAATGTTAACTACTGAGTTAACTACTACGTTTTTTATGACAGTGAAGAGGCGGGCACATAGTGGATTCTTATATATTGGACCCTCCTTTCCCTCTGAGTCCAAGTACAGCGTTCTTCATAATTTGCTTCTCGGTTTGAAGAAAGGCATACATCCAGAGATGTTCCATTTCTCAATTCCGGGCAACTGCATCAATGATGGGATGTGGTCTCCAACCAGCAGGGTTCTGGTTAATTGCTCACCCATTTTCTTGCCTCCAGTGGACATATCCTTTGCTGGTGGCATCACGGAACACCACTGGCCACATCTGACAAGGTGGAGTTCCTTAAGGAAGTTGCCTGGGAGGAGAGCGTGGCTGCAGGTCGGGAGTGAAGAGCTGAGGGAAGGCTGGGTGGGTGAAAAGTTGACTGGAAAATTGTAACGTCAGTGTCAGTACACAGGCTAATGAAGGACTGCAATTTGCACATGCGTATCTGGTGCTTTCTCTCCCTTCAAGGGAGATGGCGTATGCTAATCAGGATCACGTGAGCCTGGCCCAGGAGCCGAGCGGTGCTGTATATGACAGCGTGCCTGGAGTATGGGATGGTTACCTCCCTCCCGACTGAACAAATGGTGACCTTTAAGTGTTTGCAGTCTCTTTAGACAAACCACACACACAAATAGGACAAGCAGAAAACTGGAAAGAAATTGGTCAGGGCCTGAAAAAAAAAGGGAACACAGAAAAAGAGGAGGGTGAGAGGAAGGAAAATAGCTCCTATTTATGTACTATTGGCCAAACATTTAATATTAGCTTCTTTATGCCTCAACATAACCCTACAAGGTGAACGTTGATATCCCCATTTACAGATGAGGAATCAAGCCTGGAGAGCCCAGCACGACACAGGTACCATGGGGCAGTGTTACCATAAAGCCCCACGTCCATCTGACTGCAAGCCTAGTGATCTTTCTCTTACACCTCACTGCCTTCATGGGTTCAAAACCAACCTCAGGCTCGTTTCCCTGTCGTTGTTATTGGCAGGATGGGGCAGTGGTTAAAAGCTGCGGTGCCAAAATCAGGAAGACCTAGTTTTAGTTCCTACCTTGACTGTTCACCACCTCTTAATCTTCACTGTCCCACATTCTCTGGGCAGAGTCCTTTGTCTTTGGGAGGGAATCTGCACCCTAGGATTGCTTTGAGGATCGAATGGAATCATGGATTGAGAGTGTGCGAGGGAGTAAAGTAATGGATTACAACAGACAGTCCTCTGACAATGCTCCATAGACAGGATATCCTTCCTCTTGGTATTTTCAGTTTATTCTTTTGATCATTAATTTAGTTCATCATCTCAGGTGTGCCAGGCATATGGATTTTGTGTAACTCTGAGCTCATTGAGGACAGGACTGGGACCCCAAACTGGAAACTCATCGAGGTTTGAGATCCAGAGAGAACCACAGAAAAGCCATTCAGTTCTAACCCTGCATTCTACAGAAGGGAAAAACAAATCTCAGAAGAGGGAAGTCATTTGTTCAAGGTCGTGGAGAATGACAAGTAACACCTCTGGCATCATAACACCTGTCAGGCTTCTAGGAGTGTAGAAAATAATTTCTAAGAAATACTTATTCAGCTAATTCTGCTTTCTTCGTCTTCTTTAAGCTCAGAGTAGCCTGTATGGTGTTTCTCGTTCATGAGCTTGTTGTGGATCTTGTTAGGAGGCTTCATCTGAATCGAGGGGAAGTGGTTGTGGTGGTCCTGGCCCACCTGCCTCTGGCTTGTGTCTTCTCTTCCAGTTCCACAAACCCTGCTTCACTTTTCTCCAGGGGAAGACAAGAAATTAGCAGCCCTGTTGGCCCCTGTGAATAGCAGAGCAGTTTTGATGGCGGACAGGGAAGAGTTTTCCACATTGTGGCTCTCTGGGGAATTTCATCAGCCAGCAATGTAAATTAAATTAGTTAAAAAACATTGTACATTTCTAATTCTGACACTGGATTCACTCAGTGGCTGTGGAAATTTTGAATAATGGATAATAGTCGTCTCTGATTTCTCAACATATGTTTTTTCACTTACACAGCTGTGAAAAAAATTATATTTATATTTTTGTTGATGCGTAATTTCCAGCCTGAAAACAGAATTGATATTAGCATTAAACTGCTAACAGGTGTCTTTTTTTTTCCTTCTCTTTCTGGTGAGCTGGAATAATCCTTTCTTTGGCAGGAAGTCAGTATTTTTTCACAGTCATTTTTGCATCCTTAAGAATGCCTTTTAAATTATTTTCTACTTGATGAAACACATCCTCTCAAGGCTTCATTATTTTCACCCTGGTGTTATCTGATTGAATATTTTAATCACAAAAAACTTGGGAAATTTGAGTCATTTCCTACTCAAAACTGCTTGGAACATTTTGAAGTTATTTTTTGCTAAGAAATAACCGTAAGTTTAATAACCCGACTGCATTAAGCCTGGATACTGTTTATTTTAACTATTGATTACAAAGTATCTTTTAGGTAAAATTAATCAAGTCAAATACAGCTGATTACTGCATCCATTCAAGATGGCCAGTAGAGAAAGAAAGATTCCCGGGAGACTTTGTCAGTTTCTTCAAAATTGCTTCTTTTTTTTTTCTGGTCTACCAAAAAAATTCTCCTGGACTCCAACAGAGTAACAAAGCAAAGTGGAATGGAAATTTGATAGTTATCCTAAAATTTAATCCTCTTCCCTGTGTACTCCTTCCCAGTTAGTATTACATCATCCATCTTTACCTCCTCTTCCCCCACCCCCTCCATCCTAGACTATTTCTAAAGGTCCCTTAACCTCTTTTCTCCCCACCACCTCCTCAAACTCAGGTCCACCCTTGTGGTTGAATTCTTTTACGTAAAGTCACATTTAATCTGAACTGTCTTACTTAATGCCCTACAGTGGCTCTCACTTGCCCTCGGGATAAACTTGGAATTCTTGAGATGTACACACAAAATCCTTCGTTTATGATCCGGTCTCTTTTGCCATTCATTTTCCTGTGTCATCCTCAGTCATCATCAGTTTTCCTATGTTGCAGCCATATGGAGCTTCCTGGGGTTCCAGGACCAAATATGTTTTTCCATTGCGAGCTTCAGTGACTTTATTCAAGCCACCTCCTCTTCCTGGTTGCCCCATGCTATACTTGTCCAGACCATCTTCTTCAAAACCCAGTTTAGGGGGCTTCTCCCTGGCAAAGCCTTCCCTGTTTTATCACCGGCACTATTATCACCCTGTCCACCCACACTGTAGACAGAGCGACTATCTCCTCTGATGTTTCACACTGTCTTTTTTAGCTCAGAAGGGAGTAGATCTTAGTAGTTAAAAGCTTGGGTTCTAGAGTCAGATTCCCTGGATTCACATCCCAGATCTGCCATTTACTAGCTGTGTGACATTGGGTAAGTTATGTAACCTCTCTGTGCTCGATTTGCCCACTGTAAAGTGTGAGAAATAGTTACACTTACCTGATGGGGTACAGCGAGAATTAAATGAGACAATATATGTAAAGGACTTAAAACAGTAGCTGGCTGGTAGTATGTGCGTAACTATTGATACATATAGCTTGGGTCTTATCTGTTTAACTTTACTGTGTCTCTTTAGAGCCTTCTTCCTCCACTAGAGTGAGAGTTCCTTGAGGGCTGGAATGTAGTTCTCTCATATTTTTGTCTTGAGTGCCTGGTACTGTGCCTGGAATATAACAGGTGCTGAGGAACAGATGTAGGTGGAATGAATGAATAAATCAATGTAGACAGACAATCTGGAAGTTCAGCAAGCAAAGAGCCATTTCCCTCCCTCGGTTATATAATGTAGTTATGATGTCCCTGACACTTCTTCTTCTTACTTTTTTTGTTTTTAACTAAAAAACTCCTCTCCTTTCATGTTTCCCCGCTCAAACACGGGATGAGTGTTTGCTGCACATTTGCAAGGGGGTTTGAGTCCAACATCCACACTCTGGTGTCCTCCCTTGTTCTCTTTTACTTTCCTTTGCCATTGCCAAAGTGAATATCCATTGATGGGATTTCTAGTATTCATCACATGCAGCCACCAGATGGATCTGAATAGTTTCTCTAACAACCAATTTACATTTGGACTCAGCTTCCAAAATGCCTTCCCATTATAGCTTCCATTCGCTCTCTGCACACTCTGCCATCTTCCACTCTGTTCTAAAGGCCACACCTCTGATTTTGAAAATCGTGGATCGATTTGGTACCACTGAGCTGGACCAAGTTACAACAAGAATTATATTTTATTGCCAAATCATGACTTGCTTGTATATTTCAACTTCTACCATGTAATTTAACAAAATTTTTCATTATAATCATCTTTGGAAGAGATTCCCCAAGGTATTGTTGCAAGACTGATTTTTTTTCCCCCATTGCCTCTGAGGCTTCATCTTGGGATTACGTTGCCTAGTGGGCATGGTTCTTCAGCCAAGATCTTCTTGTTAAGGTTGTTATGTTTATTGGGGTCTCCGTTAGGTTTCATGAACTTAAATGAAGAGTAAGTAATAAATTCCTAGAGGAAATTGGGTTAGCATGCTATTCACATCCCGGCTGTTGCAGACGGGTGTACCAATGATGGGAACATGTGCTTGTATCATGATGAAATGTAGATTAGAGGCCCTGGAGCCAACCCAAGGATATCTGCCCAAAACTGTTTCATCTCTGTCAGCTTTAATCTGATCGAAAGAGAGCATGCTTCAATGCAGTGAGAAAAATGTGAACATCCTAAAATAACCCAGCGGCACTCTGTTTTCCACTTAGATGCTATTAAAATACTCACTTTTCATTTGTGGTATAGTAGAAAGTATACTAACTATAACTTAGAGGATCTGAATTCAAATCTCATCTCAGCCATTAACTTATGCTGTGAAATCTCACTGGGCCTTAGCTTCTGCATCTGTAAAATGAATGGGCTGAGCTAGACTAATGGTTTTCAATAGTTTTTTTCTTCATAAAACAAATGACAAGTGATATTCACACATTCCCAAGGGCAGCCCCACGGTTGTGCACAATTTCCCACGTACCGGTTACAGCTCTCCCCTTTCTTCCTGCTCAAGTAAGCATATCGGAAAGTGCCTGAGTAAGATTGACATTTTAAGATGACCTTGAATCCTGTTCTGTCTAATTTACTTTAAAAATTAAAAATCAAATAATTTGGAAGCTTGGGTACATCATTAATTTTTAAAAGGTGATTTGCTACACAATTCCCAAAAGGTATATCACAAAACTCGATTTTAACAGTCCCTTGTGACGCTATCATTCTACACTTCTGTGAGTTAATAATCAAGGTGCCAGTAGAGGAAAATCCACGGAGTTGAGTCTTTAACTATTTGGAATAAAAATAACAAAGGTAATATATTTTTGTAGGTAGTCCTCACTTTGGTGGGTACTCTCCCTGTCCCTTGGAGAACTGCTTGTGACAGTAGTAACTTCCTGATTGTTATGTTGGCATGTTAAACAAAGCTATGTTTCTAAAATGAGGTAATACCATCATCACATGAAAATAAGATGGAATCCTTTTTAAGAATTGAAAATATATAGTACTTGACTAAAACAGTGTGTCGTGTTTTGGAATGTCTCATTGTGAAATATTTATCTGCAGGGGAGAAAAAAAACAAAAAAATTTGTAGTATGGTGGTTATTAAAATTTTGAGTAATATAGGAGAGGGATTAAGATAAAAGTTGCCAAAGGACCATTGAAGTTTAATATAAAACTTACATGTAAAAATGATGCATTCAATTTTTCATCTCTAACAATATGGTGGTCTAGATAACCTGAAGAGCTTTACACTATCAAATACTTGGATAAAGTAAACTTTGTAAATGCAAGACTGAGTTTACAAGAAATATGGGGGAGGGGGTTGTGGGAAGGATGGAGTGGGAGGTAGGGGTTAGCAGATGGAAGCTATTATATATGGAATGGATAAACAAAAAGTCCTACTGTATAGCATAGAGAACTATATTCAGTATCCTATGATAAACCATAACGGAAAAGACTATTAAAAAAAGTATACATTTGTATAACTGAATCACTTTGCTGTACAGCAGAAATTAACACAAAATTGTAAATCAACTATACTTCAGTTAAAAAAAAGAAATAAAGGGAAACTATAAGAATCCTGAGCCAAAGAATGAACCCAAAATTAAACCCAATAGTTGAAATAGCAACAGCTGTGGAGTGGAGAGAAAAAGTGGCAATACTAATAACATGGGATATAAGTTTTAAGTCCACATTGGGAAAAGATACTAGTCCTTAGATTTTCTCCATTTAAACTGCGAAAACCCTCGTAAAGGCTGCCTGACTTTATATAAAAGAATGAATTAAGTAAAATTGATTAACCCATCAGATTAGAAATACAATAGTGAGGTTTATACATTGTTTGGGGTTATGGATGGTGGGAAAAAATTTGCTTTAATTTGCATGGAATTGGATTGGAGACCTTACGTGTATATTACCTCATAGTATGAAATTCTAAACCAAGAGCAAACTTGACCCTGGGATACCTGGCAAAAGTAAATAGAAAACTTCTGGAGGGATACACCTTCAACTCAGGCTTCCTAAGATTTCCATAGAGAAGTATGATGATGAAATCAAAATCCAGAAATGCAAAATGTACAGGGAAACACATTACTGTGAATGAGAGCCAGCGGGCACCAAACAACAAGATTAAACACTCAAGAACTGCAGGTAATGTAAAGGTTGAATAGAGATTATAAAAGAGGGATGTTTAAATTAATAAAATCATATGAGAGACTTGGAAAAATAAAAATCTAGTAAGGACACAAGAAAAAAGAAAATGAAAATCTTTGGAATTATCTAAGAGAATTTCTACAAATGAAAGATATGGTCATTAAAATAAGCAAACTCAATAAATCAGTTAAACAGTAGTGTAGGCATAGTTGAAAACATAACTAGTTAACTGGAGTACAGAAGTACTTGAAATGCACAAAGAGAAATAAAGAGGTAAAAAACATAAGGAAGAGTAAAAAAAATAGTTATGGAGAATAGGAGAAAAAGTTCCAACATATTTAATTGGATTTCTAGGAGGTTAAATAGAAAAAAATGAGGAATAAAAGATATTCCAAGAGTTAATGGCTCAAAATTTTTCAGAATCAATGAAATTACATGAATCCATTGAATCAGAACACATGTAAATATATAAAACATATAAATCTATGCTTAGATACATTGTCTTGTTAATTTAAAATGGTACAGCAATTCTGGAAAATAGTTGGGCAGTTTCATATAAGACTAGACATACACTTACTCATAAAACATACTCCTGGACATTCATCCCAAGAGCAATGAAAACTTTGATCTACACACAAACTGTACATGAATATTTATAACAGCTTCATTTTGATAGCCAAAACCTGGAAATAAATGTTCTTCAGTAGTTGAATAGTTAAACTGTGGTACATTCATACCATGGAATTCTACTCAGTAATAAAAAAGGTATGAACTACGGATAGATGCAGTAATTTGAATGGATTTGAATGGATCTCAACAGCTTTATTCTGAATGAAAATAATCTAACTTCAAAGGACACATACCGTATGATTTCATTTATATAAAATTCTCAAAATGACAAAATAGTAGAGATGAGAGCAGATTAGTAGTTGCCAGGGATTAAAGAAGGTGGTGCAGAGGAAGTAGAGGAAGGATAAGGAAGATTTTGTAGTGATAGAGTACTTCTGTATCTTGGTTGGGGTGGTTATCACATGAATTCAAAACTTTTCTGATTTTGGTAATGTACCATAATTATGTAAGGTGTAACTATTATGGGAAACTGAATAAAGGGCACACAGACTCCTCTGTATATTTTGCAACTTTTTGTGAATCTATAATTATTTAAAAATAAATTATAGGAGGAAAAACATTGGAGACTAAGAAAAGATTTAAAAATGACCTGAGAGAAAAGACAAATTATCTGTGAAAAAATGACAAACAGCAAACTTACCAAAAGTAATATTAGAAATCAGAAAGCAGTAAAATAATATCTTCAGGGTTCTGAGAAGGAATAATTATCAATTTAGAATTCTATACCCAGCTAAGTTATCATTCAAGGTATGGTTAAAAAAAGACATTTGCATACAAAGCTAAGAATGTTTACTAATGAATTTAAGTGCTATATTTTAAGATCTATTTCTGAAAAAAATAACATAAACCATGAAAGAAGATACAAGAAGGGATGAGGAAAAAAGATATTGATAAATGTGGGAGTAAAGCTCACTTATTTATTCAGTCCAAAAATATGTATTAAGTACTATGTGTTAAGAAGCACTATTGTAAAAGGGTATGCATCACTGTTATATGTTTAGTAGGAGAGAGATATGATAAACAACTAATCACTAATTTGTGGATATAAATATAAGGTATACCTACAATACTAGGCAAAAAATAAAAGGTACGAAATGAAAGGTGACTAGAGTTAAAATTGGTCTAAAATCCTTTTCCCTTTGTTTTGGAATAGAGAGAGCTTTTCTTAATTAACTTCAGATTTGAAGTTAAATATATTTATTTAAAGTCTATAAATGAATGAATATCTTCTAAGCCAGTGGAGAGAAAAATAGGGAGTAAAGAAAACTTAATCCAATAGAAAAAAGAAGGGGACTTTTTTTTTAATGCATAGCAGATGGAAAACACAAACCATTGTAAAAAATCTTTAGGTATCAGTAGTCACTATATATATGTAAAACTAAACTCAGTTAAAATATGCAGATCACATTGGATTAAAAAATCCAACTATATATTACCTAAAGAAATTTACCTAAACCATGAGGATCCTGAAAGATTGACAGTTTTTTGAAAATGGAGAAAATATACAAACTGCTGAATACTATTTAAAATATACCCTCTGGACCTATAAAAATATCAGAAAAAATACATATTTTTACTGAAAAAACATTAAGGAATAAGGTAGTTGCTACATAATGGCATAAGAAACAATTCCCCAAGTTATACCGATTATAAACATATATGCACTTAATAACATCTGCTTAAAATCAGTAAAGCAGCAATTGGTAGAGAGGTAATATGGTATAGTAGTTAAGCACACAGACTCTGGAAACAAATTACCGTGAGCTCAAATCACAATTCCGCTACTTACCAGGTATGTGACTTATGTAACTTCTTTTTATTTCATAGTTTTCTCATCTGTAGAGTGAGATAATGGTATTAGAACCAACCTCATAGGGCTGTTATAAGAACGTATACATACATACATGTATATTAAAGCTGTCAGTACCCGTTATTTATACCACCAGCATCAAACAGAAAAAACAAAAAATTCAAATTTCTGACAAGACATTCTCATACACCTCTCAGTACTTAATAAATCAACTTGCTGGTCATTTGCCTATTTATTTTCAGATTTATTCTTTGCCCTTTTCTTGCTCTATTTTGTATTCCTCTGCTCTGTACTGTAGGAAACTCTATTTCCAAGCTTTCTTGCCTGTTGTCTTCCAGAGGAGTGCTGACAAAAAGAATAAAGAGTAGGAGGAGGAAGGAACACCAGCATATCTCCACATGACTCTAGTGTGGTGTCTCCTCCTTGGCTAAAGCTCCAGCCAGACAATCTTCTCTTTCTGGTCCCCATTCCCACTGGAATTTTCTTCTGCGATTCTAGCTCCCACTAGATGGCCTCAGCTTCTGGGCTCTGCTAATGTTACCTCCTCTTCTTGTTCCTTTAGAAATAGTTATACTAGTATATGTATAACTGATTCACTTTGTTATGAAGCAGAAACTAACACACCATTGTAAAGCAATTATACTCCAATTAAAAAAAAAAGAAATAATTGTACTCTTCTATAACTTAGGTAACCAATTCCCTGAGCAAAATACCTAGAATGATATCTGTTTTCTTGACTGGAACTGAATGATATAATCAGTAAGACAAAAATAGTAAGAATACAGAAAACTTTAATACCCTCTCAGCAGGCTTGATCTAGTAGGCACATTCAAAATGAACAAGAGAAATTTCCAAGTGAAATTCCAAGAAATGACCAATTCTAAAGTTGTTTCATATTTTTATGAGAGAAGGAAGCTTTATGGGAATATGTTTACTGTGGCAGTGAAGTAGAGAGAAAGCATAGGATAGCTTTCTGGTTTTCTATTATCTGATTTTATAAATTACAACCATTTTTTCTCCCAGATAATCTATTATGTGATTGCCTCTTCATCATCCCAGAACTCAAAAACTCATCCTGAAATAGATAGATAGACAGACAGACACATACATACATATACACTATCTTGGTCAGAGATGAATGCAAGATTATTCTCTCTGCTTGATTGTACTTTACTTCTTTAGAGCATGGATTTAAATAATTTAATCAAATATCCACTGAGCCTCCACTATGTGCAAAGCACTAGGTTAAACATAGAACCACGGGACTTAATCAAATGTATCCTTTACTTTCCAGGAGTTCATAACTTATTTGGGCAGACAGATATGTGTACAAAAATTTCCAGTGCCAAGCAAAGATGAAAAAGTTAAACCACAAGTTACAAGAACATAGGAAAAGGGAGACTCCAATTGTGAGGATGTTGGGAGGCAACCGTGAAACCTCAACTTTTCTATGTATTGTAGATCACAGCATCCTTCTCTAACATTATTTAATACGATTTTGAAGTATATAGGCAGTTATTTTTACATTTTTACCATCAAATAATCTGAGATGTGACCAGAAGGCAAGTCACTTAACTGCTTGGAATGGAAGACAAGTTTGCCTGGCTCTTAGACCAGGCATTTATTCAATAGATTCACTGAATACTACTATGAGCAAAACATTATGCAAACGACTATGGGTGATATAAAGATGATAGGCTGCCGCTTGTGACCACTCTCCTCCCATAATTTAGTACAGTTTCTATAACATCACACTAAAGAGCTCAGATTTTCCTTTCCCAAATCATCTATACCTTTGGCTGTAGAGGGAAAGTCACTTTTTTGTACTGAGCATACATACCTCTTCAGAAGGTGTATACGTGGAATAATAAGGAACGAAAAAAATGGTCCAGCCAATCAGATCAGCCAGTTCTTCTCTGGAATTCAGTGGGAAGACAAGTGTTATAGCCAGATCACCAAGTCCAGCCTCCATTGTTCAAGTCAGGGCTTTGAACAAATCAGGACTAGTTCCCAGGTCCTTAATCTAGGCTCTAGAAATTCTAGATAATTTTTACATTAAAAAAAAAGGGGGGAGGGAAGGGAAAGGAAAGGAAGGGAAGAGAGGAAGGGAGGGAGGGAGGGAGGAAGGAAGGAAAAATGACTTTTCCAAAGATTCAGAGTCACACCAACTGCTAAAATAGTAAGTTCAATAGACTAATAGATCTATTGGAAGCATTTGTATAATGCAATTAGAGACAATTAGAATTGTCCTACTTTTCAGAGTCTGCTTCCTTTGTCAGATACATACAGAATTACATATTGATCAACACAGGAATCAAGTCTGCATTACTTTCTTGAGTTGGCTCTTTCACCATAATGAATTCTCATAAACTTGTATTTTAACTGAATTTTTCAAAAGACCAAATAGGTAATAATGTCTTGAATCCTGCTGCTTTAGAAAGGAACTCAAAACTGGAGTTGTTCGGTTTCCTTTGCTGACCTAAATTACTTTTTACTTGAGAACAGTGCTCAGAATCATAGCACCTCAAGGTTGGAATAAATCATAACTAAAACTGAGTTTATCTCCCATCTCCAGTTGATGCTGCAATGTATATTCCAAAACAGAAGGCCCTCAGAGCCAGGAAGGTAACCTAAATGGGTGAAACTAGCTAGGAGAAAGCAAGAGAGGTTGGTGGGGACTGCAGCAAAGCAGAGAGTGCTTAGCCCTTAGGGAATCTCTTCTGTAGCATAGGAAATCAGGTCTAATCTTGACAGATCTCCCAATTTTTTAGGAGAAGCCAGAAATATAGATTTTATAAGGAATTATCTGACTTATTTAATGAAAATTTTTTATTAAATATCTTCCATATGCCAAACCTTGCTCCTGAATCTGATCATACACAAATGACTAAAACATGGTCCATGTATTCAAGGAGCTCAGATTGTTGTTAAATAAGACATGTAATGGAGAAACTTAAGCCATTCTATGCATGTTAACATAGAGATAGATGTAAAGTATTAGAGGAAAGCATGAGAATTTGAATTATTTTTCCAAGTTGGGGGCAGGGTAGACTTTCCTCCAGGAAATGGCTTCCTGGAGAAGCTATACATTTTGAATTATGTTTTAAAAGATTAAAGGATACTTACCTTTGTATGAGAAAAGGAATAGTGTTATAAATATCCATGGCATGTACAGCCAAAGATGAGAAGGATGGTGGAGTAGCTGGAGATAAGGAAATTGAGGTAGGTGGTCGTTAGATCGGGGACAGACTTATACTCCAAAGGAATGAGTTTCTTCTCTGTCCTGGGAGAATGGGACACATAAAATGATTGTAGCCAAGGTTGTTATTTTTCATAGTAGTAGTAGTAGTATTTTATTTGAAGAAATACCATCATGGTAACTAAGAGTACATTAAGGATATTAAACTGGAGTTGAGAAACCAGTTGAGAGATAAGGAAGATCTGAACTCAGGTAGTGACCAAGGGACACCGTGAAGACTAGTTCACCTAAGTGAATCTAGGTACACCTAAGAGGCAAGGAGACAGAGAAGTCAAATTAACTAGGAAATTGAGTGACTGGTGATGCTGCCAGTAAGTTAGAAAAGGAAGTAGAAGAAATTCAGGAGGGGAGGAGAGCAGGAAAACAGTGGCGAAGGGACAATAATACTATTAAAATGCCATCTTTGAATTTTACGCTAGAATGTTTCCTTTTAAGTTCTAACCGATGAGTCCTTCTCTTTGAGTTTTTAAAAAATTAGAATCACTTCTGTGAAACAGCACCTCTCTCTTTTGTTTTGCATCCTCATCACCCTAACGCTCCACCCTAAGACTTCTTGATCATGCATGGGCAGCCCAGTGTGGGCACATCAAGGTTACTCACAGAATGGGTGTTCACCAGCTCTGTGTGGTGTGTCTTCTTTTTACTGGGGCCTGTAAAGGTGATCCTGGAGAAAGAGCCACTTTCTAGTTAGGTGATTGAGGGCAAGTTTCTAAACTTCTGTTTGTCTGAATTGCTTAATTGTAAAGTAAGGATAATAATAATAACCCTTATTTCAAAAAACTGTGAAACCTTAATGAGTTATTACAAGTAAAGAACTTACTGTGGAGAATATAGGACTCGAGTGTCAGTCTTTGTTGATGATGTTGTTATATTTAGTGAGTGTAATTTAGATCATAAACCAATATAGACACTAAATGAGAATTTTGAAGATAGTCATATTCCCTTCATTCCCTTCTGAATTTAGTAAGGAGAAAGAGAAACTCTAAATGCCAAAGAAATATGACTCCTGGTCAACCTATGCAGACGTCTCTGCTGAGGGAGCCATGTGCTGATGGACATATTCATTCATTCATTCATTCATTACCTCGTTCATTTTTCAATTATCTCTCCATCTACCCATTGATTTGCTCACTCAATTGACAGTTGTTGCAGGTCTACTATTTGCCAGGCACTGGGCTAGACATTAAGAACTCCCAGCAGACATAGGCTTGTTGGAAACAGAGATGAATTACTAAGTTATTATAATATCACGTGGTAAGTGCTACATCGACTGTCCCCCCCAAAAAAAATTCATAGGAAGCACAAAGGAATAAGTTGTTTTTCCTGAGGACAGAAGTCATTTGAGTTGGGTCTTAAAGAGAGGAGAAATTTATCAAGCAAAAAAGGGGTATAAAGTATTTAAAACAAGGGGACCTGTCTACGTAAAGTCAGAGGCACTAAAAAGCAAAGTCATCGGGCTTCCCTGGTGGCGCCGTGGTTGAGAGTCCGCCTGCCGATGCAGGGGACACGGGTTCATGCCCCGGTCTGGGAAGATCCCACATGCCGCGGAGCGGCTGGGCCCGTGAGCCATGGCTGCTGAGCCTGCGCCTCCGGAGCCTGTCCTCCGCAACGGAAGAGGCCACAACGGTGAGAGGCCCACTTACCACAAAAAAAAAAAAAAAAAAAGAAGCAAAGACATCTAGAGGAACAGCCTGGATGTAAATTAGTGTGAGAGAAGAACACAAGGAGAATGGAGGAGCATTGAAAAAATGTAGCTGGAAGTCAAGAGCTTTGAATTCAATGCAAAGGAGATTGGGCTCTTTCCTGTGGGCAGTGGGGGAACCCTGGCGGTGTTTGAGTAACACACTGAAACTTGCGTGTTTAGAAGAATCTCCCTGTAGCACTGTGTATAATAAGGAAGGAGGCCAGGCTAGTGGTATCTTAGGTATCTCTCTTCAGCTCTCCAAGAAAACTGGAAAGTGATTGCTCACGGGGTATGTTTACTGAGCCTGTGCAAAACTGAAGGAATTTCCCGCCAACTCTTCCCTACCTTTCCTCCACATCTTTAAAATTCAGTAAGTATGTATTATCTTAGGTCCTGAGATGTTAATGACTTTAACTAATTGTCAACACTGGCAGTTACAATGGCTGATACCTTATCATTTCTCACAATGAGCAACGTTACTTAAAATTGATTGTGCTAGAGCTTTAGCTGCAAGTGTACTCCCCTCCCCCCCCACCCTTTTTCGTTTAAAACATGAGCTTATTATGCTGATTTTGTGAACTACACAGGGTAGGCTTATTATCTGGGTGCTTATGTCCCAGTTCTGCTTGTGAACCACATTACCAACAATTATAAAATGTCAGGAAAACACTAGAAATAACTGAATTTGTGCCATAAGAAAAATCCCAAATTTCGACTCATTCATTCATTCATCCGATGGAGCTTTTATTGGACATCTATTATGTGCCAAGAACCATGCTAGGCCCAGGGGAAGCAAATGAACAAGCTATGAGTTGAATTTGCAGCATAGTGAGAAAGACAGACTCATTACAAGCTAAATTGCCTGTAGTATGTAAACCCTACAGTTGGCAGCCACTAGCTGTGCAGTCAGATTTCACAAAGAAGATGACTTCGGGATGGGTTAGGGTTAGGGTTAGGGTTTGGGATGGGGGCTTCAAAACACGAGCAGGAACTTCTTTCTTTGACTTTTATTATTGCCATTTGTCTATACCTGCCGAATTTGCAAGACTTTATAAAGTGTCTCAAGAGAAGAGGACATAATGATAAATTAGCCAAAGAATTCAAGAACCAAGACCAGGAATTGTATTCTGGAAAATCCAGGCTGAAAAGAAAGGCAAGGCATACCAGTCAAATGGCATGAATTATGTACAAACACCTAAGGAAAGTAAGAGGGATCGATCATATTTTCCAAGAAGGATCCAAGATCATGCTGAAGTGCGGGGGCCTGGAGGACCATGGCAGGCAGTAGCTCTGGCTGCAGTTCACATAGGTACACACCAGTTGAGCACTGTAGGCGTCCTCTGCCCAGAGCCTCCCTTTAGGGCTGGGGTGTTCATACTCCCCTGGTGCTGGGAGTGTTGGCAGATGTCGCTCCTCACCGAGTCCCTGTCTAGCTACTGCCCTTGGCACAGAAGAGTTGTTTTGCCCGAGGGTAAGCCTCTGCCTTAAGGGGCAGCTTGTATTCAATGATTAGTTGATGGGATGGAGTACCATGACCCTACCCTTGCCTACATTTGGGACAGTTACGAAGAATCATCCCAACCCCACAGCTCCCGGTAAGATCAGCTGAGGCTTCTGTTCCAGTGCGTCACAGTTTACCTTGTCCCTCTGCCAGTCCTACTTACCACATCTGCTACAGATATGGTTTCAGAGAAGCAGCCCTTGGTAAATCTCCCATCTTCAGACTTCTAGGTCTCAGCTCTCTTCCCCGGAAACCAAGTTTAAAACAAGCATCTACTATGTGTTCAATTTGGGGGATTCAGCAATGCAACAGGTAAGGTCTGTAACCTCAAATGATTTACAGTTTTTTGGGAAGTTAAGGCTTCTGAAAGCAATGCAGAGGCTTGGAAAACTGTTAAACCTGATAAGTATATGAATGGAAGAAGAAGGAGGAGAAGAGAAAAAAAAGACCTCTGAGTACACTGTCTAAAATTGTGTTCATAGACAAATAGCTTTTGGGTGTAAGGTTTCTCTGTGAATTCATAATGTCTTTAGAGTTAAAGAATGGGGTATGATTAGGGACCATAGGAAAAAAACTCTTAAGACAACTGGTCATCCAGGCTCCATTTGCCTGTTTAGAAGGACATGAATTTGTGACCTCCCAAGGCAGCTCATTCCAACAGTTCTCCTGATTGAGAAGTTCTGATATTTCACTGAAACTTTTTCTCTATTTCTCTGTAGTTATACAGACTGAATTGGCTACTTTTTTTTTTTTTTTTTTTTTTTTTTTTTTTGCGGCACGCGGGCCTCTCCCCATTGTGGCCTCTCCCGCCACAGAACACAGGCTCCGGACGCGCAGGCTCAGTGGCCATGGCTCACGGGCCCAGCCGCTCCACGGCATGTGGGATCTTCTCGGACCAGGGCACGAACCCATGTCCCCTGCATCGGCAGGCGGACTCTCAACCACTGCGCCAGCAGGGAAGCCCATTGGCTCCTTTGTTAATGCAAGTCTTTTATTTATTTGAAATAAAAAAAAAAAAAGATTTACACATTAAAATTATTTTTTAAAATTTAGGGGATAATGGAAATTTGAGCGTTTACTAGATATTTGTTAGTATTAAGGAGTTTTTTTAAGGTATGCTAATAGTTTATGCTTAAGTTAAAAAAGAACTTTTATATTTTAGACATATATACTGAAATAATTAGGGATGTATATATAATATGTAGGTGTTACTTGAAAATAATATGGAGGGGGGAAATGGTTAGCGATATTGATGAAACAAGACTGGTAGCTGAGTCGTCCACTGATGAGAATGAGAAGCTGAATAACAAGGGTTCTGCCCTTTTCTCGTACTTATAGAAATGCTTGAAGATATTGGTATACACACACACACACACACACACACACACACACACACACACACACACACAATGGAATACTACTCAGCCATAAAAAAGAATGAAATGTTGCCATTTTCAACAACATGGATGGACTTGGAGGGTATGATGCTAAGTGAAGTAAGTCAGACAGAGAAAGACAAATACTGTATGGTATCACTTATATATAGAATCTAAAAAATACAACAAACCAGGGAACATAACAAAAAAGAAACAGACTCACAGATATAGAGAACACACTAGTGGTTAACAGTGGGTAGGGGCAATATAGGGGTAGGGGATTAAAAGGTACAAACTATTATGTATATAATAAGCTGTAAGGATGTATTGTACAATGCAAGGAATATAGCCAGAATTTTATAATAACTGTAAATGGAGTTTAACCTTTTAAAGCTGTGTATCACTATATTGTACACATGTAACATGTAATATTGTACATCAACTATACTTCAATTTTTAAAAACTTAGAAATTTAAGAAAGAAATGCTTGAAATTTTCCACAATAAAAACATTTTATTGTATTTTTATGTTGCTAAAATAATACATGAACAGCATTGGAAAAAATCCTAAGGACAGAAAGGCTTATAATGAAAAGTGACAGTCCTTGCCTACATCCTTCCCATAGTGCCACTCTCCAGAGCCAACTCATTTTCACATTTGGTGGGGGAGTGGGGAGGGGGAGCGGGGCAGGGGAGAGCATCTTTCTGCAGACTATGTGTCTAAATTAACTGCTTATCAAGTTCTTAATTGTTGTCTCTCTATTGTCTGAAGACCCCTGCAGTGGCTGATGAGGATTTTGTCCATTTCATAAACCGACTCCTCCCAGTCAGTATTCCGGTTCCTCTCTGGGTCACCTTTGCTCCTCCCAGCGCACTTCACATCCATTTCTTGTCCCACCACCCACATCCAGTCTCTCTTTACTCTTCATTTTGTAAGACGATGCCATTACTGACCTCACCTTTCTACCCATGTTTCCCCACTACATCCCAAATTGATGGCATCTGCTTTCCACCCTGCAACCATGATTAAGTCTTCAGTGAATTCTTGGCGGCTTTATTCCTAAACTTAAAAATGAATCATGGGGGACTTCCCTGGTGGTGCAGTGGTTAGGAATCCACCTGTCAATGCAGAGGACACGGGTTCAAGCCCTGGTCTGGGAAGATTCCACATGCTGTGGAGCAGCTATGCCTGTGCACCACAACTACTAAGCCTGCACTCTAGAGCCTGCGAGCCACAACTACTGAGCCCATGTGCCACAACTACTGAAGCCCATGAACCTAGAGCCTGTGCTCCGCAATAAGAGAAGCCACTGTGATGAAAAGCCCGCGCACCGCAACAAAGAGTAGCCCCCACTTGCCGCAACTAGAGGAAGCCCGCGGGCAGCAACAAAGACCCATCATAGTCAAAAATAAATAAATAGATATATTTTAAAAATGAATCATGGAACTTGAATTATTATCACTATGTAATAGTGTTCACAGCAGAGCCAATTATCATGTCCAGATTAGGTCTCCTTCTCCTAGATCCTATGTCTCAATTCTTGCATCACTCAGAAGAGAAAGACATTAACATCAAGTTTAAATGGAATCTCCTTTTTTATGCTCAACCTGTTGCCTTTCTTAAGTACCAGCATTTCCCATCTTCTAGACGATACTATTTACTTATTTATTTATTTATAGTAAATTTATTTATTTATTGGTTACATTGGGTCTTCATTGCTATGCGTGGGCTTTCTCTAGTTGCGACGAGTGGCGGCCGCTCTTCGTTGCGGTGCGTCTTCTCATGTTGCGGAGCACAAGCTCTAGGTGTGTGGGCTTCAGCAATTATAGCACGCGGGTTCAGTAGTTGTGGGTTGCGGTCTCTAGAGTGCAGGCTAATTAGTTGTGGCTCACGGGCTTAGTTGCTCCGCATGTGAGATCTTCCCGGACCGGGGTTCGAACCCGTGTCCCCTGCATTGGCAGGGGGGGGGTTTTTTTTTTTTTTTTTTTTTAAACATCTTTATTGGGGTATAATTGCTTTACAATGGTGTGTTAGTTTCTGCTTTATAACAAAGTGAATCAGCTATACATATACATATGATCCCATATGTCTTCCCTCTTGCGTCTCCCTCCCTCCCACTCTCCCCATCCCACCCTTCCAGGCTGTCACAAAGCACCGAGCTAATATCCCTGTGCCTTGCGGCTGCTTCCCCCCAGCTATCTACCTTACTACGTTTGTTAGTGTGTATATGTCCATGACTCTCTCTCGGCAGGCGGATTCTTAACCACTGTGCCACCAGGGAAGTCCCTAGATGATACTATTTAATTCTTCAAATCGCATCACTGCCTTCACCTCTACCTGCACCTGATTTTACCTGGTGACTTCATTCCTTAGCCCTGGGCTCCTGAGCCAATCTGGATGCTTCCAATCTTCCAGCTGTTGTCCTGTGACCCTCTTGGGTAGGATATTCTGTCATAGGGGTCTCACGGCATTCTCTTTCTTGGTTTACTACCTTGTTTTACAAGATAGCTTCCTAAGAAAGGCAGGTGAACTTCCTGAGTCCTTGCCTTCCTGAGTTCTAAGTCTACCCTCACTTTTAATTAACAAAGAATCTTAAGTTAGGACTCATTTTCTCTCGGTACATTTGTTCTTTTTTTTTTTTTGCTGTACGCAGGACTCTCACTGTTGTGGCCTCTCCCGTTGCGGAGCACAGGCTCCGGATGCGCAGGCTCAGTGGCCATGGCTCACGGGCCCAGCAGCTCTGTGGCATGTGGGATCTTCCCGGACCGGGGCACGAACCCGTGTCCCCTGCATCGGCAGGTGGACCCCCAACCACTGCGCCGCCAGGGAAGCCCAGAACATGTGTTCTTAACCTTATTTCTTTGTCCTTATATTCTTACTCTGCTACACATTTTCTTTTTCTTTCATTGTTTTATTGGCAATCACATTTTTAATTTCCAAGAGTTTCTTCTTATTTTTACCTTTAAAAATGCATCATTTTTAATGATTACAATATCTTTATGAATGTTTTAAAATAAACTACTGAGGTTTTTAAAAATTTTCTTGTTTCCTGAATATTTTTGTGGCTTTTTATCATGATCTTTTCCTTCATGTTGCCAGTGTTCCTCAGGTAGCTGGGCATCCTTGGTTGTCTGCTCCTGTTTCAGGAGGAGAATTAACGAAGCCGAATAAGGGCTCTGAGGAGGTGGGGCTTTGTAGGCTGGCCGGTGTTGCTGAGATGAGCAAGCAGGGGCCGGTCTTGGTCAGATGCCTATCGGCTGGCTACTTAGTGCATCGGGGGTATAGGGCTATTGCTCCGTCTCCAGGCTTCTAGTTAGTCTCCCTGTCTTCATCCTCACATCTCACCCCACATCTTCCATCACACTTACTTTTCCAAATATGAAAACTCTTGGGAATTCAGTAGTGCAGGTGGGTTCTCGTCATTCATCAGTAATCAGTCTCTACCCTCTGTTTTTCAGAAACTTTTTGAAATCTCTCATCTACTCATGATTCCCTTTCCGTATTTGGCGTAGCTTTGGGTTTATACTCTTCTTATTTCTTTACCATATTTTTAATGTGGTACCAATCCATGTTTTTCTCCTGGCATCTTGGACCAGCTGCCTCTCCTTTTAGTTATTATTTTAGATAAAGAGCCCCTGTTTCTCCATATATTCTTCCTAATGTCTTCATTGGTCGCTGCAGAAACGCATAGACAGTAGCGTTAATGGATTGAAGTGTGTCCCCCCCCCTCAAAACAAGCCATGTTGAAGTCCTATCTCCCAGTACCTTAGAATGTGACCTATTTGGAAGTAGGGTTGTTGCATATGTAATTAGTTAAGATGAGGCCATACTGGAGTGGAGTAGTCCCTTAATCCAATATGTCTAGTGTCCTTATAAGAAGACAGCCATCTAAAGACGCACAGGGAGAATGCCGTGTGATGAAAAAGTCAGAGATTGGGGTTATAGAGCTGCAAGCCAAGGGACACTAAAGATTGCCTGAAAAACCACAAGAAGCAGCAGAAGTCAAGGAAGGAGTCTCTTTTATAAAAGTTTCAGAGGGAACATTGTCCTGCCACCATCTTGACTTTTGACTTCTAAACTCCGGAATGAGAGATAATCGATTTCTGTTGTCTTAAGCCATCCAATTTATAGAACTTTGTTATGGCAACCCTGGAAAACTAATGCAAATACAGAGACAGCAATTAAGAGCTTGATAAGCATTCAATTTAGAAATATAGAGGTAACTTGCAGAAATGCCCCCTCCCAAGAAAAAGAAAAGCAGGTTGAAAATAGTTACTTCTGGAAAGTGAGACTATGGCTAGGAAGTAGACAAAGGACTGTCACTTTTCATTATAATCCTTTCCGTACTACTGCATTGTTTTCAGCCATCTTCTTGCTTCCCTAGACATCATTCTGACTTGTGATCTACTCTGTCAACATTTGTGGCAGGCAGAATAATAGTCCCCCTGCCCAAAGTTGTCCATGTCCTAAACCCTGGAACCTGTATATATTCACCTTATATGGTAAGGGGGAATGTAGGTTCAAGATAGAGTTAAGATTGCTAATAAGCTGACCTTAAAATAAGGAGATAATTCTCAGCCCAATGTAATCACAAGAGCCCTTAAAAGTGAAATAAGGGGGCATAAGATGAGTCAGAGAAAGAGATACGATGTCAGAAGCAGGTCCCTGGAGTGAGGGAATGATGTGCTGTGAGGATTCAACCATTGTTGCTAAATACTTTGAAGATGGGGGAAGGAGAACATACATAGCCAAGAAGTGTGGGTGGTCTCTAGACAATGAAAAGGCAAGGAACTGATTCTTTTTCGGAGACTTCAGAAAGGTATGAGGTCCTCCTGATACTGTGACGTTAACCCCCTGAGACCTGTGTCAGACTTCTGACTGCAGAACTATGAGATAATTAATTTGTATTGTTTTAGGCCAGTAAATGTGTGGTCATTTGTTATAGCAGCTGTAGGAAACTAATACACCATCTCTCTAAAAATGTAGGCTTAGAGCTAAAGCATAGTACCCCGGATGGGAACTAGCCATTGCTGAGTACCTTGGAATTCTTCTCTTTCCTATCTTACCTCTTAATCTAACTATAAAGCTAACGTTTGCTTTTGTAGCTGTCACCAGATTCTATTTTCTTATACTAAACTTGCAGAAAATGAAAGCCCATAGGCTATAATGCCCATGGAGAGGTAGCATTTACCATATTGCCATTTCCATTATACTGGCTAAGGGCATAGACCTTGGAGTCAAGAAGAGCTGGGTTCTAATCCCCATTCAACTATTTACTAGCTGTGTGATCTCAAATGAGCTCATTTAACTCTTGAAGCTTCAGTTTCTTCATCAGGAAATCAAAGCTAGTAACAGTACCAGCTCCTGGGGTTCTTGTGATATCTAAATGAGATGATGTATTTCAAGCACTTAGCACAATGCCTGGCCCGTGGGAAGTGCACAATAAATAGTACCTTAAACTTGAAAAGTGAACGAATGGGCTGATGCTGGGTTTACACCAGGAACTCTGATTCCTGTTGCTATTCCCAAGGGCTTCAACTGAAAATTGTCTGACTCTCTCACTTTGTTTTATATATATGGTAATATATATGGTATCCTGGAATACCAAACAGGTGTGTGTGGGTGTTGAACCCAACACATGGCTCACAAGTGTTCTTAGCATAATATTAGATGAAGAAGTTTATATAGTCAAAACACAAACTTTAATTCAGTGGTTAGTGCATGGTAACCACTCTATCTCCCTCATCCCATCCCATGGTGTGAAGACTGTCAACAGTGCTCTTGGGATGGCTGAAGATGATGAAGTGGTCCTCTGCCTTTCCACCTACAATCCCTTCGTTCTGAGGTCTTCATTCTGAGGCCTTTGTTCTGAGACCTACAGTCTCGATGCTTTTAGCTATTGGCTACCCGCTCATTCTTTAAACCATCCCATCGACCACCTCACCTATAGAACCTGTTCTGATTTCAAGACTTGGAGGGAAATTTTAATTTCTTTACTTCATCCTCACTGACTTGTCTCCCTACCTCATCCTCCCTTAAAAGGATGCCTAAGATTAAGAGAATGGGCTCTTGAGTCTCATTCACATCAGACCTAGATTCAAAACCTAACTTGGCCACTTGGGAGCTGTTTGCCTTTGAGCAAGTTGTTTGACTTCTCTCTGTACCATGTTCTTCTTCTATAAAATGGGAATACCATTTAAAATAGAATGCACACTTGAGATGATACATGGGAAACACTGAGCAGGATGCCTGGCACTGTAAGGCTGAATAATAGTGATAGTGATAATAATGCCATTACTACTTTATTGCTTCCTTATTCCTTCAGCCTCTCTACAGGTCTCTTTTCCCAGCCTATCCCCTGAGACTCCATATCTGGCAGCATTCCTCTGCTAAGTTGAGTTAGAATCCTTACGATGTTAAGTGTATAACTGGTCCCCATAGTTTATATAATTATACATTAGTTTCTGATTTAAGCGAAGAGTGTACTTCAATATGGCATCATTTAATAAAAGCCTAACCTGCCCCCTACCTGGCAGAGATGATGGGAGCTTATTAAGATAATGTCTTTCTAGTACTTACAGCCCCTTGAAAGACATTCACTAGATAAACAATGGTGTTTGATTTTTGTGTTGTTTGTTTTAGTTCTTAATGCATGCTCTCTGAATTGTATTAATAGGTCCTCTGCCGTGTTTCTCACAATATGGGCACTTGTTAAATGCCGCTAAATGGGGAATGGGAGTGAAGGTTGCTTCTATGTGCCTCTGCTTTGCTCTCACCCTCCTCCCTCTTTCTCTCTCCCTCCTCCCTCTGTCTCTCTCCTTCTCTCTATTAAACCTGGAATCCCCCTCCTCCTTCTGTGTCGCTAGTACACTGATTTTCAACCTTGGCCGCATATCAGAATCATTTGGGGAGCTTTTTAAGCTTCTTGATAGCCAGGCCAGATCCTAGACCAATGAAATAAAGACCTCTGGAAGTGGGACCCAGACATCAATGTTTTCTTGAGTTTCCTAAATGATTCCAGTGTGTAGCCCAGGCTGACCAGACCCCAATCAAATGACACATGAGAACAGAAAATTAGTATTTAATGTTTACTTCTACTCAAGCACGAGGGGAGGTCCAGTGCAATCTCTTTTCTTCTTCCAGTGAATAACAGTACCTGGCAAAGAATGAGCATTTAAAACACATTTCTTTTTTTGGCTGAAAGTATACCCTACCCAGCCCAAAGGATTTCTCCATGTCTCTGGACTTCTGTAACAGTTGATGTGAATACCTCTTATTAATTATGATGATCTATCAGTTTGGTTGTTCAGATTCTCTGGGGTAAATAATTCTACCATTTACGAGTAATTTTATCACACTCTTTAACATGGAAAATAGATTCTTGTCATGTGGTGTGAAGACTGCTATCACCCAGGGGTGTACTAGGTACTGCCTGACAGTCCAGAGGAAGGCCTGGGATGCAGGGATATGGAGGAGAAAGAGCACAGGCCTTCTAGGGTTCAAATCTCCACTCCACTATTTGCCTACGGGGACATAATCTCACCCTCAGAGCTCTGGTCTCCATTTCGTGAAAGAGGGAGAATGATACCCACTGCTCTGGTGGTTAGAGTCATTGAAGGCAAAACGTAAGAAAGAAAACACTGACTGTCCTAGTCAGCTCAGGCTGTTGTAACAAAATACTACAGACATTTTTTTCTCGCAGTTCTGGAATTGGGAAGTACAATATCAGGGTGCCCGCATAGTTGAATTCTGGTAAGAGCCCTCTTCCTGGCTTGCAGATGGCCACCTTCACTGTGTTTTCACCTTTGCTGTGTCCTCACAGAATAAGAACAAGCTCTCTGGTGTTTCTTCTTCTAAGATCACTAATCTAATCCTACCAGGGCCCCACCCTTATGACCTCATTTAACCTTAACTATCTCCTTGTAGTACTGGACTCCAAATACAGTCACAGGGAGCCAGGGCTTCAACACATGAATTTGGAAGGACACAATTCAGGCCATAACAGCAAGCACATAATATGAGCTCAATAATATTAATATCCCCTCTCTAGGTAGGTCAGTAGGTAGATAAATAGATAATGTATAGATATAAGAGCTATCTATGTATCTATCTATGTATCTGTTTATTTTTCTTGAGAGAACCAAAAGAGCATCAGGGAAGAGAAATCAAAACTAGATCTTGTAGGTGGAATAGGAATGTCTTAGGCAAACGAAGGTATTCCAAGCAGAGGAAACAGCAATTCAAGTCTTTTAAAAGACATAGCATGTTTTGAAATTAGTGGAAACATCACCAGTTTTCACCAGAACTTGGAGTTGGCAAGAGAAAGGTTCATGGTAGAAAATACAAGAGATGTAGTTTGGAGGCATGTCATTAGCAGGCAAGGCTACCAAGCTGAGGTTGCTGGGTTTTTTCCTTGGGTTAAAGGATTCCTGTGCCAGTAGTTACCTTTTACCTTTTCTTTTCCCAGATAACTAGTTGAATTCTTGAGGGCAAGGATCTTGCCAAATGTTCTTTTGTAATCCATCCCTGAACCTAAGACACTGCCTTAAGAATGTAACAGGAACGAATTGCTCCATAACCTCGGCATATAAGAGCTATCATATCTTTTTTATTTGTTCAGTTTGAATTAAAGCCAGCTAGAATCTCCTTCCTGTGGGTTGGCATGAAATACAGCATTACTCTCCTGGGTGGTGGTCAGCGTGGGAACAGATCTGCTTCTCCTTCATGTATGCACACTGCCTCTCCATCTATGGCAGTGTCTCCTTGGCTTACATTGCTATGTTTGCTGGCTTGTCTTCCAGCAAAGCTCTGCTCCACTCCTTAAATGCTCTGTTCCACCCTCAGTGGTAACCTTGGCTCCAATCCTTAGCCCTCGGTCCTTACAGACGCACAGAATTATTATTTTCTAAAGCGGTGTTCTCCACCTCTGGGTGCTGCTCTGCTACTGGCTTGGCTGTTTGTCCCTTCCAGCTTCAAATTTCTTTCTATCTCCTCTTGAGTCTTTAGATATTTTTGTTAATAATTTTCAAAACACAAAGCTTTTATTTCTCTCCTTCACTTGGGCAATCTGAATCAATTGCATCGATGGGCGTGACCTCTGGAACACAAATGCCTGTTTAAAATAAAAGCCTGATTATTATATAATGAACTATATTCAGTTTACTAAATAGTTAACTTAAACATAAATATATGTATATATTTATGCTGAATAGACGTATAATTTATGCTAATGATAATTACAAATAATACAAAGACATAATAACTCCACTGCAGCTCTGGTATTAATTACCAATGCTTCATGTCGCTTCTGTTCCACATCCATATACTGACAATTTGACATGCCCAGGAACTGTGCTGGGTACAGAGGGCATGGAGATGGCTATGATATCATCCTTGTCCTCAAAGAGGTTAGACTTTAATTCATGAGTAAGACAGATACATGGTAATAGCTAAGGTAGTAGGAACACCCTTATTAAGGAATGATGATTAGGCTGACACTGTTGTTTTATCATGACTCTGCCAAGCTTCCTTATTTGCTGTGCTATTTCTGTGTTAGCCTTGTGACCAGCTTGTCCATATCCAGAACCTACATTGGCCCTTATTTCCTTAGTCAGTTCCTTGTAAGGTATAACTATGCCATGCTGTTGAAACAAAATAACTCCCAAATCTCTGGATGGGGGTACTGACATATGAAAAGTTTGTTTTTCTTACTCATATGAAGCCCCATATGACTAGAGAACACAGACTGCTCCATGTGGTCACTCAGGGAACCAGGATCTCTGGGCTCTTTACCTCTTATAGGGAGATGGTGATGCCACCATCTTAGCATATGGTGCAGCGGACTGTTGCTACCCCCAAATGACACATATCATTTTTGCTTATAGGCTAATGAATCAGAACTTGTAACAGGGCCCCAAACTAATTATAGGAAAGGCAGGAAAATGTAGGGGAGCCTATAGATTATTTGGTGATTATTACTGTTGCTGTCACCAGAGTGGTGATTTTAGAGAAATTATTAGAGAGTGAGCTTTGAAGAATTCGAACCCTGACTCTCTGTAAGTTACTTTTGGAGTCTCCATGGGCACAATTAATAGCATCCCTCTTCCCTGCTGTGTACTGAGCATGTTAAACAATAAAGTAAAAGAATAAAGATGGAGGCCAGAATATCATCTCTATTAATGATGCAGGACATGTCATAGGATGTGGCTTTATTCTATTAGCTAAGTGGTCCCTTTGGTGGAATCCCAGAATTAGGCTGACTCCTGGATCAGGTGAGACTGATGGCATGGTGGAACAGAGGAGAACTCATGTCTTGTACAAGACTACTGGCTCCCAAAGAAGGAAGAGGAAAAGTAGAGATGAACAGAGCATGCCTACTTACTCTTCACCTACTTCCCAATTAGGTCATCTCACCTCTGAGAGTAGTATAAGGGAAAGCGTTTTTCATGAACTCTTATTAGTTGTGTCGTTTGGGTCAGTCATCCAGCCTCTCTGACTGTCAATTTGCTCACTAATGAAATGGACATCATAGCTCACATTTTCTCTTCTTGGGTCTTTTACAAGTGCTGGAAATTAGGAGATGTGCTAGACTCATAATGCAAAAGAGTTCTTCAATTGCCTTCTGTAAAATGCTCATGAATACTTGCGCTACAATTACTTATGAGTTTATGAGACCAGATGGCTTAAAACATCCCCCACGCCCAGCATGCCCATAACTTTAATAATCTTCTGAGCTGGTTCTCTTCCAAAACCTGTCTGCTTATTACTCAACATGCATTTCCTCAACAACCCTTTAGGGTTGTTCCTGTTCATGGTAGTAAATGTCCGAAACCACCCTTTTTTCAGCAAAAGCAAAAGCTATCCACTTGATGTCCCTCCATGGAGGTTTCTATTTTAACTCTTTTTGACTGCTTCCATGTGGGTTTGATTGGCACTAGAGAATGGAAAATACCCAAATCAAAATAGTCAATTTCAGAAAAATGAATCTTCCATTTCCCTAGTGAAAGATTAATTAGTCTCTGGCCCAGAGAGTCTAAGGTTGAGTCTTCTCAGATAAGAAATTACTCTTTTAAAATCTAAAAGATTTTTAAAAGAACTGTTTTAAATGAAAGTATTAAATTATACAATTATATGTGTAGACTCTGCCATTGAGGGAGTTATTTTCATGGTATAGGCTGAATCCAGCATAAAAATATTTACTGCTCTGAAATGTCAATATGAAATAATCAGAATCTAAATGTTTACTGTATAATCAGTCTACATTCATCCATTCACAATGTTCACTGAGAAACGCTGATTACACTGAATTTGACCACCTGGATTCTCCTAATATCTTCAGGCTTAGGGAAAAAAAGTGCCAAAGTTTCACTCACAGGAATTTTCTAACAACTTTTTAAGGAAAAGACTTTGTGGAACAGGGAAGTATGCAATGATGATGACTTCCGTAATTTCCAAATAACACCCATAGCCCAGAAGAGCCACCCTACTGGTCTCCCTCCGCCATATCTCCTAGGTCCAACCTCAAGTCACCAAGTCAGTAAATCTTCACAGATCTTCATCAACCCTGTGACAAAAACTGAGCTAGGTAATAGGGATATAAATGTGGTCCATGTTCTTGGGGAGCTCAGAATCTAGTGAGAGAGACAGATAAATGAACAACCAAAGACAATGCATTGTGATAAGCCCGATGTTAAGAGTAAGCCTAGGGGCAGAGGGTTAGAAGGGTCCTCTTAGAGAGGACCATCAAGCCCACTCTCAGATATTATTCCAAACTGAAGGCAAAGGCAATTTTGTCTGTTTTATTAATTTGTGTGCAATTGGAAGAACAATTTTAACTTATTGTAAAGACTTCATTTTCAACATTTCTTTTAAAAATTAACATTGAGTCTACCAATTCAATGATGTGGAACAAGGTTGACTATAGGTGACAGCCTTGTGAACACGCTGGAGATGGCAAGGGATGACCCAGAAAATTCGAGACTACACAGCAGGAGGCCAGGGTTTAAGTTGTGTGATCTTGTGTTATAAATAAGTGCTTTCTCCTACCAAATGTAAAATAGATAGCTAGTGGGAAGCAGCCGCATAGCACAGGGAGATCAGCTCGGTGCTTTGTGACCACCTAGAGGGGTGGGATAGGGAAGGTGGGAGGGAGGGAGACGCCCGAGGGAAGAGATATGGGGATATATGTATATGTATAACTGATTCACTTTGTTATAAAGCAGAAACTAACACACCATTGTAAAGCAATTATACTCCAATAAAGATGTTAAAAAAAAAAGTGCTTTCTCATAGCTACTGTTTAATTATCTGAAAAAGAAGGGAGCTAGACCAGTTGATCTCTTAGGTTCTGTCGCCTCTGAATACCTATAATATTAACTAGGAAACATTCTCGTTAAAAAAAAAAATTAAAACAGATCCTAGAACTGCTTCAGCAGGAAACGACATTAGCCTAATTTAAGTTACATATTTCATTTGCTTGTTCAGCAATCGATGCATCAACATAACAGGTCAAGATCATGGACTTTGGGGTCCATCAGAACTGGGTTTGTTCAAGCTTTGTCATTTTACTGGTTTTGAGGCCATGAGAAATTTATTTAACTTTTCTGGGCTTCTTATCTGTAAAATGAGGAAGTTAAAGCTTATCTCAAATGGATGTTGTGGGAATTAAATAAGATAACGTTTCTAAGAGCTTAGCACAGTACTGGACACAAAAGAGACTCAATAAACAGTATTGTTTTTAATGAATACTTCTGTGAGGTGCACACTGCCCATGGTGCCAAAGTAAAACCGAGTCCCTGCTTATAATCTGGGAGAGAGAGAAATATAAATCATCATATTTTGTACACATGAAAAGTATATAGTAGAGGCATGAATGAAGTAGTATCAGAGCACAGGAGGAGTGATACTGACTTACAGCATGAGGTAGGGGTAAGGTCTAGAGACAGTTATACAGAAGAGGTAATATTGTCAACTGGATTTAATGTACAAGGGAATTATCTAGGCAAGCAAGGCAGGAAAGGGCAAAGGAAGGAGCATGAGCAAAGGTGTATGTGATTTGAAAATAATGAGCAGTCTGATTGATCTATGGGTGAGACCAAGAAGGCAACCTGGGGCCACCTTGTGAAGAGTCACATGAGAAAATTTGGGCTTCCAATAAATAGGGACCCATCAAAGGTTGATTTACTGCATATTTATTTTTAATTTTTTAGACTTCAGATCTTTTCTAATATGTTATTATTTTTATTGATATTAGTATAGTATTTTTTTATAAATTTATTTTTATTTATTTATTATTATTGGTTGTGTTGGGTCTTTGTTGCTGCGCTCATGCTTTCTCTAGTTGCGCCGAGCGGGGGCTACTCTTCACTGCGGTGCATGGGCTTCTCATTGCGGTGGCTTCTCTTGTTGCCAAGCATGGGCTCTAGGTGCGCGGGCTTCAGTAGTTGTGGCGCACGGGCTCTAGAATGCAGGCTCAGTAGTTGTGTCGCACGGGCTTAGTTGCTCCGTGGCGTGTGGGATCTTCCCGGACCAGGGCTCGAACCGGTGTCCCCTGCATTGTCAGGCAGACGGATTCTTAACCACTGCGCCACCAGGGAAGCCCTAGACTGCAGATCTTTTACTGAGTCAGCTTAGTACAGTTGGCCCTCTGTATCCATGGGTTTCGCATCTTCAGATTCAACTAATGGTGGACCAAAAAATTTTTTTTAAAAAATTCTGGAAAGTTCCGAAAAGCAAGACTTGAATTTTCCACATGCCAGCAATTATTTACATAGCATATACATCGTATTAGGTATTACAAGGAATTTAGGGATGATTTAAAGTATAAGGGAGGATGTGCATAGATTATATGCAAATACTATGCCATTTTATATAAGGGACTTGAGCATCCTCGAATTTTGGTATGTGAGGGGAAAGGGAGACTAGACGTTCTTGGAACCAATCCCTCATGGGTACTGAGGGACAACTGTCCTCTATTGCCCCCTTGGTCTAAATTAGGGGTAGACAAACAGCCTGCAGACCAAATCTGGTCTGAGGCTCAAGCCAAGAAATGTTTTAAATGGTTACATTTCAAGTGGTTATACAAACAACTACATAATATGCTTGATTTTGCCCCTTGATCATGAAGCATAAAATGTTTATTATTATTGTCATTGTTGTTCTTATTTGACCCTTAAAGAAAAATTTTGCTGGCCACTGGGCTAAATGATTAATGTTAAGCTCATAATATTTTGATTAAAAGGCCAATATGTTCATTAAATTTATAAATATTTGCTTTGTGCCTACCATGTGTCTAGAATTGTTTCTCCCTGAAAACATTCTTTTTTGTCCAGCCTAACTTTTGCATTATGTAACACATTCAGGATTCATTACCTAGCTCTGTTCTTTCCTGCATTCTTTGGCTTTTGGGATATACTTTTTATTCTCTTTTAGATCATATGATAATTGTCAATTAAACAATGGGAATTTTGTGTTTTTCCACTTTTTCTTTTCCTTCCCAGCAGTTACCCAACAATTCTACTGGTATCTATTTTCTTTGCCTGAAAATAAGAATTTCCCTCTTTTCTAAGTGTCCTAGATTGCAATTTTGTGCATGATCTACATTAGCTGGATTATAGATTGTTGACCCATATGCAAAAGAGATACCAAAATAACAGTGGCTTAAACAAAGTAGAGGATGTTTCTCCTCCTCACGTTATAGCCCTGGGGTAATTGGTCAGAGCTGGAATGATGGCTCAGCTCCACAATGTGTTGCAGGGATCCAGGCTTTTCCTGTCTTGTTGCTCCTCTGTCCCTACAGGTTGTTCTTCTCTGAATGGTGCAAGGTGAATCACTACCACATTGTGCTCCAAACACTTGGATCAAAGACGGCAAGAACATAATTATGTACCTTGCAATATTGGTGCAAAATTATAGAAACATAATGCACCCAAGCAAGTGCTACAGCTATCTGTTATTACTAATAAATAGGAAGTTGCGAAGAGTCTGGTGAAGTGTCAGTTGTTTAGTATGTGCTGAATAAAAATAGTCTCAGTGGAGCTGAATTGTGAAATAAATATAAAGATGCATTTTTGATCTTCTCGGTGGTTCTGGGGAATATGACGGCTATTATAATGAGAATACCAGTATAGCTACACTTGAGAGGAATTTTTGTTTTGTCTTGTTTTGTTTTGTTATGAGCCAAAGAGTGTCTTAAGGATTTCGATTCTAGTAAATTCTGAATTCCATGCATAACTCAACAGCACATTCTTAGAATCCCTGTACTTTTTTTTTCAGACTTTTTGCCTGTAGCCAAATCCTATTAAATATATTTCCATGTCATGTTGTGCTTAAATAATGTGGCAGGACAGAGCCTTGACTTAGAAAATGACACCCTTCCTCCGAGGAGGCTTCTATCACAATCATCTCATACAGAAATCATATCTTGTGTTTTGCCTCTGTGGAAATGCACGACATTGTTAAAAATTTATTTTTGCTGCAAGAAAATCTTATTCTTGGTTTATTGTGTCAAACAGCTGCTAGTATATAGTGCTGAGCAGCTGCTCAGCTGTGAGACTCACATAAATTAATTTAACCGTCGGGTACATTGCGAGGCCAATTAGAATGGTCCCTCCAGGTACAGCAGTGACTTAAGAACACTTTTTATCAGGGGGGATCCAGATGATTTGATGATGCCCAAAGTCCTGTAACGAATACTTTCCAAATATTATGGCAAGTTATCATGTAAAGTATGTTTATGACAGCTTGATGTATATATATACATATATATGTGTGTGTGTGTGTGTGTGTGTGTGTGTGTGTGTGTATACACACACACATATATATGAATAGTAATGAGGGAAAATCATAATAATACTTAGGTATATATCAGTTTACAGAATATGGTATGGGTTTTCTAGAGTAATCTAAAGCATTTGACTAAAATTGAATTGGACTGCCAATCAAAAATACTTCTTTCTCTTTCCTCTTCTTCTCTTAGTAGTAATTCTACTGAGATGGGGTTGGATAGGTCAAGTCTTCTGCATTGACTCTTCTAAATGTAAAGATATAAAATAAAATCTTGTGGACCTTTGATTTGTCCCTATGGTCCTTGATCCCTGGGTTTGAGGAGCATTGAATTAAAGGTTCGGCACTGCCGTCACACTGGTAATCACAGGAACCAGGGTAATCATAAACGCAATCACAGAAGCTGGCATGGAAATCTCATAGCCCATTTATAAAGTGTCTGTACATATGATTTATAATATACATACACCAATGTTTAGGATTATAATAAAATAAGGAAAGAAAATTTAAAATTATCATGTAGAGTTCTCATGCACTAAGTATTAAGTCCAAAGAATGCCCTAGGGATCTTCAGGCATGGAGTTTGAAAAGTAGGATTTTAGGATCTGGAGATTCTCCTTGTAAGTCTTAACATTTCATTTCAATTGATACAAGTTTATTAAGAGGCAATATCATACGATGGTTCAGAGCACAGATTTTGGGGTTAGAAAAACTCAGATTTGAGTTGTGGCTTTGTCCTTTGTTTTGGGAATGCTTTGGCCAGTGCATCTCCTGCCAACTTTCACTCTTAAGGTTTGCTTAACCTAGCCATAATTCTCCTTTAGAACTGAGCTCAAACACATTTCAAAATGAAACCTTTCCTCACCTCACAGATAAGATTTGGTCCCTATTATATGTACGTATATGCTCCACATTCAATAATAATAATAATGTTAATAATAAAGACAATGATACAATAATGGCTAGCATTAATGAGCAGTTATTATTTACCAGGCACTAGGCCAGGTGTTTTACCTGTGTTGCCTCATTCAAACTTCACAACGCCCCTGTGAGGTAGGTATTGTCCTTTTACAGATAAACTAAAACAGTGCTGTTCAATAAAGTATAGTGCAAGCCACATGTGTAATTTAATATTTTCTAGTATCCACATTGAATAAGTAAAAAGAATTGAATTTAAATATCTTACATAATGCAATTGATAAAGTGGAATGTAGTCCTATTAAAAACAATGACGTTGAGTTTAATGGAAAAAACATTTTACACTGCTTCCATTTTAAATTCATTAAAATAAGAATTAAAAACTGTAGTTCCTTCATCACACTAGCTATATTTTAACTAACTAAATGCTCAATAATCTCATTTTGCTAGTAGCTACGATATTGGATAGCACAAGCCTAGATGCTAAGTAACCCGCCATAAGTTATTCATACATTTACTTAGTAAATATTTGCCAAGTATTTATTACAAGACAGGTGCTGTTCTAATCTCTGGAGACACAGCAGTCAACAAAACAGACAAAATCACTACTCTGGTGACGCTTTCATTGCAGCAGAGATAAGGGAGACAATAAACGATTAACTGAAAAACGATTCCAAGTGGCATCGAATACTATGAAGAAAAGCAAAACAAGAGGAGACAGGGTGATGGACAGGGCTACCGTGTGTAGCTCTTCAAGCTGTACACTGCACAGCTCCGAGGGTCACGATTCACTTGGACTATGTTGCGAATGCCACTCCCTGGAGTTTTGCAAAACAGTAGCCCTGAGAATGTGGGCTGACACCTCATGTAGAGTGATCAGGGAAAGCTCTCCAATAATGGAAGATGATTCTAGCAAAGATGTAAAGGCGGTGAGAGAGCAAGCCAGGCAGTATTTGGAAGACGTGCTTTTCAATCAGGGAGAATAGCCAGTGCAAAAACCCTGAGGCAGCAAGAGTGCCTAGCATGTTGGAGGAATAGCAAAGGGAGCCACTGTAGGAAGAGCATATTGAGCAAGGGGACATGTAGCAGAAGGTGAAGTCGGGGTAGTAGCCAGAAGCTGGATCAAGCAGGGGCTTCCTGGCCAAGCTGAGTTCTTTGGCGTTTACACTGGGTAACATAAGAACCAATCCAATCTCTCTCTTTCTCTCTCATATTTTTAAAATAAAGCCTATCTGCTTTGTTGAGACTACACTGAAGAGGGGTGATGAGCTGCAGGAAACCAGTGAGCATACTATTGCAATAATCAAGGTGAAAGATGATGGTTGTTCAGAATAGGGTCACAGCAGGAGAAATGGTGAAAGTTGGCTTCTGAATATATTTTGAAGGTTGAGCCAATAGGATATGCTGATGGATGAGATGTGAGGTTTTTTAAAAAGAGAGAAGAGTCAAAGATAACTCCAGATATTTTAGCCTGAGTCACCGGTAGAACAGGGTATCCATTTTCTGACAGGGAGAGTTTAGGAAAACAGGGTTTTTATTTGGGGTGAGCCCAAATTAAGACTCATTTCTTGGACATTGAAAGTTGGAAATGACTATTCAGTGGCTGAGTGGAATGATGGGTCTGAAGTTAAAGTGCTATATCGAGGCCGAAGATAATAAACCCAGAAATTATCAGTATATAAAGTGGTATTTACAGTCACAAGACTGGTGTAAATCACCTAAAGGGCAAGTGTGAGAAGAGGCAGGGGATGGAGCCTCCGGAACACTGAGGCTTAGAAGTACAGATCACCAAGGAAGACCAGCAAAGGAGCATGAAGAAGGACAAACAGGAGATGCAGAAAAACAAGAGGGAGAGCTCTTCCGGGGGCCAAGTGATGAAAGGGTTTGAAGTAGGAGTTTTAAAGGTAGAACTGGATCATCTTATTCTAGCACCTGTGCTTTATACTGTTCCGCAGTGGGGTTTTCCCCACCAGCATCTAAGGGGAGAGGCCACGGTCTACCTGTTCACAGTTGCATCCTGCTGCCTTGCACGGTGCTGAGCACCCAATGCATATTTAACGAATAAATGAACACTTACTGTGTAGATCATAAGACTGAGTCACAAGGACGTTGGTGATCAATTAGTGACAAGCGGGATTAGATCTCAGATGTACTGGTTGCGCAAATATTTTCCAAGGATCACTGACCCCTTTGCCTCTGTCTGCAGTTTCTTTTGCCCAGCAGACATGCATCCAAGCCAAAATCCTTTTTTTAGGAAGCTCAGTGGACAGTTCCAACTTTGTTGGCCCCATACACACATATTTGGAAGGATAACAATGTTGATATTATGCCTGCCCACTTTGATTTTCGATTTTAATGCCTTTTCTGTTCATTATGGTCACTCTCCTTTTTTCCCCGCTAAACACACATTTAAAAGGTAAAGAAATATAATTTATCCTTTCCTTTGCATGGTTTTCTACAGCTGAATATGTTCCCCATAAAATTGATTTAAGATACCTGCCAGATTTTCAATTGATGCAGACTACCTTTAACTTCTATTGCTTTGTTTTTCTCTAGCAACTTTCTTACCTTAGTTAATGGGCAAATATTCCACTGGCTTTCTCTGCATTGAGGGCTAGCTCTTTTAGACTTTCCTAAGGTCAATTTTTTTTTAATTTTTACTTCATAGAGAGGTTTTTTCCACATTATAAAACTAACCCATGTCCATTAAAGGAAATTCGAAACACACAAAGAGACACAGACAGACACACACTCATACATACACACACATATACACACGTTAAGGGAAAAAAACCCTCAATTCTACAATCCAAAGATAACACCTTTAAAAGTTATGGGTGTATTTTCTCGCAGGTTGTCTCTCTGTACTTGAGTGAGTAAGTGAATGTGTGTGTGTGTTTGTGTGTGCACACACAAATTTGTTGTGAGTCATGCTTTTTCACTTAAAAAAATACACATTTTATTTTACTGTGTAGCATTCTATTGCTTTAATATTGCTTCTATTGCTTTAATATTGCTTCTATTGCTTTAATAGCTAGACACTTTTCTGTAATGAAAATGTCACTCTCTCTCCCACTGATAGGCATTTCTTTCCAATTATCCTGTCATAAATAATGCTACACCGAACGTTTTTGTTCATAATAGAGATTCTACAATTAGAGTGATTTCTAAACCACTCCCTAAAGTAGAATCATTCCCAAGTTCCCAAAAGTGGAATCATTCATTCAAACATTAGCAATATTTAAGGCAACTGATGCACATTGCTTATGTATTTTACAAAACTATTGAACCATTTTAAACTTCTACCTATAATGAATGCAAAAATGTATTTCCCTACTATCACTGATTATTATTTAAACTATGCTAATTTAATGGGTTTAGAATCACCAAATTTTATTAATTTGCATGCATTTGATTTCCTCTAAAGTTGAAAATTTCTGCATACCTGTGTATTCATTGTATTAATTATTTTATTCATGTCCCTTCCTCATTTATCTATTAAGGTATCCAATTATTCTTCTTATCAATTTTCCTAACTTTTTTTTTTTTCCTTTGGCTGCATTGGGTCCTTGTTGCTGCACGCAGGCTTTCTCTAGTTGCGGCGAGCAGGGGCTACTCTTCGTTGCAGTGTGCGGGCTTCTCAGTGTGGTGGCTTCTGTTGTTGCGGAGCATGGGCTCTAGGCGTGCGGGCTTCAGTAGGTGTGTTGTGACATGCAGGCTCAGTGGCTGTGGCTCGCAGGCTCTACAGCACAGGCTCAGTAGTTGTGGTGCATGGGCTTAGTTGCTCCGCGGCATGTGGGATCTTCCCAGACCAGAGCTCAAACCCATGTCCCCTGCATTGGCAGGTGGATTCTCAATCACTTTGCCACCAGGGAAGTCCCGAATTTGCCTAACATTTAATAGAATAACATACTGTATTTTTCAAATACTTCTATACAGACGTGTTTTTCCAGAATATTTTTTGTGTTTTCAAGTTATTTATGGCATGGATTTTAATATAAGTTTGAGAAGATCAGTATCCTCTAAAATAAAAATAAATATTTATGGTAGAAATTTTAGGAAAGACAAATAAACAAGAAGAAGAAAATAAAGCTCTCCCACATGCTTATGATAATTATTCATAACATTTGGGCATTTTCTTTCATCTTTTTCTTATATACTTAAGTGATTTTTACAAAAGTAGTCTCATGTACATTCTGCTATCCTACATTTTTTCCACTTAGAATGTTAAGAATTTATTTTAATGGCATTAAATATTCTTCTTTATTATCATTTTAATGGCCTCATAATATGGAAAGACAAAATTTATTTATCTAGACCCCTGTTGTTGAATCTCTTTATTTCTTGTTTTTTAATTGAATCTCTTTATTTCTAATATTTCACTGTTATAAAGATGCATAGACAGTTTTATGGCTGAATCTTCGGGCATATCCGTAATTATTTATTTAGGATGAATTTCTAAAAGTGGGTCATAGGTTTAACCAAATTTTAAAGCTTCTGTTATATATTGGCAAATTGCCCTTCAACTGTGTCTTAAGTTTATGGCATGGGATTTATTTTGGCTTAAAGTTGTAAATGTTTACATAGTACGTGAAATAATTTAAAAGGAGCAATTTACCTAGCTATGTATGTGTTGAAAACGAAAGACAAATATATCTGCAATGTGCCAGGAGCCCACATTTCCAGAGACGATAGCTCACAATTTATGTCTTAGTTGAATTCATATGTATGGCTTCTTTCCTAAATATACTAGAGAAAATTTACTTTAAAAAAATCAACTCTTTGCTTTGTCTACATCAATTTGTCTTTGCTCCCACAAAGCCATATTTCCAGATCAATTTAAGATGTGGAGGCAGTGGCTCAGAAGACTATTAATAGTTCTACCAAATGCTTCCATGTACCAAGCACTTGCTGACATCCTTTTTTTTTTTGGCCACACCCCACAGCTTGTCGAAACCTAGTTCCCACCCAGGGATTGAACCCGGGCCCCCTGCAGTGGAAGCACGGAGTCCTAACTACTGGACCCCCAGGAAATTTCCCATCCATCCTTTTATTTAATCCCAGAACAACCTCACTTTGTAGAAGAGGAAGCCAAGCTTCAGAATGGTTGAGAGGCTTGTTCTAATTTACACAGAATAATCTGCAGAACTGATATCTGTTTCACTCCAAAAGAGTACATCTTTTCACTATTCCATGTTGCTTCCTCATGGACTCTTAAGATTTCATCATGAATTTTACTTCTACCCACCCCCCCATCCTACCAACTTACACTTGCATTTACATTTATATTCAAAACTGACCTTTGAGAATTGAACACAGGTTCTGGTTGCAGCCTTTGATCTCTCTCTGCTCTTGTTTATTTTAATTAGCCACTTAAAAATTATATATAGCATCCCAACAAAGAAGAATTTCATATTAATGAGGATTAATCATATGTATACTGTAAAATAATATAAATTAACCCTAAAGCTGTGATTTATATACCTTAAGATATGTCTTAATATGCCTTTTATTCAATATTGAACAATGGGTTGTGTTTTTTTTAAAAACCATTTGGTAGATAACATTGGGAGAGAAAGATATTCAGCTCCCATTACCATAGATACTTTAAAATAGTAATTAACAAATAAGGGTATTGTACAATATAGTGAGACCAAGAAAAAAAAAAGTCATAAATGTTCACGTTATTAGTGTTTAGGAGAAAAAATTGATGATCTGAGGTCAGCAGTCTTTTGTATCCCATCTTGACCTCTTACTAATAGGTGACTTTGAACAAGTCCCTTTTATTTTTAATCTCTGAGCTTCTATGTATATGCCTGTAAGATATAATGATGTTTTCTTCAAATGCTTAGAATGGTTTAATTGAATGTGGTAGTCAAATTGCAAAATGATGCTAAATACTGGCAGAGAAAAAATTGAATTTGGAAGGTCAATATAATGGTCAAGAATGAATATCAAATGATCTACCCTCCAGCCTTGCATTTCCTGTCGATTATTTGTACACATATCATATCCTTTGATCCCTGAGTGCAGTCACCCTGAGCTTGTCTGTCCATCTTGACTGAACTATTTCTTTTCACATCTGGACTGCACTGGTCTCTTTCCCATTTAACAGCCTATCAAGTTCAGCTCAAGAGTCACTGCCTTAGGAGACCATTTCTGTCTCTCTGCCCCAGGTCTGTCACTGAGGTTAAATGTTCCTTCCATTCTGCTTCCATAATACTTTGTACATGATTCTAAAGAGTGTTTGTCTCATTGCCCTACATATTTGTATACCTAACTAATGAGTGATGTAACCATTTCTAGACAGCGCTTTTTCTAGCCAACAGATCTTTATTTGCTTTAACTCAAAGAAGTGGGGGAGCAGAGAGCACTAAAGAAAGCAAAGCAAAAACCATGAGATGCCAGAAATCTCTCTGATTTCCCTCTAGGAGTTTAGGTCTCAGGTTATGGCAGCTGAGAGGGTAGAGTAGATCCAAACCTCTGGGATTTTCATGTTTACAGTCATCCTTAAGTCCCATCATTCCTGCCATTCCTGAAATTCACCAGGACCTTTTCTTTCATTACTACCCTCCACCAGAAGCCCACTGCACTGTGTCCCAATGAGTCAGAGACAAAACAAGGGCTGCACAAGGGAGATTTTAAGACCTTGGGTGAAATCATTATCCTGCAAAGTTGCAACATTTTCTCTCTGGGCATGATTCCAGAGAAAGTTTCCATATATTCAGTGTCAATACAGGTTGTAAAAGGTCAGAAAAGTCATGCAAGATAAGGATTATCCCCATTCTATAGTTAAGGAAACTGAGGCTCATTGAGTTTTAGTACCATGGCTAAGGCTATGGAGAGCCAACATCTGGCCGTAGCTCCTTTGGCTCCAGAGCTCCTGTCCTTTCCATTATATCATACTGCCTTCCACCTGCTCTAGTGGCAACCCACCTCCCTGCCTCCACTGGTCCCTTGGGGCTCAATCTCCCCTAACAGGGGGCACCTTTAGACAGAGTGAGAGGACTTTTTTTTTCTCCTATACCTGATTTTACCTAGACTATCCAAGACCAGAAGTCTCATCCTTAGGAATGATTTGTTTCCAAGGCTCTTATTCTATACAAATTCACTGTCATTTCTTACTACTTTTTACCTGGGTTGAACTGTTTGTTTGTATTGTACTTTTTGAAGGTTTAAGCGGGGGAGGGATTTAAACAACGATGCAGTCACAGCAAAGGCCTCAGCCAATTCTGTGGGAAGCTCTGAAGCTGGGACGGCCCTGCAGAATGGTGCCAAATTGAATCAAGGAGGCCAGGCTTTTATATCCCCCCCTCACTGCTGGCCATTGGATGCAGGCTGTCCCTGGGATGGGGCAGTGCTTCTGGGAGAGGAGATGGTCTTCAGCCAAGGGAAATAGGGAAGCAGGTACTCAGCTACAAGCAGTCAGAGCTCAGAGCTCAACACTTCCAGTCTCTGGGGAGTGAATGCTTTAGTCCTAAAGGGCAATCTGTACACACATCTTGTCCCTTGATGCCTGGGAGCAGTCACATGATCTGGGCTGTCCATCTCTACTCCACTATTCCTTTTGCCATCTGTACTTGTATAACTGATCTACAAAGGGGCACCACACAGGGCCCACCACCCATGGTATCTCTCAAGAGTCCAGCGAACTGCTAGGCAATAAGCAACCTGGCCTGGGGTTCCAGTAAAAGACTGGACGATCAAACACAGTTTGTTAGAAAAGCCTTTGTCCAGGGAGTAGGGAACCTAATTTTGTTGTTCTCTGTGTGGATTTGGCCGCATTTTACTTGTTCTCTGAGCTTGTCTCTTAGGGTTGATATGTGAATGTCCTCAGCATAGTTTCTGGTACGTAATAGGCCCTCAAAGAATGCGAGCTCTGTCCCCTTTTCCCTTCCTTGCTAGGTGAATGTAGAGTTAGATATTATCTACGATCTCTCCAAGTTCTTAAATCCATACTGGAATATTATAATGGATTCTCAGATATCATTTCATTTTCATTACGAATTGTTTACTAAGATCGTAATAATCCAGGTTTGGATTTCATTTGATTCCCATAATGGTGAAATGTCACAGCTGGAGTAGTCCAACCCCCTTTTTTTACTTGTAAGGAAATGAGCTCATCGGTGGGGGTGGGGGAGGAAATTGACTTGTTCAAGGTCACACAGTAAGTGGAGACAGAGTAGAGAACACCATCGGTGTTCTCAGACCATCCCGGGGCTCGCCACCCACTCCCTCCCCTAACCTCCAGCTGCTGCTGGTATGTTCCAGCCTGCAAGGCAGCATGATCTGCCCTCCTTCTGTTAACATTATTCTAGCATGTAATGTTTGTGTTTAAGGCAATGACCTGAGAAATACTTTTATTTCCAGTGATGCACTTATTTTGCAGGGTTTCTTAATTTTATTTATGTATTTGATCTCTCAAATGAAATAATAAACTAATTAGTGGGACAATTTACTGGTGTGCTCCGCCAAGGGTGTTTTACAGCCTCGGTGCAAGTTTGTCTAATTGTGGTGTCAGCAGATCTACTTTCTGCCCTGCTGCCCTTAATTTTAACCATCAGACACACATGGTAGGCAGCCTTGTGCTGGGTATGTGTGCCTCCAGGGGCCATCTGGAGATGTCATAGGGCAAAGGAAATTTCACCCAGGAGCCTCCCCAGAATTCCCTCAAAGGACAAACTGCTTTGTTTGCCTTAAAGGATGGGCATTGGGCTCCCAGAGAACAGAACTGGGCAGGTTCATTATCTGAAATACCCAGAATGAGAATTTCCAGAGAAGGAGGGAAGGCTATGTGTATGCAAGTGTTGAAAGTCACAACTGAGAAGGCCCATAGTCCATCGAGACCAAGAGCAGAGCAAGAAGCAGGACAGGGAGATTGACGTAAAGATTGACAGGAGCAGACACGGGAACATTGCAAGATGCAGAAGCAGGGGTAGGAGAGATGCAAGAAGCAAGAAGCAGGACAGGGAGATTGACATAAAGATTGACAGGAGCAGACACGGGAACATTGCAAGATGCAGAAGCAGGGGTAGGAGAGATGCTAGAAGACCCAGAGTAATTGGAACAAATAGGGCGATAGTGCCAAAAAATTTTTTTGTTTCTTTTTTTTCAAACTGGCTTTGAAGTGAAGTACATGGACTTCCCTCTAAGGTGGACCCCATCTGTGCTCTCTTAACACCTGGTGCTCAGCTCTGTCTTAGAATTAATCCTAGTCTGTCGTCATTGCTTACTTGTCTATCCCCATTCATCTGTGAGCACCGTGGTATCACCAGGGCCTAGAACTATATCTGGACTATAATAGGGTTCAATAAACATTTATTGAATGGAAGACTGGATGGATAGATGGATAAAGGAATAGGTGAATCAGTCTGCCAAAGCTACTGGAAGTCCAAGACCTATGAACTATACTATATTTGTTTCCTGTCTTTCATGGAATAAGCAGAACCCAACCAGAGATCACCTTTTTCAATGACTGATATTTATTATAGAATTACACAGTGTAACAAAGAAGTATCCAACATAGAAGTATTTAACCTCTCTTGACTAAACTTTCCTTCTTATCAATACTTATTAACACACACACACACACACACACACACACATTCATTTGGGGTAGAGGTAAAAGGTCACAGTACTCTCACCTTTAGAGGGTGCCTCTGCTGGCCCACTAGTTGCTGTCACTGTCCTGGCATGGATGCTGTCACTGTCTTAGCTGCTGCTAAACTGTCACTGTGGATTGGATCTAGCCTGAGGGCTCTTGTCAGAACAAGTTCCAGACCTCTAGCCAGAGACTGGCTGGAAAATGAGGAGAGGGAGAGTCAGTGAGCCCCTGCAGTGGAGCTGTGCAAACCTGGAATCCTTACACTCGGTAGTATGAACTCCCTTACTGTGATTGGCTCCCCTAGAGATGTTACTGATCCCCTAGAGGTGTTGCCCTTGCTGTGATTGGATGTATGCAAATTAGCAAAGCCTAATGTGTTGATCCTAGATATAACTAGTGTCTATGCCAGCTCTGTAATGCCCATCCAACAGGCTGTCGAGTTTGGGGGGATATGTAAATGAGGTAACCCTAACACTTTGATGCTGTTTACACCTCATAGCTCTCATTGGGACACAGGGAGCCCTCACGTGTTGATGATACTACAGTGCTGGGGCTAGAACTGGGACTTGAGGTCCGAATTCATATATGCTCAGACAGGAACAGCCCCAGAGAGGCTGAAGTTCTAGACTCAGGCTGGGACTCTAGACCCAGGCAGATACCAGGACATGGACATGTCTTGGAGATCTTTGACAAATACCTAGAACTATTTGTACAACAATGCTAATAATAAGGCCTGCCAGTTACTCCACGACTACCACATACCGTCACTACGCTAAGGTCTTTCATTACAGTAGTTAATTAGGTATAATTATCCTGTTTTAAAGTGAGTACACTGAAATTTAGAAAGGTGAAATAACTTGTCTAGAGTTATACAGAGCCCATTGCGTTAAAAAGAAAATATACAAAATTTCATACAGAGTAAAGGTGGTAACTGCTAGGGATGTAAAAACTGGGGTGAAACAGGTAAACTTTCAAATGCAACTATCCATTGGCTTTTTTACTCTATGAATTGAGTAAGGTAGCGAAGATAGTGCTTGCTCGATTTTAACCATGTAACACCTCCAGACAGCTTGTGAAACATTCGTGTTGGGGCGGGGGGAGCCATGTTTGAGAACTCTGGGCTTATTCCCAGCTCTCCAGAAGCAGGAACTTTTCCAGGCTTCCACACTGTCCAGGTGACAAACTGCAGTGTCATTCTGGTCCAAGACCAGTGTTTTGAGTCAAGCTGCAGTAAAGGACCAGACAGAATGCATATATGCCCAGACCTCTCCTTCCAGGTGACTAGAATAAGCTTCCCTACGTAGTCACAGCCTGGCAAGGACAGGATGCATTTTCATGCACCATCCCTTGAGGGTAGAGGTTCTTCACCAAAAGTTGGAAACTACTGCTAGATTTCAAGCATAAGCATTTAAAATTTGTATTGCAAACTCTAAATATCTAGTGTGAATTTAAAGTTCATCTTTTTCCCATTAGATTATTTGGTGTATGTATTATATCGGGTGTTAATATGTGCTGGATCCTCTTTCCCTGCTTCATGTGTCTCCATGGCAGTTATCACCATCTGGCATACTCAGTAGTTATCGTTTATTTGTTTAGTGTCTGTCTCCATCCCCTGGAATGTAAGCTCCATGAGGGCAGGAATATCTGTTTAGTTTCTTATTAAATCCCTAGTGACCAAACTAGTGTTTGGCACAGTTGGGCTCTCAACGAATATTTATGAATAAATGAATGGACAGATGGATATATATATGTATGGATGGACAGATGAATGGGTAGGTGAACAAAAAAAGGATATGTCTTACTAATTTTGAAAATTTAGGTTACAATTAGAGTAATTAAGAGAGTATGGGTATTTATTTGCACAGGAATAGAAAACTAGACAAATGAAATGAAATCTAGAGCTTAAAAAGAAACTATACTGATTGTAAACTTAATACACGATAGGTACATCATTACGAGTCAACACAGAAGTCATAGACTAAGATATAAGTGGTATAAGGATAATGCATATCTATACAGAAAATTGTTGAATTCTAACCTGACATCATACAAAGAATATCAATTCCAAGTGGATTAAATGCAAAAGGCATCACTTTATTTTTTTTAATTTATTTTATTTTTATTTATTATTTTTGGCTGTGTTGGGTCTTCGTTGCTGCGCATGGGCTTTCTCTAGTTGCAGCGAGCAGGGGCTGCTCTTCATTGCGGTGTGTGAGCTTCTCATCACGGTGGCTTCTCTTGTTGCGTGGCATGGGGTCTAGAGCATGCAGGCTTCAGTAAATGCAGTGCATGGGCTCAATAGTTGTGGCTCGCTGGCTCTAGAGTGCAGGCTTTGTAGTTGTGGCACAGAGGCTTTGTTGCTCCGCGACATGGGGGATCTTCCCAGACCAGGGCTCAAACCCATATCCCCTGCACTGGCAGGTGGATTCTTAACCACTGAGCCACCAGGGAAGCCCCCAGAAGGCATCACTTTAAAAGGAACTATAGGAGACTTTCTTTATGATCCACGGGTAGGAAAGGGTTTACTGAATAAAACAAAAAAATAAAGCACCTACCTTAAAGTGAAGTACTAATATACTATATTAAATATTTTTAAAGTTTTATAAATCACTATAAACAAAATAAAAAGATAAGCTTTGGTCTAGGAAAAGCAGATGCAATATATATAACTGAGAAAGGGTTGTATCCAAAGCATACAAATTAGCATAGAATATAATTATAGCAAATCCCTATGTACCACTACATATCTTGATCAAATGTTATAACGTTACCATTTTGCTTCCCATATTTTGTGCCCACACTGATTTTAGCACTTTGCTAAATGTCACCTTCCTGGTAAGGTCTTCCATACCGACCCTATTTAAGATTGAACTCCAACCCTTTCTCTGCTTCTGGTCTGCCCATAGCATATATGACCAACTGACATACTAGGTATTTTACTTTCTTATTTACTTAGTGTGTGTTGTTTCCCTCTTATAACAACTCAGTAGAAGACTAGGCATATAAAAAGCAGAAGGAAAAAACTAATATAAAAATAAAAGAATGTCCAATCCCATTAGTAATTAGAGAAATGCATATTAAAGTATGAGATATTTTATATCCATCAGATTGAAAAAATTTTAAAGTCTGGCAATACCAAATGTTGATAATGATATGAACTAGTATAAATTACTACTGCCACTTTGTAGAGCAACTTGTTACATTTCATAACTTTGAGGAGGCATATACTCTTTGGCCCAGCAAGTCCATAGAGAAATCTCACAATATGTGTCTCAGGAGTATAACAATATCCATCACAGCATTATTTGTATTAACACAATTTGGAAACAGCTCACATGTCCATCAATATGAATCAGTCAGAATATAAACATATGATAAAATACTATCTAAATGTTAAAATGAAAGAATTTAAGCTAATTCTATCAAAGCAGTAAAAACTTTAAAACATATTTAACAAAATAAGCAGGTTTCAGATGGATGCCTACAGTGGGATACCATTTAAACAAAGTTTTAAAGCAGGCAAAACAGGACTTCCCTGGTGGTGCAGTGGTTAAGAATCCGCCTGCCCATGCAGGGGACATGGGTTTGAGCACTCGTCTGGGAAGATCCCACATGCCGCGGAGCAACTAAGCCCGTGCGCCACAACTACTGAGCCTGTGTGCCACAACTACTGAAGCCTGCGCGCCTAGAGCCAGTGCTCTGCAACAAGAGAAGCCACCGCGATGAGAAGCCTGCGCACCACAACAAAGGGCAGCCCCCGCTCACTGCAACTAAAGAAGGCCCACGTGCAGCAACAAAGACCCAATGCAGCCAAAAATAAATAAATAAATAAATTTATTTTAAAAAGCAGGCAAGGGGCTTCCCTGGTGGTGCAGTGGTTGAGAGTCCACCTGCCGATGCAGGGGACACAGGTTCATGCCCTGGTCTGGGAAGATCCCACATGCCGCGGAGCAGCTGGGCCCGTGAACCACGGCCACTGAGCCTGCGCGTCCGGAGCCTGTGCTCCGCAAAAAAGCAGGCAAAACAGTGCTATGTATTGTTTATGGATTCAAACATGTATTAGAAGCAGAAAAACATGCATGGGCGTTTAGGAGAGTAGTTATCTTTCTGGAATTAGGAAGAGGAATTCATGGGAAAATCTGCTTATATTCTGTAATGTTTTAAAAAGGAAAGAGCTGAAGCAAATATGATGGAATTACAGTATGTGACAAGGCTGGGTGGTAGTACATAGTTTTTGGTTATAATTATGTCTACACTCAACTTCATGCTTGAAGTATTTAATAAAAAAAAGAAATAGGAGGGCACTTACGTGTGACTACCAGGGAATAAAGTTCAAGCCATAGCATATCAAGTAATATGGTGTGACATTGCAAAACCGTAAGCTGAATTTTCTCATGAGTTGCAGATTGGTGCAAACCCAGATTTGGTGTCTTCAGAACAGTTAATGAGATTAGGTTTTGGAACCAGACAGTCTAGGTTTGAATCTTGACTCAGACACTTAATAACATTGAAACTGGGCATCAGTTTCCTCATCTTTAAAGTGGAAGAATATGATAAAATAGAGAATAGGAAAATAATAGAGAAACTCGGTAAAACCAAGAGTTGGTTCTTCAAAAAGATCAACAAAATTTATAAACCTTTAGCTAGATTGATTAAGAAGAGAGAGAGAGAAAAGACTCAACTAAAATCAGAAATGAAAGAGGGGACATTACTACCAAGATGACAGAAATAAAGAGGATTATAAATGGAAAACACAGTACTTCCTCATACAAATATTGTGAGGATGAAATGAGGTAATATTTTTAGTGTTTAGCATACTTCATGGCACATAATAAAAAGAAAGGCTGGTTTATGTGTAAGAGCTCCAGGTCTTCATGTAAACAGGCATGAGCTTGAAGCCTGTTTTGAATGCCATGCTTTCTCTCATTTTATTTGTTTTTTACAATAACTCTATTAAGTTCGTGTTTCTATTATCCCATTTTACATGTAAGAAAACTGAGCCTTAGAAAGGTCAAATAACTAGCCCAAGATCACTCAGCTCTTAAAAGACAGAGATGGTATTCAAACCAGATCTATCTCCAGAGAAGTATAACTATAAATTAATATCCTGGCTATATTTCACTAGTTTTATGAATAAACTAAACTGAATTTGTATAAAACATTGCAACCATCTATCCTGTAGCTTTTTTGTTTCCTTCAGTAGGGAGTCAACCACCCATTGCTGATTAAACTAATAATAAGTATCTACTTAGTTTGTGTATATGTAACTCCAAACATGTAAAATAACTGAGTTGCTATAATGGGATATTGTTACTAGATAGATATTCCAGCCTTAAACAGATTCTTCGTCTTGGAATATACTGGAACATCAGTAGGCTGTGATATTCCATTATGTTGAGTTGTGTGTCTGTGTTTTTTGTTTTTTGTTGTTGTTTTTTTTTTTTTGCGGTACGCGGGCCTCTCACTGTTGCGGCCTCTCCTGTTGGGGAGCACAGGCTCCGGATGCGCAGGCCCAGTGGCCATGGCTCATGGGCCCAGCCGCTCCGCGGCCTGTGGGACCTTCCTGGACCGGGGCATGAACCCGTGTCCCCTGCATCGGCAGGCAGACCCTCAACCACTGCGCCACCAGGGAAGCCCCTTGTCTGTGTTTTTTAACCGTAGTCTCTTTTGGGTTAGACAGTTTCACTGTCTTTCCTGAAAAATTGTGCTCTCTGCTTTCCACCTTCTTCTATCTTTTGTGAATCCAAATGGAACTTAACTTTTATTGCCACTGATTATTTTGAATGAACAATTTTCTTAATGTATTTTTGTCAAGTCAGTTCCATTTATTAAGTTTTACATTAATTCATTCACTTACTCATTCCTTCTCTTATGCAGCAAACACTGATTGAGTGACAGCTATGAGCTTGTCTCTGGACTAGGTTCACAGGAAGCAAGGGTTAATAAGGCATGATAACTTCCTCTGAGGAACTCACAACTAGAAAGAGGCAGATGGAATGGACATTTCCTGTGCAGTGTCACCTTCAGAATGGAGTTATTTCTTGGGCAGCATGGAACATGGAGTTCCCAATTATGTAAGAGGGTGCAAGGGAAGTGGCACAGAAATGGTGATGTTGAAGCCGAAATTTGTTCATATGTTCATTTTCTGCCTAGAAAAATAATATGTGATCTGTGTAGAAAATTTGGAAAACATAACAAAACAAGAGAAAAATAACCTATTATCATACTACAAAGAAATAACCACTGTTAACAGTTGGCTTCTTTTTAAGACTAATTTCTACACGGATGAGCTCAAGCTTTGTAAAAAATTTTGCTACATTGTATATATATATATTCCCATATCCTGAAAAATTTTTTAATATTTTTGCATGTACATAATATTATTCTATGTAGAAATACTAACATTCACTTTATCATTCTTCTTTTGGCTGTTTCCCTCTTAAAAACAACATTGTGATGACAATATCTGTGCATGAATATTGGACTGCATTTGTGATTGTTTCCTTGAGAAGGCCTCCTGAAGGAGAATTACAGATTAAAGGGTGTGATCACTTTTAAGACTCTTTGACATTTTCTCCAGTGCCCTCCCTCTTCTTTACTGATCTCAAGGCAAGAGCTCAAGCCTTTAGGGAGTCAGACAAGTTACAAATATGGGGAAGTTCTTTAAAAAATCTTCCATGCTTCTGTGTATGTGTAGAAACGTACGTGTGTGCACACACATATGTCTCAGGAAGTGACACCTATAAACACACACACACAGACATGTCCTTAGACATGTCCTCCTGTCTAAGAGGTATTGTGGACCACTTCTCATTCAGTACTTACAATGAGCTGTACTTGTTGATTTTTGTTGGGAGTGTTTCTGTTTAATCCATCTCTGTATTTCCAATGCCTGCTGTGTGGTAGGAAATTAGTAAATGTTTCTTGAATGAAATAGAGGGAAGAAAAACAAGACTGTTAAATAATGTTTACTTTTTTAAATATCATGTTTTATTTGTTTTCAGCATTCAGCAAGACATGGTGGTGAACCCTGCCTCTACATCTTCATGATTGAGGGACTATTTTGCACAACACAAAGGTAAATATTTGAGGCTGGTTGTCTTGCTGGTCTGAAGGAAACCTTCCTCTCTGGGAAAATGCTCACAAATGTCTCAGGGTTCTCTTGAAGTGATGGCTTTTGTGTTCCTCCTTAAACGCTAGAGGGTTTATGGAGCCTTTAGGAATTGGTGCCTAGGGTCGCTTTTCTCTGGTCTACTTTGTGTCTGTGGTTAGAGAAAGAGAATATTGATTCTCTTCTTCTTAAGTACCTAGTAAATGTCATTAAGAGCCTTCAGTTTTCCTGCCCAGATTATAGACTCTCCTAATAGGTTGCTCAGACTGGTTTGATTTTTAAATATAACTGTGTCAGCTCCCTTCTCAAATGCCCCGTTTCAATATATTTACCAACACAAGGAACCATTCTCAATTGTGCAAACTAAAGTCAAACCACACATAAGATGAATGTTTCTACATAGGAAACAGACTTGGAGATTTACGAGCTTTAGGGACAGGTACTATTATTTTGAGGTCCTAAACTTTTAAATGATGGCAACACTGAATTATGTACTTCATACGGGGAGCCAAAAAGGCACAATTGAAAATGCCTCTTCTTTTGACAAATTAGAAGCATTCATTCCAATATCTATTTCTTGTTTACCAGGGATAATGCTGAATGAATCACAGACTGGTGGATAGATGTCCCTTCCTAACACTTTTAATTAGCAGCCCTGCCTATTAGGATGAACTGCTGCGTTTCTGCCATAGATTACCCCCACCCCCCCCTTATATGGAATAGAAATCTTATTCTCCACAAGGTAATATTCATCTCTTTCCCAGCCAGACAAGCATAGAAAATTAAACAATGGTCCGTTAAAAAGCCCAGATAATGTATTTATCATTTCCAGTTTATGTGAGTTTGCGAGGCAAATACGAGTGGGAGCTATTTGTTATGGGACCTTGGGGAACAATGGCACTGGAGAGGGAGCTGGGAGGCTGCAGGATCTGAGACTTGTAAAAATTCATTAAAAATGTGAGGAGCTATTGGAAACAGAGGAAATTAATTACTCCGAGGGACTCAAATGTCACTACTCATTTAAGTGACCTGGTGAAGAGGTTGAGAAACCTGTTTTCTGAGGAGTTCTGTGGTGGAGAAGGCTGGGGGCTGGGATTCCTCAGCTGTCAATGTTTGCATTTCCTTGGTGACTTATTGACATGTCAACCTGGCTTGCACCACAGCCTCCTCTAATGAGTAGAGTTAAATGAGAAATGGGGGTCGGGGTGGGGGAGCGCCGTCCCCATAGCTGGCCAGGTTATTCAGCTGAGCTCACCAGGCATGTCAGTAACTGCGCCAAGTAGGGGAAGCTTGTAAAATACCTCAGTGGAGGGAAGGGGCTGATCATTTGCAGCTGGACTGTGTCTGGTCTTTTATTTTGCTTTTCCATCCGCAGAGCTCTTCTCTGAGGTGGAGTGAATTTGGGAAGACAAATGAAGGTTTTCTACCTAAGGAGGACTGGGGAGCAGTAGCTTCTGCAAACAGTCATCTTTTCTAGATTGCCTGTCTCATAAATCTCTCGAATGCATTCTGCCTATAGACGGAGGTTGAAAATATATAGATATGTGACGACTTAAAAGTTTAAAATCAGTAAGCATCCAGAGTAATGGAGTAGAAGCTTTCTCAGATGTGTGCCTTACCTAGACTCAGGAATTCAAGGGTTTTTATTTTCTGAACTCTGCCACTAACCAGCTGTGAGATCCTACACAAACCACCATAGTTCTCTGAGCCTCTGTTGCATTATTTATAAAGTGGGTAGGATAATACCTATCTTTTGTGATTAAGATCAATGTGTCCAAAAGAGCTTTGAAGGGTGGAAATATCAGGTATGTGGGAGCCTTATCAACTGTGAGTGTATTCTGTTGTAAAATTCTTGGTTTTTAGACGCTGAGGCAGCTCAGTGGTCTGTGTTCCTACTTGGGTCATGGTGAAGGGGCTCTGCAGTGTTCTCCCGTCTTGTTCAGTTAAGAAGGGTAAATTAACAAGCCAAAGAAGGAAGAACAGTGTTTCTTTGATGACTGATTTTGGGAGAGACTGTTCACATGGTTTGAAAAAAAAAGATGTGAAGCATAGCTTTGGAGGGAGTTGGGGCCCTAGATGTTTACCTCTGGGCTCAATCCTAAGTGCCACTTCTCCAATTTGAAAAAATCCTAGCCCTTTGAAGTGGAGACAAATCATGCATTGGTGAAGGAGATGTTTGAAGATTATTCATTTATTCCTAGAAAGATATAATGATGAAGTAAACAATGGTAGGGTCAGTGGGGATGGAAAAGGAGAGAGAAATCTGAGAAGCCTGGGAAAGGATGAATTCCAGGCTTTTAAGTAGTCAGGGTGGCATGCACTTAGACGAGGGAGCAGTGCAGTGACTCTAAGCTGTAGAGTGTTCCCAAGGCACTTGTAATGTCATTAACGGAGGCTACAATCCTGCTCAAGGAGCTCAGAGAGGTACATGATTAATTATCATACCGAACAGACAGAAATAAGCCCAGAAGAGCAATGCTAGGAACTGTGTCTCAACACAGGATGGACCTCAAAGGATGGGCTGGACTGAGCTGGACCTCAAAGGATGAGCAGCTCTGTGCTAGGTGAGAAGGGGTTCAAGCCCAAACATTCCACAGATCAGCTGCTCAGCGGCACTGAACCACAGCCGTGCAGCAGCGCAATGAAAATGCTGGTTTGAGAGTCACGTGCCTGGCCTGTTATATATCTTCAGCAACCAGAGATCTGTATACTAGCAGGCACTCATGATTTTCAAAGGCTTTCGTGATGTTGCTGTCTCCTAGAAGTAGACTTGAAGGACTGCCTGTTCTCATTAGCCAACACTGTAGTGACCTAGGATCTGCCCTGTCCTGAGAATGCTCAGAAGATATCCCCAGGGACCCAATTCTGAATAACTGCTAAAACCACTTTCCCCATTCCTTGGTGTTCTTTTGAGCTTTGTTGCCACTTACCTTTTAAAATTGCTTGAAAAGTCATCAATTGTCATAACTGAGCTGTTGTCTTTTTATTTATTGTGTTGATTAGATGTATCTACCTTTTATTCAATTGTAGTCATTTATAGCCATCATACATGAGAAATCATGCCTTCCCATGTCGAATAGTAATAAGACAGGAAAAATGTTTTCTTCTTATCTTCCTCCCTTTCCCCCCTTCTTGCATTTATCCCTTTGGTGCCTCCTATATGCTTCCTTTTTTGTTGTTGTTTTTATTTTTTCAGATTCTCTCTATTTACCCTTCTACTTTCCCTCTTTCTTCTGACAGAATCACAGATTCTCCAACTTGAAAGGAAGTAGGAGATTCTAGATACCAGGGGCTTAACTTTAAAGCTTTGAGAGGGTTCTTAGCCATGTGGTGATTCCACTTATCTGTTATTTTTGGTGATGGTGGTGGTGTTGCTTCCAAAGCTGAATGTCTTGGATTGGAATCTCTGCTCCAAAACATAACAGCTATCTGACATTGAGCAAATCAATCTCTTTAAGTTTCAACGTTTACATCAGTAACATTAAGGTAACAATAATACTTTTCACACAGGATTGTTGTAAGAATTTAATGAGAGAGTACATGTGAAAGGGTCCAGCACGTTATATATTCTCAGTGAATAATGTTACCATTATCGTTGCTTATAATGATAATACACGCTGTTATAAATCCTTAAAATGCAAAAGGCAGACGTGTTGATCTTTGGCAATAAAGAAGGGAGAAGCTGGGGAGACTCTTTCCCATTCTTTGACTGGTCTTAGAAAATGGAAATCCTTAGTGACAAGGCACTGAAAGCAGCTGAATCAGTGGGTGCACAGGGAGCCTTCCATGGCCGGAGAGCAACCTGGATGCTGAAGAGTCAGAAGGCCTGCTGGGTTCCCTGAGCTTCTGCTGTACCTCTGGAGAGCATCTAAGTCAGCTGTCCCCCAGACACAGTATTCCTTCCCACATTGTACGGTGGCTTGTAGTATGCCAACTTGGCTAGACTGAAGTACATTACTCAGAATTCAGTTTCCTGTCTGTTTCCAGTTAGCGTGGACCACAGGGGAGAGGCTTGGGAGATCTGCAGGGTGGAAGGGATGCAGCAGCCACTTTGCAGCTCACATGTTTTTGCTGATCTGCTGACTCACCTAGACAGCCTGAAGCAGCATCCAGACCGGCGAGTGCTCTCCCTTTCCCTCCTCCAGCTTCTCTAACTCATCCAGAGGTGTGCATTTAGCTGCTTGAGAAAAGACCCTGGCTCCAGCAGGTCATCCACGTCGGCAAGCTGGGAAGCAGTGAAAACCAAGGTTCTACTGAGTCCTCATGGAGTTTCAGTTCATGCCTGTGGGTTCCAGGCTGCTCCTGATTTTCCTCATTATTTCTATCCATCTTTCCTTCCTAACTGCCTGCCCAGTGGACTTCGAGCTCCAGCATCAGATGTTATACAACAGAGTTATAGACTGCTTAACTAGTTCCCACCATTGCATAAGGCCAAAGCCCTCTATTAAATAAATAACACATATATATTTATTTAATATATATAAATATGTAATGTATGTGTATATATAATATATAATGCATTCATTCATATTTTCAGAGGAACAGAACCAACCACTAGGACGTTATATGTGTATATACATATGTGTATACATATACATATGTATACACACGTATGTGAGCAAACACACACCCAAACACAATCTACTGGTGCTTATCTCTGCCTCTCTGGTTGACCCTGACTAATACAGAGAGTCATAAGCTTTTTATAACAGGGAGCTCTCTACTTCATAAGGCAGCCCATTCCTTTTCTACCTCCTCTACCATTCCCCTTTCTGTAATGTAGCAAAAATCAAATTAAACTCGTAATCCAAAAATGTGGTTTTTCAGCCCAGGGCACATGCCACTTTCTTCTTGCGACTTCCGTCCCTCTCAACCCTGAGTCCTCTCACAACATCTCATCCATTAAAATTTTTCTTTCTGGTTTCTCGCCTTTTTGAGCTTCAGGATCAGACTCTTAATGAAATTAACCCCAATTAGTGTGAATATACTAGAGAGGCCTTCTAGCCATTCCACTTCCCCAGACCTATCTCCTCTTCATCCTTCCCATGCCTTTTGAAGACTATACCTTGATTCTGAATGCTTACAAGGTACAACGTGATATAGTGGGAGGGGAAGGATGCATAGAATTTAGAATCACAACACCTGTGTTTGTGTCCTGCCAGTGCAGTGTTGACTGCATCTGTTTGATAGCTTCTGAGGGCCTCAGTTTCCTCAGCTGCCAAATGGGTGTACTAATAGCCAACCTGCCTGTGCTCAGGCCCTCTGAGTCCAATAACACCTGATCAGCTCTAGATGTTTGAGGCCGCTTGAACTTGTGCATCTCTCCAGTCTCAGATTAGCTCACCCCTAGGTGGGAAGATAACAATTATGATCCAACGTTGGGCTTCAGAATTTCTAATCGAGTAGCAAATCAGGACACTCTTATTTTTCAATAAAAAGTAAATATCTTGAAACAGCAATAACCTAAATTCTTATTCAGCATCTACCATAGTAACATTTTGCTTAAATTATTTCTTGAAGAAGATTTAGGTTGAAGAAATTGAGTGGATAGTTGTTCCTTTTAAAAAAGGTATGTATTTCAAAATTACTTATAAATCAAAAATATTACAGAGCTGGCCAAAAAAGGGCAAAGCAGTGAAATATGAAAGAATGACTGTACATTTTCTTATTTGAACCAGTATTTAAAACTAACAAAAAAGCAAATACAAAAACAGAACGTGACAGAACAACCTGTAATAGAGCTGATGATAAAAAGAAACTAATAGCTACAATGCAGGGACTTTAAAAAGTGACACAGCCAATGATGAAATTAAGTATATACAAATGAAACTGTTATGAATGCATCATATAGATGTCCCCTCAAGGAAAAGAGCCTCTGTCCTCCCTGGCAGAAGAAGGTCTCTGTGTGAGCAGAAGAGGTGACTGTGGAAATCCCCATCCTATTCTTAAGTGTGACATAGGCAACCAATTATGAGCTCACAAACCTGGTTAGAAAATTTTCTGTAATTGGCAGGTGTGTGAATCCTAGACAAAGATGTGGAGGATATAGGTGACAGCTGAAATCCACATTTGTGGCCAAGCCTTGCCCTGCTCCCCTGCACACATTTATCATTGAACATCAGCCAAAGTTGAAGAAATAGCTGCCTTATCCTCCACCCTCTACACATGTGTGCATACGGCAATGCGTGGGCATACACACACACACACACACACACCTGCCAATCTCACAAGGATCAAAGGAATGCTATAACACAATGCCTAGCACATGGTAGGTCTTCAAATAAACCTCTGTTGGATGGGTGTATGTATTAATGAATTGCCAAGGAACTCAAGGGAAAAATCTAGAGATATTAGTGGACATTATGACGCATCCTGGACAAAACAAAATGGGGGAAAACATGCCCTGTAGAATGACTTTACTGAAGATTTAACACGTTGATGTTCATAGCACCTCACCTGCCAAAGGTATCCTATTCACAATGGATGAAGCAACAGAACAGGATTAAATTGGCACAGCTGGAGGAGGCCTGCCTGTGTGTGAGAGGTGAATATTATCTCCAGGCAACCGATGGGGTTGTAACATGAGGATTCTTATTTTTAGTGTTGGGGAGAAAATGAATTTGAACCAAGAGACACCTAAGGTTGATAAGAAAAGATCAGGGCTTGAGGGAAGGAGTGGATATATAATAAGTTCAGACCAGGAAGACTGACCAAAGAACTAGAATGGGGGTGGGTGGTGCTGTGGGAGGAGATCTTGTTATCTCAGAGTGGTGCCACAGAGCATAATGAGGTCCACTGGGGCATCTGGTCAACCCAGGCCCCTACCGCTTGGGACAAGCTACATCAGAGTAGGAACCTGAGGGCCAGGGAATCAGCTGGGTAAAGAAAACCAGCAACCCTCCTGTATGGACGTGGCTGCGTCCACAGAGATTCAGCCATGGAGATTCTTTATTAAATCACTTAACAGGGTGTATTGTAATTGCTGTTTACGTTTTCTTTCACTCTTATGAAAGAAAGAGTGCCAGGATCATGGTTTTTTGGTTTGTTTTATCAGTTTTTCTGCATCTTTATTTCTAGTATCTATCTCTGAGAATTTTTCAAAAATCACTGATCACCCTCATATGCTAATGATGATAAACCTCACCACAGACATGTAAGGAAGCAATCATTATTCACAGTTTTAAGTAAAGAAGCAGAGGATCGGAGAAGTAGCAGCTTGCTCTAAGTCCTACAGCTGGTAAATCACTGAACTAGTATGTGAACCCAGACCTATCTGGATGAAATTTGTGATCTGTCCACTATTCCCCTAAGCCTCTGAGCCTATAATCGAGTAGGTGCTCCCCGAAGATTTCTTGGAAGGATGGAGGGAGGGAAAGAGGGATGATAAAAGGGCAGAGATGATTTGAATACAAATAGGCAGACTTTCAGATCTGTTCTGAACAGATCACAGACAAATGTGCCCGACATGTAATACTTTTTTTTTTTTTTTTTTTTTTTTTTTGCGGAGCACAGGCTCCGGACGCGCAGGCTCAGCCAGCGGCCATGGCTCACGGGCCCAGCTGCTCCGCGGCATGTGGGATCTTCCCGGACCGGGGCACGAACCCGTGTCCCCTGCATCGGCAGGCAGACTCTCAACCACTGCGCCAGCAGGGAAGCCCCTGACATGTAATACTTTATTTAGAGATTATGCTGGGTGAACTGAACCACAAAAAGAGGGAACTGGGAGAGTTCTACCAATAAACTTTGGGATTCACCCATGAAAAAGCCAGGAACTTAGCTGAAGTCAAGTGTGAGAATATCAGATCAAAGTTGGGAAAGGGACTAAGACAGAGTCTTGTGTAAAGCGGAAAACTCTGCTGACCAGCTCTTCCAAAATGATCTAACCCCCTCCCCCAACAACTTCACCCCCAGGCCTTAGTTTGCTAATTTTTTTCTGCATAGCCACCTTAGAGGAAATTGCCATTACTATGTTTTAGGGATGAGAAAATTAAGGCTCCATGAAGAGTTTTATAGAGTTCATTAATGCCAGGAGTGAGTTTGAATGTAAGTTACCAGGAGTAAGTTCCCAGGCACCAAATATTGTAGTGGTGTCCAATTTGCAGCAAGGTGATTCTTCTAAATGAAATTTCTATAGAAATGTTGTCTAATGGCCAACTTTGTTTAAGCCAAGCATGTCTCTTCCTGTGAGCATTACCAGGGGAAATACGAAGACCATCCAAAGCTTGCATGCCCCTAGATTTTTCATCTTTCTGTGTACAACACACGGCTTTAATGTTACTCTATTGCTGGTGTCTTTATGTATCAGGGTCTCTGAGCTGGGGATACTAGTCCTGAGTGTCCCATTGAGGGTGATGCTCCCAGATGACTCACAAATTAGGTTCAATAAAATGTAGTCATTCTTGGCTTTTAGTGACTTCTTGGTGCTGAACCCATTTAACTTACCTAATATCCCATATGAGTTGTTAAATCCTAAACATGGATTGATTAGAACAGGGGAGTAGGCTCTTGAGTGAGTAAGTGAGCTATTTTGAAGCGGATAGAAGGCCTACTTTGGAACGAAAAACCCGATGATCAGCTTCATTTTGCCACTTGTTGGCTCTGTGTCCCTGGTTTCTCGTGTCTCCCTTCACTCCTGATCATTTGGCCTCAGTTCCCCTACCTGTGGAAATGGGAATCAGAGGTGATTGTGGAGAGCAAGTGGTAACATATATGTGAAAATGATAAAGTATAAATGGTTATAGAATTGTAAGTTAGTATAATACATTTAAAAATAAAATGTGAACAGAAGTGCATTACATCACTGGCAACATACCGTTGAATTAGAAATTGTAAGAAAAAGAAGAATCCGGACGCCCTAGGACTATAAGGAATCTCCGAGATGATCTAGTTCAATTTCCTTTTTTGACAGGTGAGGAACTTGAGTTATCCTGAACTGTCGCCCTCTCTCTCCAGCAATGCGCATTATCGAGATGAGGTTAAAACTAAGCTGACCTATAACTATGAGAGCATTTGCACTAGATCCAAACCAAGAGCATCAAGATAAGGATGGTTTGTGTGCCAGGGTCTGGAGAAGAACAATGGTTTACTCACCATTTCAGGGAATCTGCTTTCTCAACAGGCCCCAGCCATGTGATCTGACATGACACTCCTCACCCAGTACTGCTGCAAACGTGTACTTCATACAAAAAATAATATAACATTGATTTTTATCTCTTTTATTTTTAACTTTCATAAAGTTATCACACGTGACTTTTGTTTTTATTAATGAAAAGTAACAAAAATGTCATGCTTATTTTATAAGCAACTTTTTGATTGTTTATGTATTTATGAATTTTAATTTTCAAACCAATCTAAACATATTGCATGGAGTTTAGAAATTAGAGAAAGACAAAAAACTAACCATGATCCGTCATTTGCATGTATTTCTTCCAGTCTATATAGACATATTTTATATGACAGTTATCAGGTTAAACATAGAAATATAAAGCTTGGTTTGTTTGTTTCACCCATACCATAAGCATTTCCCTATGGTGCCAGGTTCTATTACTATCAATCACTTTAAATGACTGAGTAATGTTCCATTGAGTAAAGGGACTGTCATTGGGTAGATCTACCATAATTCATTTAGTCATTTCCCTATTATTGAACAGTGGTTTCCTTGGAATATTTTACTTTTGTCAGTAATATATGAAGATACCTTCATACCCAAAGATTTTCCACTCTCTGGGGTTATTTACTTAAAGTGACTCTGACACCTATTACTAATTTGTAAACACTCCCCCTATTAAAAACATGCATTGCCCCCTTGTACTAGTCCTCCTTCCAAGGTAGATGTTACTCCCTTACTCTTTAATAAGGAGTTTGGAGACCTACATACCCCGGCCCCTGTCTAAGTCCCAGCATCACATCTTTATCACCCTCTGCATCTCATGTTAACCCTAGCCCCCTGGCCTGCCTATGTCCTTTTGGCCATCCTTTTAGCTCTGTGCTGGTGCTCAAGCTGGTCCTGTGACCTCACCCACCCCTGCACACATCCTGCGTATACCAGCCCTTTAGCTCAAACTCATACCAGATGGTACCTCCTTTGGCAAGCCCTTGCTGGTTCCAGCAAGATTTAGGCACCCGTCCCCCGGGATTCTGGGATTCCTATTTATCTCTGTCATCACACTTATCACACTTTGTTGCAAATACATGACTCACTGAAGCTGGGAATGTATCTTTCTCATTGTTTCCCCAGTTGCTAGCACAGTATTCAAACACATAGTTAAGTGTGGAACAGCTGCTAAGCAAACCTATCAATAGATTTGGCAACAGGGATATCCCTGTGATATGTTATGGAAAGAGTAAAATATTCTGTTTGCAAAGTATTGACAGATAGTAGATGTCTCCTCATCCCATTTTAAAACAGCATCATATATTACTAGTAAAACACAAAGAGGAGAAAGACTGAATGTGGGATCTCTGTAATGAATCTGAAGAGTGAAGGGTACCAAAGACCCCAACTGATTTACGCACATCCTTTTAAATACATAACATTTTATTACTTAAAAATTTAATCATGCTGTCTCATGGCTTTAAATGCCATCCGTATGCTAATCATTTTCCACATTTTCATCCCCAATCCCACCACTCCCTTGAATTTAGGACGCATGACTCCAACTGCATCCCCAACCATTTCCAACAGAAAACTGCTAGGTAACGCACACTTCAAAAGTCCAGAACCAAACTCTGGTTATCCACCCCAGCTACTCCTTCCTCAACCTTCCCCATCTTAGTGAACAGCAACTCCAGTCTTCTGGGTGCTCAGCTAAAAACCCTGGAGTCACATTTGACCCCTCTTTCTCTCATACTCCATTTCCCATCCCCAAGAACATTTTGCTGGTTCTGCCTTCAGACTACACTCAGAATTCAGCCACTTCTCACCACATTATCTATGGCTATCACCCTGGTTTTAGCAGCTTATCATCGTTTTCCTGGATTATTGTCATAACCTTATAACTAATTTCTTAGCTTTCAATCTTGTCCCCCATATTTTACACACAAAAGCAAAAGCATCAAGTGTCCTGTCCTTGCTTAAGGTCTTCTAATGGATGCCCATCTTCAAGTCCTTTCACGGTATACTAGTCTGCACGAGCTGCTATAACAAAACACCACCGACTGGGTGGCTTAAACCACAGACATTTATTTTCTTACAGTTTTAGAGGCTAGAAGTCCAAGGTCAAGGTGTCAGCAAATTCGGTTTCTGTGATACTGCTCTTCCTGACTCAACAAACAATGCCTTCATGCCATGTCCTTACATGGCATTTCCTCTGTGTGCAGGCAGCAGGGGATGGGGAGGAGAAGGGGGAGCAGGAGAGGGAGTGGGCTCTCCTTATAAGGGCACCAGTCCTATTGGATTAGGGCCCCACCCTCATGACCTCATTTAACCTTAATTACCTCCAGGAAGACTCTGTCTCCTAATACTATCACATTGAGGGTTGGGGATTCAACATATGAATTTGGTGGGACACAAGTAAGGTGGTGACAGTGCCCTGTAAATTCCCATGTGAGCTGTGGCTCACACCCCCACCTCCCTCGGCTGCTCCTTGAACACACCCAACATGCTCCCAGACCAGGAGTATTAGACCCACTGGACTGTCCCTCCACCTGGACTGTCCTCCAGACATCTGCCTGGCTCACCCCCTCATGTCCTGCCCATCTCTACCCAAATGCCATTTATTGGCTGTTTCTTCCTTGACCACCTCTTATAAAATAGCACAACTGCTCCACCTCAGCCCCATCTTTACCTTGCTTTATGTTTCTCTAAAGCATTTCTGTTACCTGACTTTATATATTTATTTGTTTATTCATCTCTCCCTCTTCCACTCTAGTAGCAGAAATATAAGCTCCATGAGGGCAGATATTTTGTCCTTTTTTGTTTACAAGTATATTACTGGCATTTAGAACAGTCCTGGTACACAGTAAGTATTTGTTGAATGAATGAATAAAAAGTAGTTTCTTTCATATTCATTGTCTTATTTCAGCCTCAAACCAAACTTGGAAGAGGGTGGGGTAGATATTTGTTCTATTTTTACAGATGAGGAAAAGTAATATTCATAAGAGTCAGACTTCATATATGTAGTGCTAATTTCATTTGTTGAGTACTTAATATAGCCAAGGGATATGCATACTATCATACTTGCTTTCATTTAATCCTTGGAGTAATCCTAAAAGATTATATATTATTATCCCTATTTTAACACAGTTACTTACGCCTTAGAAAGGTAACTTGCCCAAGGGAATCACTACGAAGTGACAGCCTAGATATGAACACTAATCTGACTTCAAAGAGCTTGTTTTTATCTATTATTATAGTCCACATCCTTTTAGCACAATACCGTGTGCCAGGGACCATGCTAAATCTTACAATAACGCTACAAAGTATGGACCACTATTGTCTTCACTTTGCAGATGAGGTAACTGAAGCTCAGAGATGTTAACATGTCCAGGGTCATACCCTGCTGACCTAAGAGTCTGACTGGCAGATGCTCGTTGTCTCCCTCCAGGAGCTAGGTCTTGAACGGAGCACTTTTTACTTTCCATTTCCCCGCCTTTATACACTAATTGCCTAAACTCACCCTCAGGTCCAGGATGTCCCAACCATGACACACTTTTAAGTTTATATTTGCAATTCTGATCTCAATAGACCCTGTGAAACAGCAAGCTTTGGCTGGTAAATTAATAGGTCAAATCGGTCATATAACATTTGTCAATATTTTTAATCATTTTTAAAAGAAAGCATCGTCTCCTTTTTCAGGCTCTTCCAGACTAGGTCTGCTTCTTTGAACCTGTTTTCTTTCTTCTTAGATACCTGGAAAAATGTACCTGTGATTCACTCAGCCTGTCTGGCTGCTTCTAATGGTATAGCTTACGTTCAATAGTAGAGAAGGATAATTGAATCTATTTTTCAGACTTTCATTGGTGGGCTCTATTCTGGGCACATATTATTAGAATCGTGAGAACCAGACATTTCTTTAAAGTAGAGACTGTTGGGCTGAGCCAGGAAGATTATTAAAACACATCAAAATGCCAGCCTTGGAAAATATGTAGGGCACCTAGATTCCTCACTCTGTCCCTCCTGTCACAGCACAAAGCCTATTCAAACACCTTCCCAGGAACAGACTTCTTCCTTCAGCCGGTCCTCTGTGACCTGCCCTTGCTGCACTGCACACTTGCCCACCTCGTATTGGGCCATCGGTTCTCAAAGTGTGGTCCCAGGACCAGCAGCATCACCTAAGAACCGGTTAGAGTAAATTCTCGGGCTCCACCCCAGACTACTGAATCAGAAACTCTGGTTGGGGAGCCCAGCATCCCACCTATTTTCACAAGCCTCCCAGGTGGATCTGCAACAGGCTCAAATTTGACAGCAAACTCTGTTAGGAGAAGTGTGGACATCCCAGCCCACCCCCAGGCTGGTCCTCTCCTCACAAGCCTGTGGGTGCTTGATGAGAAAGACACAGCTGCTCTCCATCACGCTCCCTGGTTACAGCCACAACTGAAGTGACAGAGAGCTCAACTTGAGGAAGCCTCAGTTCTTGACATGCCTGATACATAGTTTTGAGCCTGGTTTAGAGAACAATATTTTAAACTATAAAACAGATAAGGCAACTTTACAGAGTAATTGCTGTCTGCTTTAGGGAAAGCTCATCACTAACCTTTCCCATTTTGATCATATCTTTGCTTTTATTTAATAGACTATGATAGTAATGACTATTTAATCGAGTATATTCTATTTGCTTTATTTTGTAATGCATTTATGTAATGCATTTAAAACAAATAGTGCTACAACTCCTATTCAAAAATAGCAATCTCCTACTTTCCATATACCCACCACTCCGAGACATTCACCATTTTAGGTTTTTTGGCTGTTTAACTCCATATTTCTAAATAGCACGCTTATATTGCTATGTCTTGATCTGTCAATTTCAGGCAATATCTCTTGACTTCCTCATATTGTGGTTGAGAATGTAGTTTCCCTTCTTCTCACAACCCTCACACAGTTCTCTCCAGTGTTTCAGCTACCCCCCATCTTCCTCTGTCTCTCCTTTTCTTCAAGCACTGAATTCCCTGGGTAAATTGGCAAGCTTATTGTTGGCACCGAAGCCCCCCACCTGTTTCATCCTAGACACTTGGGTCTTAACTCCCTCTGCTCTGTTAAGTACCTATCACTTTTCCTTCTGTTTTCAGGCTCAGAGAGTACATGAAATCTCCCATCTGCTTGTGGTCAATCCCATGTTAAAACAGGAGTCATTTGTGCTAAACTCATGCCAAATTTCACACAAGCATCATTAAAGAGATTTACTTTTCTATTTTGGTAAAAATGACTTCATTTTTAGTAACTTATACTAGAATAATTTATACAAAAATTATATTACATTTTTATTATGTTTTTATAAATTAACATTTGCAAATTGATGTTTTGTCTTGTGGTTATAAACCTTTGTATTTGATATGCAAGTTAGATGTTGCAATTTAAAAAATTCTCATTTTACCACTCTCCCTTGGGATGTACTGAGTTCTTGGGTTTAAAACCATAATACTAATAATGACTTTGCTTTAGAGGCATATAGCATCCTGAACTCTTACCATGTACTAGGGATTACTCTAAACCCTTTCCATGTATTAATCACATAATTCTCTCTACCATTGTGTTAAATGGTAAATGTGCACTGTTGTTAGCACCATTTTACAGATGTGGAAACTGAGTCGCAACAAGGTTAAATAACTTGCCCCAAGTTCCAGAGCTATGCAGTACTATATTATACCACATCTTATAATAATCCCTTATGTATAATGTAGAGTCCTTATTAAGGCGTCCAGAGACCATTTAGTATTTAATCCTTACAGCAGTTCTGCAGTTTAGGGTGTCTGGCCTCCCTAAATCTCATATACTTCCAGACCATAATCTCCTACTCTCTGCAGGCTGTTCCCTTTGAAGTCCACAGTGGAATATTGGCTGTGCCTGACTTCACTCGGACCCACTTCCCTAATCAGTAAATCTAACATCTCTCCTGATACTAATGCCTACTATGGTCTACCAGAAGGCCCCAATTCCTGCTACCGTCAAGCAGAGAAGTTATCATCCTTGAGTGAGAGAAAAGCCGGACTCCTCTGCTTCTGCTGATCTGGGCTGCTGACCCCTCCTTTAGGTCCTGGTACATTCCCTGCCCAATGTCATATTAATTTCAATTTGGCTGACTCCATTTTAGTGATTACAATGCTGCAGGGAGATAACAATTCTGTTACTTCAGTATTTATTTGACATACTATCAAAATTTTATTTTGAAAATGTAGAGAATTTATAAAATAAAAAGCCCAAAGAGACTAAATTATTTAATGTATTTTAAATTCAAACACATATAAATAGTCTACAAACATTGGGAAAAATGTAAATTTATAAAAGATAAACATTATAACTACAATACCATTACTGGCAAATAAAAGTTCATTAAGATAAATATTCAGAATACAACCTAAAAGGCACATAACTTAGGAAAATCTAATCAGTTATCCGAATTGAAAATGCAAATATTATTTGCTCTTTTTAAAAATGTGTGAGTTTAAAAATAAAGTGAGTCAGTGACATCACTGAGTTGCAAAAATATTTCTGTGCAAGCTTTTCTTGCTGCTGAAAAAACTCTTTCTGGTGATTTTCTGACTAGTCAGATGAATGGTCTGGAGATAGTTAGGAGTTACCCCTAAATATTTTCCTCCAAGTTTCATGTTCAAATAGTTTTACCTCTTATTTGATAGTTATGAGGAGCTCTTGTCTGAACAGCGCCTCCTCCACACCCATCCCAACAAAGACTGTAGGTCTGGTATTGATAAGGTCTTTCCCACCTCACCCCACCCACACCCTGCCAAAGAAAACACTTGATTTGCCTCCATCTTCTGCATTTGCATCATAGATATTTGCTAAATCTGATGCAGAAGTACCTGTAATAATTTCCATACTGTCACATTCATATTCTACTTTTTCAGAAATCCTTTGAAGTGCAATAATTATTCCTTCAGCAGGAACTTTGCAAGACCACAATATAGTTGCTTATTGCTAGTCACACAGGCCTGGAGCTGTCTAGATTTGTGGATTTTGCATCAGTTTGTCTTTTCACATAATTTGAATAATTGAACCAATGATCTTGCTCTCCAGATATTAATAACTCAAATTTCAGATTTAAGAAAAATTTAAATAGTGCACCAACAAATAAGTGGATATTTCAGTACTTAAAAATAGCATAGTATACTGTAATACCACAACTTGGAATTCACTGCTTCCTACTTGTGTGGAGTACCCAACATGCTTTGAGGCCAGGAATCCCGTTTACAAACAAGGAAAATGGTACTCAGGTAAGTGAAGTAATTAAGCCTGAAGTCATCAGCTAGCAAGAGCCAGCATTAAGATTTGAATGCAGTTCTTTGGCCTCTAAAGCCAAAGTAGCTTTCACTATTTCTTAAGTTACCTAGTCCCTTTTATATAGACTCCATGCTTTTTACCCTTTGGGTGAAACAAGTGACTGACATTTTTTCTCAGCAGAAACAATCACTTAGCTTAACACTAAGAGGCATTTTTCTTAGGTGAGGGCTGTTGAACACCGGAATGGGCTCTTGTAGCAGGTTATACAATTTCCTGTTCTGTCATTCTCAAAACTAATTGAGATGAGGAGTTTTCAAATTTACACAGGTTCCAGATGACCTCTCAAGGTCTTTAAAAATTAAGACAATTTAAAATTGAAGTCAATCCCCCCAGTATTTGGTCCTTTGGCTTTTTGTTACCTTACAAATAAAACATCTGGATGACAGAACTGAGGGACTTTTTCTCCCTTATTTTTGAGCCTCACGTATCCCCAGACTTTGTTTTCTGTTACGCCGTTATCAAAGCATCCAGGTGGAAAGGATATCTTGAGAAATTGGAAATAATCTTGGTTATCTTTCCTCTATTTGCTCCCTTCATCTTTTTTTCTGTTTAATAAGCACAAAGTAAACACAGAACTGATTTTTTTATTCTGAAATGTTATGAACATTAAGCTCTGAGTATTGTCACGGGAATGCATTTCATTTGAACTCCAAGGAGGCTTAATGTAATTTTTTTAAGGAAAACCCCATTAGAAATGCTAGGACAATTTCTCTTTGCCACGGTGGATTTAGAAGGCCTCCCTCTGGCAGGTCACATATTTCCAAATCAGTTCAGGTTTCTTTCAGGTCCTTGAGGAGTCTGGAGAGCTAAGTTATGACTACCTAGACAGCATTTTGAAAGATTTGACATGGTTTGGTTGTGGAAGTTTCTATCATTTGTCAATTGCCTACAATGTACCAGATCCTGTAGTGGGTTCTTTACATAGGTTTCTTCATTTGACTCAGACATTCCTACCAATTAGTATGATTCCATTTGGTTATTAAGCCAACTGTAATTCAGAGCATTTGAATGACTTGCCCATCAGCTTCTAGCCAGTAAGTGACAAAACTGGGATTTGTTTCTTTTTGTTTTGTTTGTTTTTTTTAAACATCTTTATTGGAGTATAATTGCTCTTCAGTGGTGTGTTAGTTTCTGCTTTATAACAAAGTGAATCAGCTATACATACATATACATATATCCCCATACTTTCCACTTCTCTAGGAGGTGGGTCAAAAAGGATCTTGCTGTGATTTATGTCATAGAGTGCTCTGCCTATGTTTTACTCTAAGAGTTTTATAGTGTCTGGCCTTAAGGCAAAACTGGGATTTGAATCTGGACCTTCTGGTTCCCACACTCAGGCTCTTCCCACTGCAGCATCTTGTCTCAGCACTTCTGCTCCTGGCCACTAGCCCTCAGTCCTGCATCTGTATGGTTGTATTCCCAATCCAAACTTAAACTTGGTCAAATCTTTCCTTTCACTTGGTAGCCTGCCAACATTCTGTTCACTTGGCTTGAAGATGATCTTGTTTCTTTTGAGAAACCCCGACACATTCCTTCCTCAATTCATTGATCAGTCATTTTATAATCCCACTCCATCCACTGTACCAAACCACTGCTGGGTGATGGAGATACAAAGAAGAGAGTCTCCCAGTTGAGAGGGGATGAGTATATCCTAGAGAAAAGATCATTGCAACACAGTGCAGCACATGGCAGAAAGAAGAATAGACAGTGTCATATAAGAATCCCTACTATTAACTTTGCCTGGGAAAATCTGGGAAGGCTTTCCAGAAGGGGTGACATTGGAGCCAGGTTTTGAAGATGTTTGTGATGGACTGATTGTGTTCCCCTAAAATTCATATGTTGAAGCCCTAACTTCCAATGTGACTACATTTGGAGATAGAACTTTTCAAGATGTAATCAAGGTTGAATGGAGTCTTATGGGTGGGCCCTAATCCAACCTGTTGTTCTTATAAGAAGAGGAAATTTGGACACACAGAGAGACACCAGGGATGCACATGCACAGAGAAAAGACCATGTGAGGACACAGCGAGAAGGTGGCCATCTGCAAGCCAAAGACAGAAGCCTCTGGGGAAACCAAACCTGCAGACACCTTGATCTTGGACTTCCAGCCTCCAGAACTGTGAGAAATACATTTCAGTTTTTAAGCCACCCAGTCTATGATACTTTGTCATGGCAGCTGGAGCAAACTAATACAGTGTTCGAAAACTCTTTTGTCATGGCAGCTGGAGCAAACTAATACAATGTTCCAAAACTCTCCTTCCTCCTCCTTCTTTCTTGAGTTGTTTTAGCTCCTTGATAGTATTCCACTGACACCTGTCACACACCTCCTGCTCTTCCATCCATACCTCTGTAGTGCTCTAAAGGACCCAGGCATGTTTCTCTAATGAATGATAGGTAGGTGGTTTCTCATACGAACACTCCAGTAAGTGGTCACATGAAATCCACATCAGTTTATAAATATTGATACTTGGCAGGGCATAAATAGCTCCTGGCCATAAGAAATGTATATGTTTCCGGTGTATTTTCTGCAGCCTTTTCTAAAATAAGCTCAGAAGTTCTACAACATATGACAGTAAATGTGTCACTTTTGTGAAATACAATACAGAGCAGAGAACCGTTCATAAGAATTGTATGTGTTTCTGAAGATTTAATTACTTATATAATTTTATGCGATTTTACACATTTATGTTTTTAATCAAAGGTTTAAAATTGGTAATGACCATAAGAACTCTTTGAAAGTAGAAAAATGCTATGGAGACACGTGAGGAGAGATCAAATAGACTGTAATTAGGTAAATGTACGTTCAGTCTCGGAATAGCACTGGGCACACAGTAAATACAATGTAAGTGTTAGCCGTAATTATTGCTTTGAGACAAAATGGAAACTCTCCAAACACAAAGACTGTCAGAAAATATTGAAGAAATGGAATAAAAACTGGAAATAAGAAGAGTAAAAATTCATAAAACTAATTTGATAAAAGTACCAGGTAAAATAATCAATAAGCTATGGATATAACACATGAAAACAAAATAGGAAATCAGATTGCAAATGTGAGCACTGAAAAGATATTTGATAATGAGTAAAACAGATTTTTGTTTGTTTGTTTTTTGCGGTACGCGGGCCTCTCACTGTTGTGGCCTCTCCCGTTGCGGAGCACAAGCTCCGGACGCACAGGCTCAGCGGCCATGGCTCACGGGCCCAGCCGCTCCGCGGCATGTGGGATCTTCCCGGACCGGGGCACGAACCCGTGTCCCCTGCATCGGCAGGCAGACTCTCAACCACTGTGCCACCAGGGAAGCCCAAAAACAGATTTTTTTTTTGAGTGACTCATAAAAAGACCATATGTGACCAAATAATATGAGCGTTTGATAACAGTTTCAATTTACTGTCTGTCTTCCCAACATATGATGAGCTTCCTAGGGAAAGAGATAGGATCATATCCTCTCATTTCGGTATTTTCAGGGTGATACTGAGTGAGCACTCAGTGAATGTGTGATGAGTGAAGGAAGGCGTGAATGAATGATTGACTGAGATTTCTGGGACAAGGAAGGAGTGGGGAGGTGCTCACGAAGTTGGCCACAGTATCTGCCACTTTCCTGTCCATATCTGAACTGCCCCTTTCTTTGTGTCTTCCAGCTGTGACTTCAGCCTGACCTCTTAATTAATAGCTGACACTTGTGCAGAACACTACAGTTTATAAATGCTTCTGACATGTCAACTCACTGACTTTGATCTTAAAACACCCCTGGGGTGTTAGGCAAAGCGAGAGTTATTATCCCTTTGTACACATGAGGAACCAGAAGCCCAGAGGGGCTGTGACTTGCTCAAGGTCACTCAACTTATGTGAGGCAGTCAGGACTCAGTTCCAAATCATCTCAGTCCAAAGCAGGTGTTCTTTTCACTGTACCATCAGCCGTGGTACACAGAGGAGGCCACAACTTCGAGAGGAGTTATAGAGCCTTCCCAGGGTGGTAACAATGGAACTGGGCCTTGAAGCATAAGTACTTAGCATCTTCTTCTGCCAGCATAGCCAGTCGCTAGCGGAAGGAGTGATAACTTCAGGGATGTACTTGGAGGGGGAAATCTAGGCACTGGTATGCAGTGGTTACAAGCATGGGCCATGGAGTCATGGTTTAGTTAGAATCCTATCTATGCCCCTTAATCATTATGAGGTCTTTGAGAAATCTTCTTTTCGATTAAAACTATTCATTGAACACTTACTATATGCCCTTTAGTGATTAAGTTCTGGGTATACAGTGGTTTAAAAAAGAAAGGCATGACTCTTCCCACCACTAGTTGTCTAATGCTAAACAAGTATGTCATTTTATACCTAATGAGCGCACAAAAGTTGTTGCAAGGAATTAAGTTAAATGGATAATCAGGCAAAGCTTTTAGCAGGTGCCTGGCACACAGTAATGGCCCGGGCAATGATAGCAAAATACAGGGGCTTGAAAGGCACGGAAGGCTTCAACCTCACCACTCACCCCCACCATGGCTCCGGGTGGTCCTATCCCTACCTATCTGCACCCGACATCAAGTGTTAAGATTAGACCACCCTCTAGTATTAATGATCCCTTCGGTTGGCTCTCCATATATCTCTAAATTGCTTCTCATTCTCTGGTAACTTTAATTACCACCACCATCCACTGCGGTGAGTATGGTCATCCTCCAATGATACATATGAAAATTTAACCCACTGTGGTTTGTGACCCACAAAACACAACAGGCAGAAGGCAGCTGCCTCATCTCCTTAGAAACATTTGCCAGCTCCTGTCTGTTTCCCGAATGCAAGTACAGCCTCCTTGACTCTGCACACAGTACTGCTTCCCAAGCACAGATCCGTGGAAGAGTAGTGATCCTGGCAGCTAATAAAATCTTCCCTCGAGAAAAAAAGGACATTAGAGTGAACTTTATGTAAATCTAAATGATCCATTTTAAACCAATATCCTTTATTCTGATTATTTATTCTACTAGTGTTGGGATTAAATGTCATTAGCATCATAAAATTATGATGCTCATAGTAGGTATTTTTTGTAAATGTCCCTATTTAACAAGATAAAGAGCCTGACCAAGCTTTTTTTTTTTTTTTTTTAAACTGGACTGTGAAATCCAAAAGATAGGACTTTTGTACACAGCCAGGACTGAGGTACTATTATAAGGTCTCTCCTTCTAACACATCCCTGCTCTATTCTGTCTTCATCTCCACACCGTCCTTCTCTCTCCTCTGATCTAGTAGCACCTGACCTAATCTTCCCTCCACTCCTTAAACTCTACGATTGCTTGTGTGTTCAGGTCAGTTCCTGCCGATTACTCTATCTGGACAACTTTTCACCCTGCAAGACGTACCTTAAATATCCACCTTCTATTTAACTTCCCTCTAGTTTCCAAGACAGTACTAGGTGAGTCTCCCAGGGTGCCGGCTGAGTCCAGTGTAACATTTCCCCTTTCTCAGCAGGGTGGTTGTTTCTCTAGTTGCCCCTCCCATGAGACCTTGAGTCCCATAAGGGCGGAGATGGAGCCATGGCCTCCCTTTTGTCCACTCCTTCTGCTGAGCCCGGTGGCTGGCCTGTCACTGTGGACCAAGTGGCTGAGATAGAGCAAAGGAGATGGATGGAGGGGGAGGAGGCGTGAGGAAAACAGAAGAAGAGAGAGGGAAAAAAAAACACAGGCGCAGAATGGAGCCAGAGAGATACAGAGAGGAAAGACACACAGACCCAGGCATAGAAAGACACGGGGAGGGAAAAGAAATTGAGAAATAAAAAGAGAGAAGGAAAGAGGTAGACGGAAAAGAGAGAGAGGGAAGAAGAGAGGAAAATAAATATGTTGTGGGAAAGAGGGATAAGCAAGAGAGGGAGGGAAGGAGGGAGAAAGGGGTGGTAGGGAAAGGTTGCTGCTTGTCAGCCAACGATATCTGTCTAACATATGCCCTGTCTGCACTGCCGTTGAACACAGCACACCCACCTTGTCAAGGCAAAAGCACCTGCCTTGCCATCATCCGTCTTTAACACATTCAGGGGGCTCTGACTTGTCGGCCATTTTTCATCCTATAATTATTTGAATACATTTGCATTAAATTAGATTTACATCATCTCTGCAATTTCCCAAGATAAAGAGGAAAATCTAACAAATGAAAATGCTGTAGACAACGTATTTAACCTTAGAAAACTGGCAATTCATTAAAGAAAGAAAGCATTTGCTGCTCTAGCAAAACTATTTTATTCCAGAGCATAGTTTCTGCCGGGATCTGTACGAAAACTCCCAAGTAAGTTTTAGAAGGCTGTTTTCTTTACTAACTTAGCTCCAAGTTTAAGAGGATTTTTTGGTTGGAACGGTATATGTTTTTGTTAATGCAGTTTTTTAGAATGCACCTTGATTTCATAAAATTACCACTTTTTAACGTATACAGTGTCATTTTTTAAAGTTTTGGTTGAAAAAGAGTGAGTGAAAATGAACATATCAAACTCAATTCACCAATGGGAAGCAACGATCCATAGACAGTTAAGGATGCCCTTGAATGAAAAGGCGAGTTCTCAAGTTGAGTTACGTACAACCATCTTAACCACTGCTATGTACGGAGCACTGCTTGAGAGCTTGGCACACCTGCTTCACTGAGTATCCCCAACCCTATCATGTTCCTTTCAATATTTCCATTCCATCTATATGGCAACTAGAAAACAAGAATTCGGGTCACTAGGAAAAGTCAACTAGCTGGTAAGTGGCCAAGCTGAGTTTCATCCTAGGATCATCTGACACCAAAAGCCCGTGCACCAAAACGTTCTTCCTGATTTGACAAAGACAACCTGTATTACTATTAACCTAGGTGGAGACCGATTGACCCATTGACCTCTAGCCTTAAACACTGAAAAGATAGGAGGAGAAAGAAAGTCACTGCCATTTATTTGATGTATCCTCTCATTTAGTTCGATGACACACGTGTGCGGTAGGACTATTTGGATATTTATCCCCTTTGACCGCTGAGGAGCTCCTGAGAGGTCACACAGCTTGCCTGGGGTCTACAAATTGTCTCTCCTATCCAGACTCCATAATGAGGTATGAAAGCTCCAAGTCTTCAAGAGCCTGCCTCACTGGGGAAGAGAACCATGGTTTTCCTGTCATTGTTTTAAAAAGCTGAACTCTGGGCTTCCCTGGTGGCACAGTGGTTAAGAGTCTGCCTGCCGATGCGGGGGACGCGGGTTCGTGCCCCGGTCCGGGAGGATCCCACATGCCGCGGATCGGCTGGGCCCGTGAGCCATGGCCGCTGAGCCTGCGTGTCCGGAGCCTGTGCTCCGCAACGGGAGAGGCCACAGCAATGAGAGGCCCGTGTACCAAAAAAAAAAAAAAAAAAAAAAGCTGAACTCTGAGTGCTTGCTATGTGCCAGGCAGTGTTTTGAGTGCATGACAGGAATTCTTTCATTTACTCCTCACAACAGACCTGGAAGGAGGCTTGCTGCCTCAGACCTCTCCTGGACTCCTTTTCACCCTAGAGCAGAGATTGATTTGACTTCAGGGCACAGGCAGGTCTAACAAGACAAGTCTCGGGAACATGCTAGAGAATGCAGGTCCAGCCTCAGGGCATTCTAATTCTGACTTTTTAAAAACACCTCCCTGGCCAAATAAGCCTGTCTGTGGGCCTCGCTTAGTCCCCTGTGTCTCTCCTTACCCCCTCCTCAAGGGACAGGGCGGGAGGTGGCCTGTAACACCTGCTATTCAGTTTACAGAGCCTGGCAACGTCTTCCATACTCTTATTTTAAGAGAATGCCATTGATCCTCCCAACTTGGGTATTCCAGAACCATCCATTCTACTTTCCTGCAGCTTCTAAAGTAGCTACACACAGAGCTTATGTTATTACAAGACCCTTAATTGTTATTAATTGCCATTGGAGGTGATGATAATTAACATGCCGTAATGAAGTGCTAGCCCACCATCCTGGTGCGTGGATTTAACCTGTGCTTGTTTAAGGAGATGAACACATTCGATAGAGCCCTTCATGCCCTGGTGCTGTAGAAGAGGCGGGGGGGTGTATGACTTAATCTGGGACCCCAAAGCCTTGGACCACTTCTTCCGTGGGAAGATCTCACTGCCTGTGGCCCGTGCCTCCCTGCTTCTCGTCAGCTCTTCCGGCTTCCCACTGCCAAGCCAGCCTCGCTTGATCAGAATAGCAGGCTCGTTTGATGACGTGCCAGCACAGGCTTCAAACACCAATTACCATGCCGCCAATGACAAATACGAAGGGAGAAAAAGCAGCAATGATCGTTTCATAAATTTATTATGAAGACAAATGGCCCCTACATAAATCCCCCTGCCTTGTTATTGAAAAACCTCGCTTATTCAGACATGGAGACAAGGGTTAATTTCAAAGTCGTGGCAGCACAACCCCTGGGTGGCCTTGGGACAACTTTGGGTCATCCCCATGGCCTGAAACCAGTGGGTCCCATAATGAGGCCCCCCAGAATGATGGCAGCCATTAGCTCAGCCGCCGTGTGCTGCTTTTCTGGACTGTAAGGTACTGAAGGTGAGGGTCATTCTGTGCTTTCACACCTTGTGGAGACTTCTAACAAACAGCCCAAAGAGGGTCGGATTAGAAGGTACACTGACTACCGCTGTCTGTGTTCTTGGTACGCATTTGGTTATGCACTCCATGGAGAAAATGTCATCTGGTCCTCGTAAAATTACACAAGGGCACCGATGGAGCAGCAAAGCGCTTAAGAACATTGGCTTTGAAATCAGGTAGCCCTCGTTCAAGTCCAGAATTTACCAGACTTTATTAGCTGTGTGATACTGGCCAAGTTACGTAGTCTTTCTAAGTCTCATTCCCTGGTCCATAAAACAGAGAAGAATAGTAGCTACGAGATTCGTCATTGTAAGGAATAAATTAAATAACATGTGATAAATACTTAGGACAGAAAATACTCTATGTGTTATCATGAAGTTATTATTTCCGCATTTGAGACACGAAGAAACACAAGCTCATCCAAGTTTCGTGTCTCATCCACAGACGCACAGCTAATAGGGCAGCCTGGATTCAAACCCATATCTCTGCCCAACTCTCCTGCTTTGGCCTAGACCCTAAGGATTCCATTCGGGGTGGGCGTGGCCAAGCTCTGCCATGGCAGGGTTTACTGAGGAAAATATGCCTTGCAGTTACCTTCCTTAATTCCCACATCAGAGGTAAGGAGTCCCCCATACCTCTCAGTTCTTCCTTCCCAATCTCCTGTTTCTTATCTTGTGCGTTTGCCTCACACACCTGCGTTACTTCCAGGACTGCTAAAGGCATTTGCGTTTGGACCCCACTGCCAAGGCCTGCTGGTGGACGTCAGCTAAAGTTTGCTTCCATGTCTGTGTCTCTATACACAAAAAGCTCAAGAAAAGTATGCAGACGATTGAATCTGGTCAAGCCACTGGTTAGTTCAACAAACATCTCAGTAAAGAAATGCTTGAGGGCCTGCTGTGTGTCAGGTGACGGACTTGGTAATGAACCCACGCAAAAGAAGGAAGCACCTCCACTCTGGAAATGGCTTGTGCTCACCTTTCGAGGCAAGTCCATCACGGTCACTGTCAGCACTGAGCCTCTCACTTAACACCAAAGACGCTTCTGCATGTAATAAGCGTTTACTGAGCACCTACAGTGCCGGGCTGCCTGCAGGTACAGGCGAGCAGGCAGTGATAGATCACACACGAGGAGGGGGTATGGAATTGCCTATCTGGGCGTCCTCAGACAAAACCTGCTTAGGGAGCATCTCAATCCCCCCTGCCGACCCTCAGCAGGAATTGGAACCCCTGGATGAGCCCGACCCTTGTTCTGAAATTTTAAAAGTAATGGTGAGTGTAGGGAGTGCTCTTCCGTGACGAGGCTACCAGCTTGTCATTCCCTCTCAACAGCAATAAGATTTGCCTTTCTTTGAGGCAAAGAAAGACTTCTGATGTTTTTCAGGTAATCCCCACCCCCCTTAATGACACATACACACAAAATCTCTCACATACACACATAAGCTCACTCTTTCTCTCTTACACACACACAAGCTCATTCTCTCTCTCTCTTTCTCTCTCTCTCTCTCTCTCTCTCTCTCTCTCATACACACACACCCAAGCCTTTGAACCCCAGACAGAAGGTGGGTATGAGAAACTAGGACAGTCTGCGCATTGTCTTGTCAGCGAGGAAGTGACAGTCTGCAGCGGGAGGCAATGCAGACAAAAGCCCTGCCTTCCGTCATTGCTGATGGCTTGGAGCAGCAGTTGTGTCTGCTGGGCTACCCCTCCCCATTTCTAGACCTGGAGCCTGCGGCATGGCAGCTGCGGCAGCGTCCTCCCGCTTCTGTCCGGCCCTGGCCCTGTCCCCTCAGATGCGGTCCCTTTACCCGCCCCCACTGCTTCAGGGGGGAGGGGGAGGCAGGAGGGTGGAGAGCACATCTGCTGGGTGTCCTCAGGTGCAAGGCCCAGCATTTCATCCCCAGGACAAGCCTAGGAAGACTGTCTCCTTAGCTCTGTTTTACAGATGAGGACACCAGACTCAGGTCAGAGGATGTCACAAGACCACACTGCTTGTGGCAGAACTTGGATCTTGTTCCAGACCTTCCTGACCCCAAAGCCTCTTCTCGATCTCTCCATAAGAAACTCCAGGAGGGAGGAAGGGAGGTTCCAAAAGTGAAGATGGGGAGTAGCCTAGTGGGGAGAGGGGGGAGGGGGAGGGGGGGTAAGTGCTAATAAACCTCACCCGCTTCACAACTTGTGTAAGAGCTCATCTTGGCTCAGAGCCCCTCCCTCCTCTTTTTTTAGTTCATACTCTAAATTTTATTATTTAACAAAGCACATGTATTCTATGTTACAGATTTATTTTAAAAACATCTCCCTGAACATATTCCCGTATTGTTTCCTTCATAATCCTATGGAATTTTTATTGAAGTAGAGTTGATTTACAATGTTGTGTTAATTTCTGCTGTACAGCAAAGTGACCCAGTTATACATATATACATGTATATATTCTTTTTTATATTCTTTTCCATTATGGTTTATCTCAGGACATTGAATATAGTTCCCTGTGCTATACAGTAGGACCTTGTTGTTTATCCGTTCTATATGTAATAGTTTACATCTACTAACCCCAAACTCCCAGTCTACCCTCCCCTAACCCCCTCCTCCCTTGGCAAGCACAAGTCTGTTCCCTGTGTCTGAGTCTGTTTCTGTTTTGTAGATAAGTTCCTTTGTGTCGTATTTCAGATTCTACATATAAGTGATATCATGTGGTATTTGTCTTTTTCTGACTTACTTCACTTAGTATGTTAATCTCTAGGTCCATCCATGTTGCTGCAAATGGCATAATTTCATTCTTTTTGATGGCTGAGTAGTATTCCATTATATATGTGTACCACATCTTCTCTATCCATTCATCTGTTGATGGACATTTAGGTTGTTTCCATGTCTTGGCTATTGCGAATAGTGCTGCTGTGAGCATAGGGCTGCATGTATCTTTTTGAATTAGATTTTTGTCTGGATATATGCCGAGGAGTGGGTTTGCTGGATCATATGGTAGTTCTATTTTTAGTTTTTAGAGGAACCTCCGTAGTGTTTTCCATAGTGGCTGCACCAACTTACATTCCCACCAGCAGGGTAGGAGGGTTCCCTTTTCTCCACACCCTCTCCAGCGTTCTGGTCATTCTGACTGGTGCGAAGTGGCACCTCGTTGTAGTTTAATTTGCATTTCTCTAATAATTGGCGGTATTGAACATTTTTTTCATGTGCCTGTTGGCCATCTGTATGTCTTCTTTGGTGAAATGTCTATTTAAGTATTCTGCCCATTTTTAGATTGGGTTGTTTGGGGGTTTTTTTATTGTTGTTGTTGAGTTGTTTAAGCTGTTTGTATATTTTGGAAATTAAGCCTTTGTCGGTCGCTTCATGAGCAGATATTTTCTCCCATTCCATAGGTTGTCTTATCGTTTTATGGTTTCCTTTGCTGTGCAAAAGCTTCTAAGTTTGATTAGGTCCCATTTGTTTATTTTTGTTTTTATTTCTATCGCCTTGGGAGACTGACCTAAGAAAACATTAGTACGATTTACGTCAGAGAATGTTTTGCCTATGATGTCTTCTAGGAGTTTTATGGTGTCATTTCTTGTGTTTAATTTTGGCTCAAATCCCTTTTAATCCACCCCCTTCCCCTTGCTCTCACTTCCTGGTTCTGTTAACATATGTATTTGGGTGTCTATCCACTTATGGGACATACTCTTCTTCTCTGCGTATTTGAAAAGCCGGGTTCACTAAATCAGTCATTTGTTGAATAAGCATTTTTGGAGCATTGACCTCATACAAAACTAGCATATTCTTTGGAGTCCTGGAAACAAGCCTGGAGGTAGGAAACAAGACCTCCAGGTGTTTCTTGTTCGATTTATAAATGTTGGTTGAGTGAAGAGATCCGTCCCTCGCCACCACATGTCTAGGTATATAAGAAGGTGGATTGGGATATGAAACTCACCATCTGTTGGAGAACTGAAGGGCCTTGTGTGAAAAGCCCCCTTTCCAGACCGATCACACATCTTCTGTAAGGCCTCACCCTGGCTCGCTCTCTCACCTGTTGCAGGACGGAGAAACAGATTCCCCAGCATCCCCTTTATGGATAACCTTGAAGACAGGTCCACAAATCTACTTTTAGAGGGACCAGTGGTCCCTCTAGAGGCCTGGTCCCTCTTAGAGGCAGACAGTAACAAAGTCACAAGTGAAGGGAACACAAGGATTCTGGGATCTGTCAAACTTCCCAGTCATCGTTCTTGTCGCCAACTTGGTCCTTTCTTGCTGTGATGATGTCTGACGGAATTATTCTCTTGTTCTGTCTCAGATGGAGTTTACTAATTCTCAAGCCTCAGTCAGAATCCCACTCTGCTCTGGACCCAGCTCGGGTCCCCTCTCTCCTTGAGCTGCTCCCTTACCTCCATTTTGCAAGGAGGAAGCTTGGCAGTCTGATAAAATCAGGATGCATCATGAGAGATTTTGGCCAGGTTACCCCATCTCTCTGATGCTCTGATTCTTTATAAAATGGGCAGGGGGGAGCAGCCTCACAAGGTTGTAGTTAGATGAAAGAGAATAAGGTAAAGGATGCTCCCAGCACAGCACTGAACATACCAGGTACTCAGTAAAAGTGAGTTCACTCCCTTTATTTCTCACTTCATAGCACTATCCCTTTCAACCAGTGTCTTGCTAACTGTTACATAGATGCTTCTCCTGTTCCTTGAAAACAAAGTCTCTGGAACTGCTATACATCATATCCTTGTCCTAAGAGATATTAACACTTTAGGTTCTGCATTAAATAAATCAGTTTAACCCATTTTTGTCCTCAATTACACTTGACAAGATGAACACGTTGTTTACGTAGCAAACACATAGCACACCCTATGTGTTTTTACGAAGGCTAAATCATTTAGTTCTCATAACAGCTCTCTACGGGAAGGTATTATTGTTACCCTCATTTTAAAAGATGATGGAACCATGGCACAGAGCAGTTAAGTCTTTTGCTCAAGGACACACAGTTACTGTAGAGCCAGGACTGGACTGCAGTGTGCCTCCAGAATCTAAACTCTGCTCAGCTGCCTCTCCAGTTTAAAACACACACACACACACACACACACACACACACACACACACACGTATATATTGATCCCACAATTAGAAATAACAATGCCATTATTCATGTAATAGCGGTTAATATTCCACCAAACATTAATTCCAGAAGATATACTATAAGAAAGGCTGCCCTAAGCTCTCTTCTGCTACCATGTCTCTGCCATCACTCGGTCCCACCTCAGAACCCAACACCATCCAGGCTTCCCCAGTGACAGCTGCATTGCTTTAGACACCAGCTCCTTTCATGGGAGAAAGCAAAGTACCAGAACCCACAGGGGCTCCCTCCCTCCCTCTGCTTTACTGAAACATTTCCCAAGCAACCCTGCGGGAAGCCTTCCCAACCAGTCTGCTACTTCTTTCGCATGGTATCCTTTCCCATTTCAGTGAGTTTTGCAGGGTGTGTGGGAGTTTTCTTTCCTTTTCCTGAGGATGCAGACCTCTTCCCTGGAGCCCTCTGTTTCCATGGAGGAATCCTTCATTTGGTCCTCTCAGCATCTGTGCTGTCCACACCACACTCATACCCCCTTGGATCTAATCAGCAGGAAGTGCTTTTCGAAGTAAAATGGGAAGTTGGGTTAATGTGGAAATCCACCAGATGTTTAGAGAGCATGTCCTGCGTGGCCAATTTTGTGCTCGGAGAATGGAATCTGATATCTGGTCTTTTTCATGGCAGGGGACCTTCATGGGCGGAGCACAGAAAGTGAGTCTTGGGAAAACCAGACTTGGAAATTTCTCCAACATGAGTATCTCTGACTTTCTGCTTCCCCACCTCAAGTCACAGCACAAGTTCACGTCTCCTAAAAAGTGTCATTTTTAATAAAATGTCACCAAAGGAAGGGACCTTAGCAATGTTCTAGCTCAGGGTTGACAAACAGGTTTTCTCTCCAATACCAAGAGTCATGGATTGGAAGTGTTACTTGAACTGCCGTGGTGACACTTTCAAGACTGAGTCTGAGTTAAAGGGTAAGGAGATTGTGATCCATTTCGTGGTGTGTGTCTAGGGACTGGTCTTAGTCTGGGTTCCTTAGAAGTCAAGCTTGAGACAAGGATTCTTGGAGAAGTGATCTACTGAGGGAAGGCTCTCAGAAGAAGAGGGGAAAGCAGACTGGAGCAGGGGGAGACAGCTAAGCAAGGATGTGGGCTCAGCTGAGGACCAGCCTGCCCACTGGAGCATGAATCGAGGCCAGGGGACTGACCTTTTGTACACTGGTCATTAGGCACTGGCTGCGGCCAGTGGAGGTGGTGATGGCGCTCAAATTCCCAGCCCGGTGGCTCTCCACAGCAGACAGCTATTCTTGGGAGATGGGAGCAGCTGTGAGTCATTAGCAGCCAGCGCTCACAGCAGCTGGGACGTGGCTGCAGCAGCCCGGTAAAGGGGTCTGGGCAGGGCACCAAGAACATCCACTACCGGCACAGAATGAGAGAATACGGTCCCCTGGCTAGTTAGCATCCTTAAAATAGCCCAGCCAGCTCATTTTACAGGTGAGGAATCTGATGCTCAGGGAGAAGAACTGAAGTCAAAACCCCTTTCCATACTATCAGAGTCTTCCATGGTCTGACCCTATACCAACTCTAGTCATCTGCCGTGCTCAGAGCATGGCTGATATTCCAGCCCTGCCTATGCCTGGGTCCCCGGGCTTCAGACCCTTCTCTTGCTGCCATGCCTTTACTCCTACGTCTGTGGCAGCTGCAAAATACCTTTCCTTTCTTCTCTACCAAGCAATTCTCAATAAACTGTAGCCCCATTCCATAATATTTGGAATAGGAGGTCCATCACAGATTGCAGATGACCTACTGGGGCCCCATAGATTATCTATAATGCCTACACTGCCATTATGGATCTCCTATAAGTATTTATAAAACATGATAGATTTCTTGTAGAATCTCACAGATTGCCTATGGTAGTTGCACCATGTTCAATAGTCATTCATTCGACTATCTATTGTGTGTTTACTATATGCCAGACCATGTTGTGGAGAAACCAGGTGGACAAAACTGACAAGGTCCCTGCTCTTATTTCTAAGCAGAGTAAAAGCTGTCAATATACAGAGAGCTAATAAATAATTTCAGGTGGCATTAAGTGCCCTTGAGAGTGATTGGGGCAAAAACTCAAAAGTCATAGGTCAGGGAAAGGCTTCTCTGTGGCGGGAACATCTGAGTTGATATCTGAACTGTAGGAAACAATCATCCCGAGGAAGGTGTGAGAAGGAGCCTTCCAGGCAGAAGAAAAAACAAATGTAATAACCCGGAGGCAGGAATGAGCTTGACATAACTGAGGATCAAAGAAAGCGTCCGGGTACCCAGGGGATGGTGAGTGAGCCAGCGAGAAAATGGTACAAATCACTGAGCGAGGACTAGGGGTCAAGAAAGAAAAGCCACAGCGCCTTCCCTTAGGAAACTCATACTCATTTCTCATTGTTACTTGTAGGGAGTAAAAATAAGTAACATTACAGATCACCTGTGAGTATTTACGGTACCATTTCAGCACTTACAGATGCCCTCCAAAGTCAGCAGTGATGATATTTCACTGTGAATTGCCTGTAGGAACATGATATGTCATCTCAAGTTATTTGGGTTGCTAGAGATGACCCGTAAGTTCTTACAGTCTCAGAATAGTTCCATTTGTGTGTACTTTTAGGCAAACCATTTGGGATGCCTCTACAGGATGACAGCAGAGTTGCAAATGACCCCAAGTTGTGATCCCATTGTGGACCCCTCAGATGCTTTTCAGTTGCTAGAGCTTGCAAAGTGTGTTTGCAGTATCACTAAGAATTGCTTGAAGATTATTTTTAAACCCAAGAATGTTCTCAAAGAACAATTTTTCTTTGACTCAGTTTTCACTCTTTTATTGATTAACATGAGAAATTAATCAAAAACAAGTATTTGGTACAAATTATGGCACCCAGTTAGAAACTTTCCCCCCATGCATCAGTGAGGATTAGGTACAGCTGCAAGTAACAAAGACCCACAGTAATAATGGTTTAAAACAGATGGAAGATAGAAGACTATTTCTCTCTCACAGAAGAGTCTGAAGTCAACAGTCCACGGGGCCAATATGGCAGTTTTACTCGGGGAAGTCCTCAGGGATCCAGGTTCTTCCCAGCTTCCTAGAAGCCCTGCTACCTAAGACGGCTCTCCAGCCACTCCACCTACATTCCAAGTGGCAGGACGAGAAAGAAGGGAAGAAAAGGCAAAGGGTGCGTGCTACTTCCTTTTCACGGAAAGTTTCAAGAAATTGTTTCAACATACTTCTGTTTACTCTTGGCCAGAGGTTAGCCACGTGGCCACATTGCTGCAAGAAGGCTGTAAAATGCACCTTCATTCTCAGTGCTCATGCGCCCAGTGGCATATCCACTCACTAAGGAGGGAGGGGAATTAAGTAATGAGGAGCAGTCAACAGCCTTTACTACCTGGTATGGACACAACTCATGTAACAAAATTCACATTAGTAGAAATGCCCCAAACCAGTGGTTGCTAGCCCTAGCATGTTTTAAAAAAGAACAGTAAAACTAAATTTAAACAGGGAGGGAGTCCAAAACAGTGTTGTCAACGTATAATTTTTCCTAGTGAGGACGTGAAAAACAACTTATTACCCACCGTCATCATCATGTCGTAAAGAATGGAGACTTTATCACACACACACACACACACACACACAAGATCTTTAAAAATATTTTAAACGGAGTAAACTTAGCCTTTGGTAAGGAGGTGGGGTAAACTCATTTTTTTGTTGTTGTTTCACCACGAGGCAGCAGAAACTTCATCATAGACCAGTATTATTAAATGATGCTTCAACCTGAAAGCATTTCTTTAAGACAGTATGATATTTTCTGTTTCTAAAAGTTTCCCCGAAGTTACAATAATCATGACCGTTTAGTTAGAGCACGAACCGTTAAGTAATGGGCCTCAAACCAGATTCTATTTATAGATGATATCTTTGATCTTATCAGTACTTTTTTTTTTAAATTTGCTGCCCACATCTAAAGCTTAAGAGATATCACATTTTGAAAAAATTGTAACTCTTGCTTCTCTTGAAAAGTGGGAAGCTCTGGCATGGGGCTCCTGTTTCTACATGCTCACCCCCAGCTGGATGTAGCTCTGTAGCAGCTGCCCCGTTAGATGGGGGAGCGCTTGCCAGTTCGTTATAGGTCCCACCTGGCCAGTGCTACCTGCCAGGCCCCTGTGGAAATCTGAGCTTGTGATTCCAAATTAGAGCTACTCACGTGCTGGTATTTGTATATGTACTTCCAAACTTTGCATCAACCTGAAAGTAAAATGTTATATCCCCATTCTTTAAGATCAAAGAATAGAGAGGTGGGGTGACTTGCCCAAGACCAAAGCTCTAAAGAGCTGCCCATCTGGAATTTGACCCAGGCCTCCCTGGCTCCAAGGCCCATGTGTATTCTGCTGTGCCACCCTGCCTTCCAGGGGGCCTATGACCCATATCTCTGTCAGCCCTCACATAGGTAGAATTATTCATGCCATCTGGGTTAGAAAACTTCATTGGAATTAGCTGAAAAAAATATATGAATTTCCTGTTTCCCTTGCAGTATTCTTTTGGACTCCTTTTAATATTTATTTTTGAGGGAGAAAAAAAAATCCTGGGGAAGGAAGGATGGTTCAGAGGAGGCCAGAGCCATCTATCATGCAGACACAGCATGCATTTAAACAGCTCTGAGAACATAAATTGGTTACTTAATCGGCCCTGGCTAATCCATGGAGTGCAGAAGCCAAACTGCATTATGGGAAGCGGCTTCTGCACGTGGGGCTGGCATATCCGGCAGAGCCGGGGGTCCTAGGACAGCTGCTGAGGGGGCTCGAGGCCTCCCACAGTCTCCAGGCTCCCGGTGCCTCGTGGGTAGGGGTTTTCGGAGCATCAGGAGGCACTGCATCTTTTCATCAGAGATGCCGTTCTGATACGGAATGAGACTAAAACACGTGCATGTCTTGGAGCTTCTTTTCAGTCACAACTGGACTTTTTTACTCTTAGCTGCATTCTGGGAGCTTTGAGTCAGTTATGGAAAAACAAAACAACCCACCTCCTGCTGTCCTCAACTACACGCAGTCCACTTCTCATTTAAAAGACTGTGTGCATCGCAAACATGTTTAGCCATGACTGTGTCAACTCTTTGCAGATCATTTGTCTTGACAAATGCACTGTTACTTCCTGCAGTTTGTGGAGCTGACTGCTGCGCGACAGGCGGGAATGGGGATGGGTGTGCGGGTGCAATAAGGTAGGATCCTTGCCCTCAAGCCACTCTGATATGGAAGACACAGACTAACAGATTGTTCATGGGGCTTTTTGTTGTTGTTGTATCTTTTTTTTTAATTTAATTTTTATTTTATATTAGAGTATAGTTGATTTACAATGTTGTGTTAGTTTCAGGTGTACAGCAAAATAATTCAGTTATACCTATGCGTATATCCATTCTTTTTCAGATTCTTTTCCCAAATAGGTTATTACAGAATATTGAGTAGAGTTCCCTGTGCTATATAGTAGGTCCTTGTTGATTATCTATTTTATATATAGTAGTATATATATGTTAATCCCAAATCCTAATTTATCCCTCCCAGATCGTTCACGTTTTTATTCATAGATTCAACAAAGGGTTTTGAATGCCTCCTATCATATAAGTACCCTGCTAGGTACTAATGCCTGTCTTCATAGAAGTTACAGTCTAATGGAGGGTGAGGGAATATTGTTTTAGTTTCCTAGGGCCACTGTAACAAAGTACCACAAACCCTGTGGCTTTAAACAAGATGAATTTAACAGGAATGTCTTTCAAGCCTACTGTGTGCTCGGAATGAAAGATAATTGGCAAGCCTGTAAGCTCAGGAGTGCTCAGTCCAGGAGGGAGAACAGAGCAGTGGTGACAAAGTGCTATGAGTGGATAAAGGACTCTGAGAATCAGGAGCTGAGGACACACAGGGAGCCCCTTTGGGAATGTGGAGGCTCAGTGCATGAAAGCAACTAGCATCAAGGAAGGCGTGTGCTGGAGCCGAGACTTGAACGAGCTCTTGTGGGACTACTTTTAGTGCTCACCTGGCCCTCATGCATCCCATGTACAGCCCTTCGGGTCAGACTCACTGAAGCCACACGGAGTCACGAGTGTGCAGAAAGCACGTGGCTCGTTCAAGGCAGTGGAGGCTCCTGATTCCCTGGGGACATGCCGGCAAGGGCTGACCTTGAGAAAACTATGGCTCCAGCCAGAGGAAGAGGTGTCAGCATTCACAGAGGGAACCCGGAGTGAGGAGTGCGGTAACTGCTGGGTTTAATACTGCGCACACACTTCTAATGTTAGAAATGCGGCTGGTACCAGAAGCGGGAGGCGAATACCGTTTACTAAACAGCAGCGTTAAACCGCTCTGAAAGGGGGCGTGTCAGGAGCATGGTAACGAAATTCATCCTCTTCGCCTGTGAATTGTCAGGGGCTTTGGGTTCCATCCAAAAACGTCTGATTTGAGTTTGCTCTGCTTAGAGCCTCTTGTGTAAACTTGATCTTAATGGAGAATGAAGCTTCAGAAACCGATACAAAATAGGAAGTGGCAAAAGACACAACTGTAAATTTGCACTATTAAAGGACAACAGAATAAGGGCACTTCACGTGTGCCTGCCCATCCAGGCTGACTGTTCTGCGGCTTCTTAAAGGCTGATGTGGATGGCTCTCAACTGATTTATTAAACAAGAAGACTGATGATTATGAAGATGGTCAGAGTGATTAGATTGAGCCTTTCTGTCTGGCAGAAAGCTCTGTATAGAAGGGACTGGGTTTGACTGTTCAGTCTCTCCAGTGGCAGATGAGAATAAAGTCTATCTCTTTAAAAAAGAATTCCAGAGCAGATCTTAAAATAAGTATGAATAAAGAAGATCACTTATTGATAGGCACTGAGCCAAGCACCGGGATTCAGAAACAAATAAGTCACAGAATCCGAGGCGCTCATTTATTCGCTCAGCCTGTGGTGAACGTTTGTTATGTGGGGCTCCACAGCACTCATACCCCCTTCTTTTGGAACCAGCATCCAAAATTCCTTTTTGGGGTCAACCTTTATCCCCTTAAGAGAAGTCAGAAGGACTGACATTCAAGATGCTCTGCTCTCCCTATCCAGTCAGACTGTCTCACAGAGTTCAAATCTAGAAAGGTATGCAGCGAGGATGGGAAGAGAGTTGGGTGGGTTCCCCTGGCTGTGATCCATTAGCTCTTGCTTCTTAGGCCCTAGTTTCCACCCATCCAGGAGCCTGATCCTTCATCTCACTGCCACATTTTTAATGACCTGGTATCCTTGCAGTAAAATTACCTTTCCGTTTAGTGTAGCCAAAGTCCATTTCTGTTGCTTACAACCAAGCAGTCCTAACACACACCCCTTCGTCCATTCATTGACTGCCCCTTCAGCACTTTATTGCAGGCATGGAGTAAAGGGATGACTAGGATGCTGTCCTCAGGAAGCTCACCATCTGGGGGAGACAAGTCTGTAACTCACTCTGTACCACAGGATCTGGGCTGAAATCAAGACAAGAACAGAGAAATATTATGGGAATATTATCAGGCAGATTCTCCTGAGGGGTGTAAAAAGGCTTCACAGCATCTGTGCTGACTTTCAGAGAGTGACTATAGGTTTACCAGACATAAATGAGAAAAGTGCCTAGGCAGGGGATGTCACAGCCATAAAGGCTAGGAAGTGTGATTGGAGCATAAGAGAGTTATGGAAGAGAAGATAGAAAATCAAGGAAAATAATCTTTATACAGTATTCAAAGCTTGGTAGAAACCATACTGTTGACCTTATTTTTTATGCAATGAATTTTGAGTCCCAAAATATTAAAGAACTTTCCCAAGGTCACAGAGCTACAAAGCTACACAAGACTTACTCCTAATCCCATCTCTTATGTACCGTCAGAGCATTTCTGTGAGGATCAAATGGAATCAGAAATATTTGTTCTCCTGTCTGTTTCTGTGTTTAAACTGGGTCGGTCCTCATGGTAAAAGATGGCATATGGTTCATTTTCTTTTCTGTTTTAATCCCTAGAGATTAGCAGAGTGCCTGGTACACAAAAGGAATTTAGTATGTTTGTTGAGTGAATGAATGAACAAATAATTATCAATAACAGAAACAATAGCCAACTTTTGGAGAGCATTTAATAGGTTACTTGATGTCACAGTGCGCATCAGTCCTTCAGTAAATGTAGAAGAAATGATCTCATTTTCCCAGGGTTCCGACCTTGGGTAGCAAAATAGATCTTATTATCATCCCCATTTCTCAGACAAAGAAATTGAAGCTCAGAAATTTAAGAGACTGTGCTGGCTAAATTCTGGGGACCTGGAAAGGCAGCCTGTGGAGTTTGGATGGGCTGCCTCAGGAAGTATAGAGACACTGAAGGTGGATAAAGTGATAGGCTCTCCATCGAAATAAAAGGCATTAATATGTATGCAGTATTCTGTATCTAGTAGCAATGGGGGATGGAGGAATTGAGTCTCTATGCAGGGAAAGAGAGACAGAAGCACAGGTAAGCAGACATCCTTAAACAGAAAAGAAAAACTCCCTTTTTAATTAAAATTAAATGTCCACTGTAAGGAGGGGAAAAAAGTGGTGAGCAACAAATACCCACAGCCTTGTTTAATCACCTGTGATGAATTATAATTAGGATTTGAAAATTATTGAACTTTTTTCCCCCTGTTCACCTTGGAGCTCTGAAGGTGAATTTCAAAGAGTGCAGGAGGAATGAATATTAAAAAGTTTGTTTTATACTTGAACGCCAGAGCTCCCATCTCATTTTTCTATTAAAGCTCAACTTTTGAAATTTTTCTCCTCTTTGCAATAATTACATCTTCAGCCTGACAACTCATTACATGACAATGCTTATGTTGAAGTGATTCTGTAGGCACTAGAAAAGGAGAGCTCGGCTTTTCAGTGATGGGGGTTTAGAGGGTGGCTTTCTCTCTTTGGTTCAGAGAGGCCCTGCCTAAACCCATCCCCACCCCAGCTCCAAGTACCTTGCATTGACCATCCTGGATTCTTTTAGGGTTTCTTGATAGACAAGCAACATTGGCTGTGGTACCCTTGTTCCCAGGCACCTGGTAGTGGGTTTATTTTATTTTATTGATTGTATTCAGTTTTATTTTAAGTCCTGCTTTGTTCTAGAAAGGCTGGAAATGAAGTTGTTTGTGTAAATTTTTGTCTGAACAACGGGACAAGCCTATTTGTCTTGCTCACCCTACAGTGGTGACATTCTTTATTTTTCAGTACTCTTACTGTTAGTCTGATCCATTTTGTTTCCAATTATTACTGAGTTCCCACTCTGTGCCAGACCCTGAATGTGGTGAGAGAGAGAGGATGATAAACAAGGCTCCTCAGTTGCAGCTCTTGCCTGCACTGAGCTTACATCCTTCTGGGGGATGCAGACACGGTGAAGGAGGAGACGGGTTCTCCGTGAGCTGCTCCACAAGAGAGTATAAATGTTACAGAAGGACCCAGACTCTGCCTGGGCTTGGTGGTACATGTGGGGAAGCTTCCTGAGAAGGTATCAATCGTGAGACCTGATTAAGCCAGGAAGGATGAGCCAGGATGTACGCTGTTGGGGGAGGGGTGAAAGAATCAGTGAACACTCCTGGTAAAGCACTGGGCCAAAGCAAGGGCAGCAGAGTTCCGGGAACTCGAAGCCACTTTGCAGGGCTGGAGAGTGGAATAGAGGGGCAGAAGGAGCTGTGATGGGCAGGAGGCTGGGGAGGAACACAGGGTGCAGATTCCCAAGGGCTACACCCCAGGCTAAGCACCTCATGCTGTGTGTAGCCTCAGGGCCATGTGCAGCCAGCCAGCCAGCCAAATGTTTTTTACTGGGGAATGACTGACTTTGCTTAAAACCCTGAATATGCCCACCACCCGCTGAGCGCCTACTAACCAGGTGTTCTACATACATTATCATACCGAATCATCATCGCAACAAACCTGTCAGCAGGTATTCGTATTTCCATGTCACTTTTTAGAACCCGGAGGCTCAGCCGTATTTGGTCATGTGCTCGAGCATCTCACCGCTGCTTGTCAGTGATGGAGCCGACTGGGGTCCAGGTGGGGAGAGCTGTGCAATTCAAAGGCCAGGACCTGCACCCAGCAAGGCTGCTTCCAGTGCTTCCAGGGAGGATGCCAAATGTATTACCAGCTTTCTAAGATTCCTTAGGGATCCTCACCTTGTGCTTTTTACAGTTACTTTTCTAACAGAGGGCTGTAGCAGTGAGAGCCCTACATCAGGAACCTGCTTTTAGTCTAGGCTTCTGTTTTCTCAATTATAGAAAGAATTGTTAAATTATGCTCTTAGGGGGGAAAGAAAAGAAGTTTAAATCAACTAGAAGAACTTCAGTGGAAGCTTCAGCTCTAATAACAAATGAAGGCTTTTAACACAAGCAGCCGTCACTCACTTTTAGCAGGTGTGAATAACATGGCAGGTCTTGGGGGCTGAATAGAATTTAGAAAACTGGAGAGGAGAAGGGGGAAACATGTCTAAAAGGACAGAGGAGAAAAGTTTAGAGTTCTATCAATATATAAGGGTTTATATCTCAATTTTTAGTCTTGACCGACACCAGATGGCTGGATTCCAGGTCTTGGAAGAGAGAACCCGGAGCATTAAGGAAATCCTTCTGCAGTGATCACCTCAGATCATATCAGCTCCTAAAGGCTGCTCAGCCCCTGGGTGAGAAACTGCCCTGTTTAGTGGCTGGCAATGACCACATGCCAATCGGCCACTTACCTTGATTTCTTCCTCTGGTGTGCCTTGGGCGTGGCAGAAAAAAAAAGGCTAAGAAGCTGTCTTCTGAACTTCCACGCTCCCTCTCACTGCCCATCACAGCCCAAATCTTTCCTCCCCACTGGATTACAACTCCTTGAGGCCAGACACAATGTCTTTTCATCTGTGTATCCCCAGTACGGTCTCTGGTACAGAGTTTATCACTATAATAATAGGCAACATTTCCTGAGTGTTTTCTCTCTTGCTGAATAGGCCAGGGATGTTGCTAAGAGCTTTACAGAGAGTGTTTCACGTAAAACACATCTATGACATAGGTACTATTATTCTATGTTATAGCTGAAGAAACTGAGGCTCAGAGAAATTAAACAATTTGCTGAAGGTCACACAGCAACAGAGTGTTGGCGCTGGCAGCATCACCTGGGAGCTTGTGAGAAGAGTAAATCCCCACCCCAGACCTACAGAATCAGAATCTGAATGTCAACAAAATCTCCAGGTGACGTGTATGAACATTAGAGTTTAAGATGTGCTGATCTAGCAGAATGTGAAAAAAATGTTCGCTGAATGGACAAATGATCGATCAAGTTTGAGCCCTGGCTTCACTGCCTACTTGCTCAGTGGATGGGAAAAATGACATTGCTAAGCCTTGTTTTCCTTATCTGTGTCAAGGGAAGAGTAAAAGAATACAAATATAGGAATTGTGAGGGTCCAAAGAGATCACGCCTGCAAAGCCTGCCCATTCTAAGCGCGCAAAGTTAATATTATCATTAACTATTCCCTTCTCTGAACCTGACTTAGATCCTAAAATGTAAAATGAAGGGGTTAGACTAAAGGATCTCTGTTTCTAACTTTGTAGCCTTGTGGATCCTGAGAACATTAGGGTGGAAACACCATTAGGCTCCCTAGATTATAAATATGTTACTTTGTGGTCATTCGTCTTCCTTCCACACCCACTGTTTTATCAAACTGCAGACAAAGCATTTTGCCTTGTCCCTTTCTTCCCAGTGTTCTGCACCTAGGGAGGAAATTTTCCCTTGGTTGACTCCTGCTGCCCTTGTTCCCAGCTCTGACTCCTGCTTTCCCATTTTCCTGCAAAAGATTTCAGAAAGAAGTGCATGTTGATTTGCTGTATGTCTTCTTGATTAGATGGCAGATTTGTAACCGGGGGTAGATGTGACAATCAGGCAGGCTTTGATTAGACCTTTCTTGTATGTAAATCCAGGTGGATAAGATATGTGGCGTTAGGCTGGAGCTGGCAACAAAGGTAGGAGGAAATCCCAGGTGACTGGAATTAAAGAACTGTCTGAGCCGGGTGTTGGTGCGAATGATGTGAATTTCAAAGAGCCCGGGATAAACACTCGCTTTCAGATGGGCTAATTTATGCAGGAAGTCGTTTGAGAAGCCGATTCTCTCATCCCAGAGAGTTTATAGAAGCCAGCAAAAACTGGTTAAGCACTGGAATGTAAACACTGGTAATTGGTAATTAATGGGCACACCTAAGAGGAAGGCATATGCCAAATTAAATTGATTGCTTGAAGTCATTCACTGATTCATTAAATAGAGTATGTGTTTTTTGAGCTCCCGTTCCTTGCAGGCACTCTGCTAGGTGCTGGGGACTCAGATCTAATAGGGTTAGAGTCAGCCTGCCAATGATGGGGATGGAGTGCGGCTTTAACATAAATAATTAATGGTGTTCTTTCCTTTCTTCGTTTATTCATTCTTCCAATTCCTGCTCTGGGTGGAACACAAGACTAGGCTGGAGGATAAATGGGGAGGAAAACAGACCAAATCTCAGTCCTCCCAGAGCTCATATTCTGACACTGCTCTAGCCTCGGTGCCTCAGACAATAAGCACCTAGTAGGCATTACAATAGGTGTATCAGAAAATATCTGTGAACGGGTCCATAAATAGAGACAGACATTAAAGAAATAATAGCGTGGGTAATTAAGTACCAGTTGTCTTAACTGCTAAGGAAGAGAAGCATGGTGCAGGGTGCCCTGAGAAAACAAAACAGGGTAACAACCCTCTGGGGGATCCAGGGGAGTCATTTCCTTAAAAAATGACATTTAAAATGATACCTAAAGGTAAGCAACAGTCAGATATTAGTGTGTGGGGATTGCTGGCCCAGGTAGGTGAAGACAGCCCACGGGAAGGCACTGAGGGGAACTGGCTTGGTACCACTGAGACGCTGAGACACCTGCAGCTTGTCAGGTCGTGTTAAGTAGAGGGGAAGGGAAATGAGATGAAGTCAGAGGGTAGGCGGGGGGCCAGATTATATCCACGGTTTTAGATCACGTTTAGGATTTTGGAATCAATGCTGAGCTTCCTAACAGCTCTATGTGGCAGGGCACACAATGGGCTTTCAGAAGAACATCGGATAATGTATCCCTTGGAATTATGCAGTAAGGGACTATGCTTCCCAAGAATATCTGTAATATCAGACAAAAGCAGGACTAAGAACCTGTTAAAGGACAATGGAAGTGGAGGTCTTGCACAGAAAAACAAACAAAACCAAAAAACAAACAAACAAAAAACAAGGCATGCCATTTGGAGTCAGAAGAGCCTTTATTTTGAATCTCAGAACTGCCACTCAGTCATTTTGTCTGTGACCCTGGACCAAGCATTGAATATCTCTAAGTCCTGCAGAGATAGGGGGTCTAAGTGATTCTGTGCGGGAAAGGCTTTGTTATTTAACACAAAGTACCTGCTCACTTTCGTTTGTGTACCTCCCAATTAACCTAGGGATAGCAGCATAACAGAGTTAGACCAAGATGCTTGGGGGTGGCATCCTAAAAATTTGGTGTCTTTCTAAAATTACAGTTCTAAAGTATTTGTTTAGAATTTACTTAATGAAAATGGGGAGAAACTGATTTTTTTTAAATTAGCAAATATATTCAAAATAGTGTACTTGGACTACTTGGAGTTGTGTTAGAATCGTGATTTTTTTGAACCCCCAAATTCCTTGCGTTCGAAATGTAGATGGTAGAATAAAATAAATTATTATTTCCTAGGTAAATAGCATGATGCTATGGATGATTCAGTTTCCGATTTCCAGCTGACTTTTTTGGCCGCTGACTGCAGGTGACTCCTACCTAGCTGGCTGGTCTGGGGTTCGTGGAGGCTGGTGGGGACGTTGACAGCTGCAGGGATTTGCTTTCATATGCAGATCACAAGAATAGTCTATGACACAGGGGGGTCACTGGCAAACTGTGTATTTTTATTTCCATATAAGGGCAGTTTCTTCAGGAGAGCAAGGCATCCATACTCATCTGGAGTCTCTGTCTGCCTTCCCTCTTCTGGTAACAAAATCCCTCTTTGTTGATGGGAATTTATTCCTTATAGTTCATGATATAAATCCTCCCTACCCATCACATGGCTGGGCACCCATCCAAGCTGGACAGTCAAAGACAACGCTTTTTCCCTAACCAGAATGGTTGGTTCAAACGTAGGCCAATCAGAACAGCTCAGGCTTTTATGGAACTTGTAGGAAAGCAGTATTCTCTGCCCTATAGGATTCCTAGTTGTAAAAACGGTGTAAACCAAGAACTATCATCTTTGCCACCACGTTGGACAAGCCAGCCTGAGAGAGGAGCAAAGCACAGGGTACTCATAACCATTATTTGAAATCCGGGTAATATAATTTGAGCCCTTTTGAGGTTAGCTGCTCTCCTGAACTTCCCAGTCAAATGTACCAATAAATATTTCTTCTTCATGTATGCTTTTCTAGCTATATTAAATAATAATTGCCACACTATAATCTGCACATATTTGAAGTGTACAATTTAATAAATTTTGACATTGTGTACACCCAGGAAACCATCATCGCCGTCACAATAATAAACATCCATGTGTACTTGAAACCATGCCACGCAGATTGGGACTTGAACCCACGGTCTTTTTCTTTTTTACATCTTTATTGGAGTATAAGTGCTTTGCAATGGTGTGTTAGTTTCTGCTCTATAACAAAGTGACTCCGTTATATATATACATACATATGTTTCCCTCTCCAACATTTATTGTTTCTAGATTTTTTGATCATGGCCATTCTGACCAGTGTGAGATGGTATCTCATTGTAGTTTTTTTGTTGTTTTTTTTTTAATTGCAGTACGCGGGCCTCTCACTGTTGTTGGCCTCTCCCATTGCAGAGCACAGGCTCCGGATGCGCAGGCTCAGCGGCCATGGCTTTTGTATCATCTTTAATTTCTTTCATCAGTGTCTTATAATTTTCTGCATACAGGTCTTTTGTCTCCTTAGGTAGGTTTATTCCTAGATATTTTATTCTTTTTGTTGCAATGGTAAATGGGAGTGTTTTCTTAATTTCACTTTCAGATTTTTCATCATCTGTGTATAGGAATGCCAGAGATTTCTGTGCATTAATTTTGTATCCTGCTACTTTACCAAATTCATTGATTAGCTCTAGTAGTTTTCTGGTAGCATCTTTAGGATTCTCTATGTATAGTATCAGGTCATCTGCAAAGAAGAAGCTTTACTTCTTCTTTTCCAATTTGGACTCCTTTTATTTCCTTTTCTTCTCTGATTGCCGTGGCTAAAACTTCCAAAACTATGTTGAATAAGAGTGGTGAGAGTGGGCAACCTTGTCTTGTTCCTGATGAACCCACGGTCTTTTAATTGAGATCACACACCTGGTTTCAGGACTTAATGAAGCTCAGGTTCTTGATGTCGCCTCGCAGAAAGAATTCAGTGAGAGACAAAGTGATAGGTAAGAAGTGGATTTATTTAGAGAGAAACACACTCCACAGACAGAGTGTGGGCCATCTCAGAAGGCGAGAGGCCCCCAAATACGCTATGGTTAGTTTTTATGGGCTGAGTAATTTCATAGGCTAATGAGGGGGAGAATTATTTCAACTATTTTGGGGAAGGGGCAGAGATTTCCAGGAATTGGGCCACCACCCAGTGATCTTTGATGGTTGGCCTCAGAACTGTTATGGCACTGGTGGGTTACGCTAATGTATTAACAATGAGCGTATGAGGCTCAGGATCCACTGGAAGTCAAATCTTCTGCCATCTTGGACCTACTTGGTTCTAACCAGTTTTTGTCATGTCCTATGGCTATGTCATTCTTTTAAAGGTTGTGTCCTGCCCCCTTCCCTCCTGTTTCATACTGTTATACCCACACTCATGGTAGCATTAAGAATGGATAAACACAATGTGGTATATACATACAGTGGGGATATTATTCAGCCTTAAAAAGGAATTAAGCCAGACACAAAAGGACAAATACAGTAGGATTTTATTCCTATGAGATAGTCATAGAGACAGAAAGTGCACTTGTGGTTTCCAGGGGCTAAGGGGATACAGGAATGGGAAATTATTGTTCAATGGGTACAGAATTTTAGTTTGGAAGATGAAAAGAATTCTGGAGATGGATGGTGGTGACGGTTGCACAACACTGTGAGTGTACTTAATGCCATTGAACTGTACACTTAAAATGGTTGAGATGATGTTATAGACTGAACTGTGTCCTTCTATAATCCATATATTGAAGCCCTAACCTCCAGTGTGATTGTGATGGAGACAGAGCCTTTAAACAGGTAATTAAGGTTAAGTGAGATCATGAGTGGGACTCTAATCCAATAGAACTGGTGTCCTTATAAGAAGAGAGAGAGGCACCAAAGCTCTCCTTCCAAGCTTGCAAAGAGGAAAGGCCATATGAGGACACAGCAAGAAGGTGGCCGTCTGTGAACCAAGAAAGGAGGCCTCACCAAAAACCGACCATGCCAGCATCTTAAACTTGGACATTTATGGGAACATATGTATATGTATAACTGAGTCACTTTGTTATAAAGCAGAAACTAACACACCATTGTAAAGCAATTATACCCCAATAAAGATGTTAAAAAAAAAAAAAAAAAACTTGGACATTTAGCCTCCAGAACTGTGAGAAAATAAGTTTCTGTTTAAGCCACAGGCTTGTGATATTTCGATATATGATATGATACTAGGCGACCGGAGCTGACTGATACAGATGGTAAATTATATGTTAATGTATTTTGCGACAGTTTTTTAAAAATCTAGTTTGACTTGGTTTTCTATTATGCGTAACCCAAAGACTCCTCACTAATATGGCAACCAATTTGATCTCATCCATTGTGTGAAAAATCCTATGTGGCCTCTTGCATTAATTGGCACAATACTTTCTAAATTTCAGTGAGATTTTGCTACTTTCTGTATATGGGTGTCCCAGGCAGCCACCGCACTGGCTGGCCTTTCGATCTGGCTGTAAATTTCTTGAGGAAAGAAGTGACCCCAGGATGCTCTAGAAACAGACCTCGTGGCTTTATTCCTTAAAATCCTGAGTGTTAGTCCTCAAATCCTTGATTCCTGTTCCCAGGGAACCTTCCCATGAAGACATTGCCTAAGGCAGCCTTGAATAATAAGTGTTTCCTCTCCTCGGAGCCTTCCTGTTCCATTTCCAGATGTTCCTATTTGGAAATCTTCCCTTATCTTTCTCTTTAAGTACCAGCACTCAGGAAAGGCCCAACCCCACTGACAGCCTTTCTACTAAAGGGATTTCACGTATCAGGACTAACACCCCAGCCTATTAGATGGCAGAAATCCTTTCAAGGCAAGTTGGGGCTTATTTGTAACTTATCTGAGAAAAACATCACAGAGTGTATTTGTAGCCAGGGATCCTTGAGCAAGAAGGTAACAGATGAAATAACTTATTAGTCCTCTTCCTTCCCAAGATTCTCTAAAGAATGAAAAACTCCACTGTACCTACTCATCAGAGCTTTTGCTCTAGACGGTTTCCCCAGGGCCTCTGACACTGTCAACGTGAACACACCTGTCTGAGGCAGATATTCACTGTCAATGGCAAAAAATGACTTCACTTACTGAGCATGTACCATGTGCCAGACATGGTGCAAAGTGTTGTACTTGGGTTATTTCATTTATGCCTATTTACAGGAACATTGTGAAGTGAACTTATCAACCTTGTTTTACAGATGAAGAAACAGAGACCCATAAAGTACAAGCAACTCACTTGAATTTATTTACCTTGTCAGTTGGCAGAGTCAGTGTTATCGAACTCAGATCCAGCTGCTCGCCACTCAAAACTCAATACCTGAGAGAGAGGCAAATGTTGGTAGAGAGGAAAGTTGCTTTTAGTTAGAATGCCGGCAATCGGAGGAGATGTTGGACTCAGTGTCCCCCAAAAACCATCTCTGAAGATTCTGCTCTGCCATGAAAGTATTTTTGTTTTTTTTCTTTTGCAGTACGCGGGCCTCTCACTGTTGTGGCCTCTCCCGTTGCGGAGCACAGGCTCCGGACACGCAGGCTCAGCGGCCATGGCTACGGGCCCAGCCGCTCCACGGCATGTGGGATCTTCCCGGACCGGGGCACGGACCCGTGTCCCCTGCATCGGCAGGCGGACTCTCAACCACTGCACCACCAGGGAAGCCCCGTGAAAGTTTTTAAAGGGAAAAAGGGAAGTAATCTCAGTTAATCATTGAGATATGTGGTCAGAGTCATCACCATTCCCCAGACTTCTTCTAATCTGTCTTTAGATTCTATCTTCTTCACATAGTTTGTTTGCAAGGTTACTGAGGGGGAAGCTAGGGAAAGAGATCTGGTCATCTGTTAATTACTTATTCTTCATTTCTACTTCTTTTGATCTATGGAAAGAACCAACAGGTTAGGCAAGGTATCGTGTGATCAAAAGATTTGAAATGTGTGCTAGGGCCAGAGATGAGTAGAACATGGGGGCGCCTGATTTAAAAGTTAGTCACAATGTAGTTTCGCTTAAATTGGCCAGAAAAAAGTGTTTCCTGCTGAGAGTGGGTTCCTGCAAAGAGCTGCCTACAAACCCCACCCCCGTATCCCCCCCGTCAGATATTATTCCATTTCTATGGGATTAGGGATGAAGGTCCGTGTTCTGTGACTCCTTCATGCTGAGAAAGGACATTGAGGTCTTAGGGTGAAAGGTATTGACATGGGTTTGAGGCATCTCTTTTCTGACAGTTTTAGTTGCCTGCTTACATATATGGGCAAAATGAGCTACAATTATTATTATTATTTATTTTTTTTTTTTTGCGGTAAGCGGGCCTCTCACTGTTGTGGCCTCTCCCGTTGCGGAGCACAGACTCCGGACACACAGGCTCAGCGGCCATGGCTTACAGGCTGAGTTGCTCCACGGCATGTGGGATCTTCCCGGACCGGGGCACGAACCCGTGTACCCTGCATCGGAAGGCGGACTCTCAACCACTGCACTACCAGGGAAGCCCGCTACAATTATTTTGATACCCACAAAGATAAAGATTATTATGAGAAGTAGCGTTAATCCCATTCTGTTAAGGCCACTTCCTTGAATAGTGCTAGCCATAAACACAGTATTGCTCGAGATGGAGCACCTTATGTCGTGACTGCAGTCCGGTCATCATGCAGTTAGCTTTTTCCCTCTGGTGGCAGTTATAGTATCTGTAAAACAAGTCAGGGATATGCATCAGAAACTGTGTCTATGACTCTATTGTCCTCATCCTTAACTGCTTGAACCTGCTCTCTTGTGACCCAGGGAAGCCTGAGAGATTTCAGCTTTTCTACAAACAAGTGGCAGGGGACATGGAGAGGCCTTTGTACTAGGGTGGGTAGGGGCACAGGGTTCTGCTCCTTTCCATCAGGATTTGAACCCAGATCTATCTGCCTCCAAAACATAGACCATCTCCTGCAGGACATACTGTCTCAATTCAGAATTTCAACTTTTATAAGATACCTTTGATCTGGATATTCCTGCCCTTTGGTATTGCCATCACGACTTTGATTGTTTCATTCATTCCTGAAGTGGCTGTGGTGATGATCATGATAGTATATCATCCATTTCCTGAACATCTAACATGGGCCGGCCACCAGACGCTTTTCCTAAATGATCTCTGATCCTTATACCACTCTGCAGGTAGGTGTTATTTTTCTTGTTATACAGATAATGGAGACTGAAGCTCAGAAAAGGTAAAGGATTTGCCCAAGGTCACACAGTCTCTAAGAACAGAGTAAATCTCAGCCAGGTCTGCCAGATTCCACAGCAGACGCTGCCCTCCACCAAGAATACACTCCATTCAAGGGGCAATGCAGCTTTCCCCAGGGTGGCGATGGTGGTGGAGGGGAGGGGGAGGGTTTACAGGCAATAACACCTCACCCTCTCATATTCTTTATAGTCATTTACAAAGTGATTTCACCATCACCTGGCTGCATATCAGGAGCACTTCAGAATTTAATTTTAAAAAATAAGGCAGGGGTTACAGTGGGAGAGAGGGATGAACAGGTAGAGCACAGAGCATTTTTAGGGCAGTGGAACTACTCTGTATGATACTAAACTGATGGATACATGTCATTATACATTTGTCCAAACCCTTAGATTGTATAACATGAAGAGCGAACCCTAGTGTAAACTATGGACTTTGGGTGATTATGGTGTGTCAATGTAGGTTCTTCAGTTATAAAACATGTAGCACTCTGATGCAAGGTGTTGATAATGGGGGGCTGTTCATGTTAGGGGACAAGGGTGTATATGGGAAACCTTTGTACCTTCTTCTCAGTTTTGCTGTGAACCTAAAACTACTCTTTAAAAAAAGTCATAACAATGAATGAATGGACCCCATCTCAAAAGAATCTGATTCAGTAGTCTATCACCAATTTTACTGAAGTGGAAAGTAAGATTAGGAAATAGGATATAGGATGAGAGGTACGTCTACTTAAGAATGAGGAGGGGGGCTTCCCTGGTGGCACAGTGGTTGGGAGTCCGCCTGCCAATGCAGGGGACACGGGTTCGTGCCCCGGTCCGGGAGGATCCCACATGCCGCGGAGCGGCTGGGCTCGTGAGCCACGGCTGCTGGGCCTCCGCGTCTGGAGCCTGTGCTCCACAATGGGAGAGGCCACAACAGTGAGAGGCCCGTGTACCGCAAAAAAAAAAAAAAAAAAAAAAAAGAACGAGGAGGGGTTTTGTCTGTTTGCTTTGTATGCTTTTTAGGGTAATATCTTAGATCTAGAATTACTGGGCAAAAGGGTAAGAATATTCTTATGGTCTGTACATGTGTGTGTGTATGTACTCATAATACACTTTCCATGTGTGTTACAGACTGAACTGTGTTCCCCACACACACCCCAAATTCATATATTGAAGTTCTAACCCCCAGTGTGACTGTATTTGGAGATAGGGTCTTTAAAGAAGTAATTAAGGTTAAATGAGGTCGTGAGCGTGGGGCCCTAATCCAACAAGACTAGTGTCCTTTTACAAAGAGAAGGAGACATCAAAGATGTGTGTGCACAGAGGAAGGATGGTGTTACAAAATGGCAAGACAGCAGTCATCCACCAGCCAAGGAAAGAGACCTCGGGAGAAACCAACCCTGCTGGCACCTTGATCTTGGACTTCCAGCCTCCTGAACTGTGAGAAAATGATGTTTTGTTGTTTAACCACCCTGTTTGTGGTACTTTGTTATTGTTACTAAACTTAGGTCCACTTGCCAACCACACAGCAAAGCCAATTTATTGACACCAGGTTGGGGTGAAGAAAAATACGGTGTTTATCGCAGATGCCGAGCAAGGAGAATGGGCAGCTCATGCCCAAACTCTCTGATGGCTTTCAGGGAAGAGTTTTTAAAGGCAACATTTGGGGTGAGGGTTGCAGGGGGCACAATCAGCTTGTGGACTTTCTTCTGATTGGTTCATGGTGAGGTAACAGTGTGGTGTCTCGGGAATCTTAATCATCAACCTTCTGGTTCCAACCAGTCTGGGGTTTCCATGCTTGTGGTCAGCATGTATTCACCATCCCCTACCTGGGTGGGGGGGTCTTAGTTTCTACAGAACAACTAAAAGATATGTGTCAGATTGTTATCTATATCCCTTGAGGAGGAACTAGGACTCTGTTTCATGGCTGAATTATTATTTAAGCTATCATTACTTTTCTTCCTTAACAGCGTTTCCTTTGTTTCTGCATTCCCTCACCTTTCCTAATTAGTAACTGTTTCAGTCTACTCTTTGGAACTCAGGGAAGGCCAGGAGACTAAAGCCTTTTTCTACAAACAAGAAATGGGGGACAAGAAGGGGCTTTTGTACCAGGGAAGATCCCACAGGGGCCTGCTCAGTTTCAATCCCCCCTTTTCTTTGGTACTCTTCAATCCTGAGGGGAACAGGGTGGGACTAAGAAGGAAATCAAGTTTTGGATAAAGGAATTAATCATAAATTCAGAAGGGGAGGTCAGTTTTAGAGAGACTTGGTTTCATTATGACAGTCCTAGCAAACTAATACAGTATACAAGTTTTTGTTGTTGTTGTTTGTTTCTTTGTTTTCTCCAAATTGCTTTCCATAAATTTTGGGCCAATTCATACTCTTGAAGCAAAATCTAAGCAGTTCCATCTATCGCTCTGTAAACTCACAACTTGTTTATTATAAGGCTTTTAAAATCATTATTTTATTTTATTTTGCATTATTTACCTCCTACTGAGGGGGAAATGTTTTCATAGTTGTAGTTGTATTGGCTGCTTTTATTTCTTCTTTCAAGTCTTTTGCTCATTTTTATATCAGACACTTTTTCTTATTTATTTGTAGAAGATCTTTATATATCAAAGACAGTCTTTATATCTGAAAAAAAATAATATCGAAGATATTATCCTTTTAGCTTTCAAATATATTGTAGATATTTTCTCCATGTTATTATTTACTTTTCGATTTAGTTTAAATTGTATCTTATCAAATCTACTAATGTCGTATTTTCTGGTTTCTCTCTTTGGAATGGTGCTCCTACTGTCCTGCCTGCCTCAACACAATAGATATAGAGAAATATTCACATGCATTTTTATCTAGCTATTTTGTTCTGGAATCTATTTAGGGGTAACATATAAGGTAATTATCTCTCCTCAGTCAGTGATGAACCAGTTGCCCCACACCTTTATTTAATAATCCAGCCTTTTCCCCAGTTTTAAAATGCCCTCTTGAATATATGCTGAAATCTTATAATATGCTTGGGTCTATTTTTAGCCTTTCAGTTCTGTTCCATTGGTCTGTCTATTTTGTTTAAATTGCAAGTGAGCTATTGTTTCTCTTCCTGTACAAGACATGCTGGTTCCAAATGCTACATAAATAAGAAAATGAGCCCCCAGATTTTCGTTTTTGTGAAGATTCAAATGATTTTCTTTATTTGCTCTGTGTCTCTTTTGCTAATGTAAACAGATAAGGAGGACACTCAGCGGTTTTCCTTGATGTACTCTAATGATGAAAAGACTTTAACCTTCTTTGTATTCAGGATTTTAATTCTCTGGTTTTTACTGGAATGTCATTAATCATTTTAATCACAATAAACTCATTTGATAGTAATGAGAATGTCCCAAGAATTTAGAAAGCACTTCCATTTTAATTTGCCAATAATTAACTTTACCATTATTTTATAGTGTTATCAGTTCTAGGAATAGAACCTTGCAGATGAACTTTAAGAAAACACCATTCCTTTGGCGGCGGGGTTGGGGGTGGGGGACGGGCAGAGTAGCAGAATACAGATGTCTCTTGTTGGTCTTAGTGCAGCTGTGGGAAACACTTTCCATGTTAAGTTGATGCTACCCACAGATGGAGAAATAAAAATGACCCGAATGCTTCCCATGTGTGTAGCTAATCTCCCCTCTTCCCCCTAAATCATTCTGCAATGAAAGCTCCTGATAGGACTTTGTAAACCATTTAATGCAGATAGGTGTGTGGGGAGGGGAGGGCAGGAGATGGAGGAAGACTTTAGAAAATGGAAGAGGAGAGCAACAAAGGGGCCCCAGAAGCCATAGGGATAGTGAATAAGGGAATGGCTATTGGCCTTGTTGAGACCTTGATCCCTAGTCAGGGAACTGAACAGTACTCAGTGGACTTTTGGGGCACAGGCCAGGTGCTGACACAAGCATGATCCAATTCCCTGTATGTCTGACGTGTGAGTTCAGGGTTCAAATATCAGCTTTAATATATATTACCTAGTGATCTTGGGCAAGTCTCTTGTCTGCACTGAACCTCAGTTTCCTCAACCATGATATAGAAATAATCATACACTCTTGGATGACGGAAGAATTAGAGAATATATTTAAAACTGACCAACAGGATAGCTGAAACAGAGCACCTCCTTTAAAACCATATCTTCATCACTGAGATGATTGTTATAATCTTATGGTGAGAGACTCAGGGTAAAACGGAAAAGGTGGGAGAATTAAGCCATAACGATTAGACATTGAGTCTCAACTCTGCCCTTTATTATCTGTGTGACCTGGAAAAAAGAATTAGATGATCTTTCTGGGACAGAGCCTCCTGACATGTGATATGGAGAACTGGTAATCCCACGGCAATCTGTGTCTCAGAGTTTTAGTAAGAATAAATTACCTAGTGGTTGGTAAAGAGCTTTGAAAACCCTCTAAGTATTATTTGCCTTTCAAATGTGAGATATTATTATCCCTTAGAGAACTCTTAACGAACCATGAAGCCCTGTAGATGTGGCTAGCCCTGACTTTGAAATTATCTGATGGAAGAATTCTCATGGTCCCAGCAAAGAACAAGGAATAGCTGGGGGAAGGCAATGACAGTAAGATTTTAACTCATTTGGGAAGAACTTTCTAACAATTTGGGATGTGTGATAGAATTCATTTGGGGAAAATTTCTAAATAGCCTCAGCTGCCTAGTGAGAGACTGAGCTTCCCCTTGTTGGCCATGGTCTAATAGATAAATGAAAGATGGCCATCTGTCAGGGATGCCATAGAGTGGATGGTGGCATTGGTAGAGAATTGATTCACTTAACAAACATTTAATATTTTGTCTCCAGAGCTCACCATATGCCAGACTCTGTGTTAGGCACCAACGTTGAATGAGATTTGATCCCACAATGAGTTAGGATCCTTGGTTGTAAGCAACAGAGAGCAATGGCTTTGTCGAACTTAAAATAAAGAAGGCAGAGGAGGGGGGTATCATGAAGACTTCAGAGTTAAGGAAGGATTGAACATCCAAGGGAGGAGTGAGGGAAAAAGGACAGGCCAGTGGATAACAGAAGCAGGAACAAATGGACTCTGTGGAAAGAATGATTTGCTTCAAATTCTTTCAGTATTCTGTCACAGCATGTCACTTCCCTTAAGACTCAGATTCCCTGGTGAAAGAATCTGCCCTAATTTTATTTGCTCACCAGAGGGAGGACGTTTGTGTGTGTGTGTGTGTGTGTGTGTGTGTGTGTGTGTGTGTGTGTGTGATGGAAATCTTTATCAGCCATTTCATCAGGACTACGTGGAATGAGGTGCTGACATAGTTTATTCAAGGAGAAGGGAGTGTTGTTACCAAAATAATGGGTAGGGAATTCTGGGAAATAAGACAGATATCGATTACATTCCTAGCCCTCAAGAGCCACAGCACAGTCGGGGACAGACAAACAGCAGCTGTGCAGAGCTGCAGGACCACTGTGGAGCGTACTAACTCCCCCAGACTTGGGGGCTTCAGGAGGAGCAGGGGTGATGCTGAATTGTATTTTTAGAGAAGAAGAGGAGGTCGGTGAAGATGTTGGTGGGAAAGGAAGAGGTTCTACAGCTCCTTCTGATTCTAAGATCGTGTGGTGCTGAGCACTGAGCCCCTGGAACTCAATGATCCCTCTGTGCTTTGTGATGCTTTCCCTGTCGTGTGCTTTTGCTTTATTTTCCCAACTAGACCATAAACCCCTTAAAGGTGAGGGTCTATCTTACATTCCTTGGGTCTCCTAATCCTAGCATGTGTGCTTCTTGGGCTGAACTCATGTAATCTCAGAGCCCTGGAATTAGTCCTGTCCTCCTCATTCCATGGTTGAGGAAATAGGAGTCCAGTTGGCCCTGGTAACCTGCACACAGTCCCACAGCTGGTTCAAAGAACAGAAGCGAAGTGACATGTTCAAACGCTCTTAGAGGGTTTTATGAACCCTTTCTTGTTATTTATAAATAAGTGTTAGTTGTACATACTTAACTGGGTTGTGTAATTACATATAATATATTATATATTCATGTGATAATCATATGTTTAATCAGGCTGTAATACGTTATATTCCCTGGCTGTGCTTAGCAGGGTGCTGGCCATGGGGTGGGAGCAGGAAGAGGTATTGACCATAGTGTCCCAACTGTGTAAGTGGAGCGGATCTTAGAAAACTAAACGCCAAGAAGGGGAAGATAGCTGGGTGAATTGGATGCATTCAGGGTCCAAGACAACGGGGATTGTCCAGACTGTGAAGAGCCAGATGGTACACATACTCTTTTTTTTTTTTTTTGGTTGTTGTAATAATATTTATTATGATAGTAATTACATGGTGTGGGGTGCCCAGGAAGGCTGTCATACCATGCTATGGTATTTATCTTCATGAGATGGGGTGACCTCTTTTCTTCCTGAGTGGTGGTGCATGGAGCTCCTGTTATCATGTGGAGATAAATCTAAGCCCCACAGAAAGGGGAGGGTGGCATGAGGAATTTATGTGACCCTGACTCCCACGGTCCGCTCTGGCAGGTGGAACAAAGCTAGTGGAGCTGCTGCTACCACCTGACTGTCTGTCTGCCCCAGGTCAAGTCTTGGTGTGGTCCAAACTGGTTCTCCCAGGGAAGAGGGGTCCTTGAGTTCTCTGCACCACTTCTACACTCTCAGACACAGAAGAGGGTGAGACACTGTCCCTGTCCTCAGGGAGCTCCTAGTCTGATAGCAGAAACAGCCCTGCCTTCTGATAGAAAGATGGTGGTCCATTGCTTTTGATTCTTCTCTAGTTACTTTGTATCAACAAGTGATAACTTGGGTGACACAAGATAGGCACTTCTGAGCCAAAGGAACTGTCCAGAGCTGGGTTCAGATGTCAGGGATGTGATGGGACAAATTTATCCATCCAGCCCCAGGTCTCTCACAGTCCCAGAAAGGGTCTCAGACACACCTCCCTGGCCTTCCCGGGATCCTCTGCTGGCTTTGAACTTGAAAATGGCCCCAACCACAGTCATCCTGCTGCTCCCTTGTGGAAGTGCTGTGTCTTGCTGGTCTAACCTGGTGTGTGGTCCCACTACACCCCAAGCAAGAACTGAATCACTTTGCTGTACAGCAGACATAACACAACATTGTAAATCAACTATACTTCAAAAAAAAAAAAAATACAGAATCAAAGGACCTGCTTGCCAAGCCTGGTTCTGTGTAATCACGAGGAAGTCATTCTGTATCTCTGAGCCTGTCTCCTCACCTCTAAAATGGGGACACTATCCCCCAGGGTTGCAATGGTGATCAATGAGGTAATAATTATAGATAGCCTTTGAATGTTGCCAAACACTGACGACATGTTCATTTGCTCATTTTTTTCGTTCACTTAATACATATTTTTTAATATTTATTTATTTATTGGCTGCATTGGGTCTTAGTTGCGGTGCGCAGGCTCTGTAGTTGTGGCGTGAAGTCTCCAGGGCACACGGGCTCAGTAGTTGCGGCATGCACGCTTAGTTGCCCTGCAGCATGTGGGATCTTAGTTCCCTGACCAGGGATCGAACCAGCGTCTGCTGCATTGCAAGATGGATTCTTAACCACTGGATCACCAGAGAAGTCCCTAATACATACATATATATATATATATATATATTTTTTTTTTTTAAACATCTTTATTGGAGTATAATTGCTTTACAATGGTATGTTAGTTTCTGCTTTATAACAAAGTGAATCAGCTATACATATACACATGTTCCCATATCTCTTCCCTCTTGCATGTTTTCCTCTAAGAGTTTTATGGTGTCTGGCCTTACATTTTGGTCTCTAATCCATTTTGAGTTTATTTTTGTGTATGGTGTTAGGGAGTGTTCTAATTTCATTCTTTTACATGTACTTGTCCAGTTCTCCCAGCACCACTTATTGAAGAGGCTGTCTTTTCTCCATTGTATATTCTTGCCTCCCTTATCAAAGATAAGGTGACCATATGGGTACACATACTCTTGAAGGGAAGAAAACACTACTCAGCTCAAGCCAATTACTGTGCTGCAAGAGTGTGAGTTCCATGTTGCCAGAGCTTCTAAGTTTTAAAGAGAAGATAGTGCTTCCCTGGTGGCGCAGTGGTGGAGAGTCCGCCTGACGATGCAGGGGACACGTGTTCGTGCCCCGGTCCGGGTGGAGGGGCCCCCGTACCAAAAAAAAAAAAAAAAAAAAAAGCGAGAAGATAAAAAATCTAGGTTTATATCTAGAATCTTATAATTTTTTAAAATATTGTGACAAACAAAATATGATCTTAAATATAATACAATGATATAAGTTTTAAAATTCTCTGGTTTAGAGGTTTCTCCTACCTGTCTGCCATGAAATCGTGAGTCCTAATTCAGGAGGATTTGTCCCTTCCAGTCAAGATAAAGAAAAGAAAAACTTGGGTCATTTGTCCTGGGGGTATGTGAAAAGGAGGACATTGATGAGGAAATCAGATATCAGGATTCTTATTCATCTCTCACCTCTACCTCCTACTGTGTAGCCTCATCTTGACAAGGGGTGCAAGGACTAGTCATGGAGATATCCAGACAGGGATGAGGGGACTCAAGAACACAGGGAGCCAGAGCCCACTCCTCTGGACATTGCCTGGGAGAGAAAACAAGGACTCTCAGCATTTGGCTTGGTACCACATCCCAGAGGAGAGCATAGTAACACACATGTGTACAGAGATGTCTCTGATAATAGATCTAAGTACTATTCCTGCTTCCCCAGCACCTGTCCACACCCTGGACATCCCAGGGAAGGAACGTGGAGGGGTCCAGCACAGGCAGCTGGAAGAGACCTGACAACCGAGGTTACAAAATACAGGGACTCTGTCTAGGATCCAAGATTTCAGCTGTAGAGGCAACACAATATTCCAAAGAACCATAAAGACCTGCTACATCTGACCAGACTCCGTACAGGGTCTAGGGCCACAACCTGCCCTACGGTCCTACAGCAGATCTAGAGAAAACCACATAGTTCTAAAGCCACAAGAGCATGTAAGCCCTTCTCTTTCACCCTTGGCCATGAGCATTTACAGAGAAGAGCCAAGGTGTCCAAAAACACTCTTCGTTCCAGAAGAGAGGGAGACAGGACTAACAGACAAGATGCCATTTTTCACCACTATCCCATGAGGGTAGCGGCTCATAAGGGCAGTTAGAAGAGTTTTAGGACGTATAGGAGTCACATTTTCTTAGTAAGTTTGGTTTGTATGATACACAGGGAAACCCAGACACAACTGCCAGGCTGAATCTGCCCCATGGGCTACCTACTCATTTGCCAACATGAATCTAATCCAACCCCACGTTTAATACAAGAAGAAACTGAGGTCTAGAAAGGGCAGGTATCTAGGGTCACAGGATGAGTTAGTGTTTGTATCCTTTAGGACGCTTTTGGAAACGGGTGACCTGGATAAAAGTAGTTGAAAACACTGGGGTTTACTATGTCACGTGACTAGAATTACAGGGCAGGCAATTCCCAGGTCTGTTAACTCAGCAGTTTAATAGTTGCAGCCCTCTGAGTTCACTTTTCCAGACCTCTTGGTTTTCTCCCTCATGGTCACAAGAAGGCTGCCCTGCTTCGGGCATCACATCATCACATGCCAGAATGCAGAGGCAGGGAGGAAAAGGATTTCATCAGAATGGAAAAT
>NW_020174369.1:2144664-2209879 GCF_003031525.2 Neophocaena asiaeorientalis asiaeorientalis | reverse complement strand
CGCCTTTTGTCTCAATGGCCAGAATTCGGTCATGGCCCCATTGCTAAAAGTCACCTGCAAAAAGGAATGAGACTCCCGTGGTAAGCTTTAATCAATCATGATTCAACTTCTGGGACTGAGTCCACCCTCCCTGAACAAATTGCTGCTTTGTTATCTAAACAAAGCCAGAATCCTGTTAGTAAGGATTAGCATGGCTATTGGGGTGACACCTGCCCCTGTAATGAAGCTAGAAGTAGGGTCCACACCTCCTGACACCCCTGATGCCCCAGCCAGGCTCCCATACTCAGCACCCACAAGAGGGGCTAGGCTCCTATCAACTTATAACATTCACATTTGATTGCAGAATTCATATTTGCTAGGTTCTCAGGAGCATAGCGAAAATAGAAGATATCTTAATAGTCTTCTTAAATGAGCTGTTTGTCCAATTTTCAACTAAGAGCGCTGCCACTAAATGAAAGGAAGACATTTCCGTTTTCCCTTAGAGCATGCCTATCACGTACCGTGCTTTCCACTCATTTAATCAAATATAACTGATTTAATATAAATATTAAATGTAATATAGTCATTATACTATATGTTATATAGATATGTTACATTAAATATAATAAATATTTAATACAATTTTAATATACGTCGGTTTCATATAAATCTCACCACAATTCTGTGAGGTTAGTACCACCGTCCTTACTTTACAGATGCTGACACTGAGAAGGTCCAGTAATTCACCCGTAGTCAGTCAGCTCGAAGTAGTTAACCCGGCGTTCAGCCTGGTGTAGTTTACAGACTAAAGCAGGGCCTTTGTCCAAGAGGGTTCCCATTGTTTTCAAATCCTTTACAGATTTGGGGCACTCAGATATCCAGCACAGCCCACTCCTTTGAAGCTCCTAGTGTAAAAAAAAAACATATTTAGGTCGTTCATTTTATTTTTTCTTCCCCCAGAGTTTTCTCTGAAGTGTTACACTAAAAATATGTCATTCTATTAACGTCTTTTTTATTCCCTTTCCCAATCCTCCAAAGCTTTAAAAGATTTTACCTTTGTCAAGTGTAGATATTGCCTTGATTTCTTAAAGTGACAAAAATATGCTTGGGTGTCCGACAAGGCATTCCACCAGCCTCGCAGATAAAACCAGCAGAGGCACTTGAGTCCCTGAAGCATCCCTGCAGAGGAGGCCCAGAGAGAGATCTATAGGCTGGCAAACATCTCTCCTGCTTTGGCTCAGAATTTAATTTTCTTAGTCATGGCCCAGCGTGGCTGGGTCAGGAAATGAAAGTACCCTGATCTGAACAATGTCAGGCAGCCCTGCATTCTAGTGCAAGCTCCTGGGGTACTGGCTGAGTGACCCCAGGCAAGTATCTTCACTTCTCTGAGCTTCAACCCATTTGTAAACCGGGCACGATAATACCCACATCATAGGATTGTGAGGCGGATGCCATGTGTTGGCTATAAAGCACCAGTGTGATGCTTGGCATGTAACTGATGCTTAGCGACTAGTAGCTGTGGTTATTATCATTGGTTCAGGTTTCACAGCTAACTCCCTGTACAGTCTGAGCATTTTCTCATGCAACTACCCCTTTCCCGCTCAGACAAGGCAAATCAGACAGAAGTGAAAGGAGGAGAGGTGATTTGAACCCCTGTCAAGTACAGACCTGTTGGAAAACCCAAAAAGAGAAAGGATCCTGGCACCAAATGTTGCAATAGTTGGCATCATGTGAAAGAAGAGTAAGGCTTAGTTTATGTGGCCCCAAAGGAAAACTCTGACCAAAGGGTAGAAGGTACAGGAAAACAGGTATTAGGTGAGTATCAGGAAGAAGGTTCTCACAGTCAGAAGGCTGGAGTTCAGTGGGGCTGCCTGATGAGGCAATGAGCTCTGCCTCCTTGGAGATATACAAGCAGAGATAGGTGACCACTTGTAATGTAGTTTTGTGTATGTGTGTACTGTCTTGACCCAGATTTTCAAAACTGTGGTAAAATACCACATAACATTTGTGGTAAACCAAAACATGTTATGTGGTAAAATACACATAACATTTACCATCTTAGCCATACGTTGTTGTGTAACCAATCTCCAGAATGTTTTTCTTCTTGCAAAACTAAAGCTCTATACCCATTGTTTAACTCCCAACTCCCATTCCCCCCTCCCCATAGCCCCTGGCAACCACCATTCTGCTTTCTGTATCTATGGGTTTGACTACTTTAGGGTCTCATATTAGTGGAATTAATTATACAGTATTTGTCTTTTAGTGGCTGGCTCATTTCACCGAGCATAATGTCCTCAAGGTTCATCCATGTTGTAGCATGTACCAGAATTTTCTTCCGGTTTAAGGCTGAATAATATTCCATTGTATACATAGACCGCATTTTGCTTATCCATTCATCGGTCAGTGGATACTTGTATTGCTTCCACCTTTTGACTGTTGGTGAATAATGCAGCTCTCAGCATGGGTGTGCAAATATTCTTTCAAGACTCTGCTTTTAATTCTTCTGGGTATATGTCCAGAAGTGGAACTGCTGGATCATACGGTAGTTCTATCTTTCATTTTCTGAGGAACCACCATACTGCTTTCCATATTGGCTGCCCCATTTTATGTTTCTATTAACAGTGCACAGGCATTCTAATTTCCCCACATCTTTGTCAATACTTGGTATTTTCTGGTTTGGGGGGTTTATTTGTTTTGTTTTATTTCTTGATAGCAGCCATCCTAAAGGGTGTAAATGTTGACCTAGTTTTGAGGGATCGGTTGAGGTCAGTCAGTTCTTTGTCTTCAATAGCCAACAAAGTCCACAACCTCAACCACTTATCCTATTGGGCTCTCATACTCCAGGCTGCTATCCACCTGTCTTAGTCATCCCAGGGCCAGGTATCAACTAGGGACAGTCCTGATGTCACAGTGCCTGTTGAAATTATTCGCTCTAGCCAATGCTAAGCCTGCTTGCCCTGCCTCACCCTTTTGTTCTGGCAGAAACCACAGTAAAAGCCCTTCCCACATCCCCCATCTCTCTCTGACTGATGGCCAACCCTGGTGCTTCCCTGAGTGGCCCTGTGTGGTGTGCTGTGTTCTCCCCAGACAACGGTGAGTATAATAAAACCTTTAGATTGTCCAGGTGTCTCTCTCTTGGTCTGCATTGGTAATATGATGAAAACACCTCTTCCTGGGGAGGTTGCAGAGGCTGTAGGTGTTAAGGGACTAGATCAGTGTTTCTCAAACCTGGCTGCTCTCTAGACCACAGGGCCCCTCTCCCCCACCACCACCAGGACCGGCCCAGAGAGAGTCTGTACTTGAACCAGCTCTCCAGTTGGTTCTAACAAGGAGGACCGCGCATCTGCTCTCCTCCAAACCCAAGATTCTGTAATTATTAAGAGAAGAAAATAGAACTAAGAGAACAGAAATAGTCATGTTAATTAGATCTATATAGAGCTATGGTTTACAAAGCACTTTCATTATCTCCCCCTCAGCTAAGCCTCCCAGCAGCCTTGTGGAGTGGATAGCAGTTCTGTCACCTTATTTGCAGGGGAATCAGAGAGGGCCCCCCAGGGTCAGAAGGCCAGGGAGTGAAAGGGTAAGGCTCTGAACTCCACTGAATCTGTTTTCAAAGCCCAATATCTTTCTACCACGGAATAAGGAAACCAGCATCTAAGGGGCTGCCAGCACTACAAATAAGGAAAAGAGAAAAAACCTACTAAAAATAAAACAAATATTCTGAATTTCAGCTCCCCCTTAGTCACTGGCTTTCTTGAATTTATTAAACACCCAGGTCTTCCTTACTGTCACGGGGAAGCGTAGCTGCATGGTTCAGAGTTCAGGTGGGTCATTTCTAAAACACTGTGAGGTCTTTGAAAATGATGGTCATTGTCTCTATCCCCCTGGCCCTTGGGAGTGCTGAACTTTTCTTTATTCTGGCAAATACAACCCATCAAAGGAAGCTGGAGCTTTGAATAAAGACCAACTCCTTCCCTAGCGAATTATTCATTTATTTGGGCAGCGGTTCAGCAGCAGTTAGCAAACCCTGACTGGGTGCAAAGAGCTTGACCGTCTTGCCTCGGAGAATTAGGAATGGAGTCAGAAATGTAGTCCCAGGCTCAAGGGAAAGGACAGATGCAAATCCACACAAACCCTCCTACCAGAAGCAAGTGCCTGTGTGGTGAATGAATGTGTAACCGAATTAACAAGGGGAGCATTAAGAGTCGACCTTTGACTGTACATGTATATCCCTAATGCATCACCCACTGGCAAACGTGAGGAGTGGACTTCTTCAAGCGTATGCCGTATATACTGAGCACACCTGCGTAGTGTCAGGCACAGCGAGATGGGCTCAGATGGCCAAGGGCCTTGCCCCATGTCCCCTAGTTCATAAGTGGCAGAGCCCAGGTGTGAGCTCCCGGGAAGATCAGTTCTGTGCAGATAAGCATCCAGTCTGGGGCAGTGCCCTGACAGCATCCGTTAGATCTAATCCAGGCAGGCCTCTGACTCCAAGGCCGTGCAGCTTTTTTGTTTTTTCATTGAACTCATAGTGCGAGCACTTAGTGGTCCCTTGTCTGGATTCAGCAGAGCCGGAAGCTGAGGCCTGGCTGAGAATCATTACTGCAAATCCAAAGACCCAGGCCATGGACCTCCCTCGAGCCGAGGAGACCTGGCACCAGGAGCTCCTTGATTAGATGGGAAATTCCAAAATAGAAGCATCTGAAGAACGCTGGGCTAAGGGAAGGGCCCTCTGGCACAATTTTGATTTGCAAGCCCCTGACGTGACCTAATTTTACTCCATTCATTTGCATGATAAATGAAAATACTGGAATGGAGGCCCACAGGGCTCTCTCCCCTCCCTGGCAGGCACCTCCGTCGTGGAGGTGACATCTCTAGCTAGCTGGTACCTTTCTCCTCTGCCATTTGGGGGACATTTGCCCACGGACCTCAAGGAAGGGGGACATTAAGGAACCCTTATCCAAACTAAAGAAGAGGCGAAACGGCATTCCCCAGAGAACAGCAGCGTCAGAGTCATCGGAAAGTTGACGTCATCCAGAGTCGGCCTTCACAAGTTATGATCCAGCAGGTCTTGGTGGGGCCCAGGGTTCTGGGTTTTTTACAGCCACTCCTACCCCCAGAGCAAATTAAGATAAGGGTGGATGAGAGCTGGGATTTGGGTTCAGCCAGGCCCGATTTGAATGTAGGTCCAACCACTTGCCACGTGGTCTTAGAAAAGTCACATAACTTCTGTGAGCCTCCGATTCTTTACTGAAATAACAATACCAGCTTCATAGATTGTGTGAGAACTAAATGATCTAATGCTTCCTTAGCATTCGGTAATCAATTAAAGGTCAGATATTATTGAAAGGCTTATAAACAACTAAATTTTAGAAAGACGATTTGTTTTGTTTTTTAGCCACACAGATTTAGCCACTAAATCTGGAGGCAGATACTCTGGGTTCGAGGTCCCATGCTGCTGTCCTCTGGGGCTATGACTAGTTTCCCAACCTCTCAAAGCTTCAGTGTCCTCATCAATTAAATGGGAACCTTCCTAACACGCACCATCCTGGGTTGTTGTGAGGAGGAAATGGAAAGCCTAGTATGAAAAACGCAGCCTGAGGTATACAGCACTTTGTATTGCAGATTTGCTGTAATTCATGTAATAGCAAGAAGGATGCGAGAGATACCAAAGTATCCCCCTGTCAGCGGCCCTGATGGCCTGCTTTCCAGAGCATTACAGATTCATTTTCAACTGCAGCATTCATTTGTATGCAAACAGTTATCGTGGGTAGGCCTTCCCTGCATGGAAGGTGCTAGCTGCAATCTCGTTTACATTATTAATTTGCTTAGTAAACCCTTTCGAGTCAAGTTCGTGTAGAGGTGAGCTGGGAAGCAGCCACAGGAGCCGGGCCTGCCTCGGGAGGAAGAGGCCCTGCAGGGCAGCGTGTGACAGGCGGGTCCAGCACCCATACTGCTCACATGGAGATTGGCAGTCAGCAGGTGTGTGTCTTTGGCAGTCTTCACTCATCTCCAGAAACAACCTTGTTTTTTTTGAACTTTTAAATGTTTATTGTTGTTTGTTTCATTGTTCTAGGTAACGTATGTCTCCATCTGTAGTTTCCTAGGGCTCACATAACAATGTATCACAAACTGAGTGGCCTAAAACAACAGAAATGTATTGTCTCACAGTTCTGGAGGCCGGAAGTGTAAAATCAAGGTGTGGACAGGGCTCTGCTCTCTCTGAAACCTGTAGGGGAGAATCCTTCCTGGCCTCTTCCTAATTCCTGGTGTCGGCCAGCAAGCCCTCATGTTCCTTAGTGTGTACACACATCTCTTCAACCTTGGCCTCTGCTTCAGATGGCTCCTTGTCCCCCTGGGTGTCTCTGTCCTCTTCTTGTAAGGACGGAAGTCATATTGGAATAAAGGCCCACCCCACTCCAGTATGACCTCAGCTGAACTTAATTACATCTGCAATGACCCTATGTCCAAATAAGGTCACATTCTGAGGTACCAGGGGTTAAGACTTATCTTTTGGAGGAGGACACAATCCAACACATGATCCAACCTAACGTACAGTTTTACTTCTTTGTTTATGTCAGAATAGAAGCTTCATGAGAGCAAGGATTCTGTCCTTTGTTTCCCCAGTGTCTAGATTGATCAGAGTTTGGCCCATAAAAGAACTCAATAATGACTTGTTAGATTAAAGAATGACTCACAGTCTGCAGCCTGGGGCAGGAGTATAAACATAAGGCTTCTGGGGGTTGGACAGTCTTGGACTCATAGTTCAGCCACAGTGCTCTATCCTTGTGCTAGTTTCTTAGCCTTTGCAGCTTTGCTTCTTCATTTCTATGACAGACATAGCAACACATCACAGCGTTATCATTTTAATTGAACCATTCTTAGGCTATGGCTGTATCTGGCTCCATATGCGTTGTCTACATCATGTGACACCATTTCCCAACATCCAGTTTCATCTCTTTTCAACTTGTTGTCCTTGAACACAATGTATCCTCTCCGAGTCTCAATTTTCCAGGCTGTAGAATGGGGTTGAATAGCAGTACCACTCAACCTAATCACAGCCAGGGCAATGAATGTGAAAGTATTTTGGAAACTAACTAGATGTAGGAATCTTACTTTCAATTTCAAGGTGCTATTAATACAATTCAACATTTATGTTGTCTCTTCATCAGGTTCAAAGAACTTCATTTTCATCAGTTATGTCAGTGGTTCCTTTTTACAGGGTGTTTGACTGAAGCCCAGAGAGGTTAAGAAATTTGCATAAAATCACAGAGCCACTTGCAAGGCTCCTTGTGCCCCCTTCACCCTGCCCCCTGTTCTCTTCCAGCCTTGTGATCGTGTGGGGGAGACCCAGCAATGAGGCCAGCAGCTTCCTTCATTTGTGTAAATATAGGAAGGGGGTGTCTGACAGCCTCTCATTAGTCTGTTTACCTCTTCCTTCTCCTCTTTCTTCCCTGTAAGGTATCTTTTTATGGGTGAGGAGGTAGAGAGTGAACCAAAAGCAGCCAGAAAACAAGAATGGCAGGCCCTGCCTACCAGTCCTCAGTCTAGGGCTGCACGATTAGGTTTCCAGGTGCTGTACATTCATCCCTGATCCCTGTCACCTGTGAGTTCATCCGAGTTAAGTATTCCTAACTCGTTTCTCAGACGCTGGGCTGCAAGCTGTGCTTTGTGCAACCTAGGTACAACGAGTAGAAGAATGTGTACGCAGACCTCGGTTTTGCCATCTGTAAAATGGTTGGTGATCATGACACCAAGGCAGGGCTAGCAATCAGGGTCTGGATTACATCATTAAGATACTTCTCCTCCCGAGCCAGGCCGACCCAGGGAACAGGACCCAATAGGAAGACCCCACCAGCAGCCGGGACCTAGCATCTGTTTTGTTACCCTGAGCCCGGGGCTCTAGTCTAGATATCTGCCTGGACTATCTACCCCTGCCTATCTTGATTACCCAGGACATAGGCCTGGAGAGGAACAAAGGATCCTGAAAACTCTCATGGCCTTTGAAATCAAATGATCCCGCATTTGAATCTTCATGAGTTTGAAGCTGTGTGATCCAAGGATGATGCTTAACCTCTCTGAAGTTATTTTCCTCATTGATAACATGGAGATTCAACAAGTATAAGGATTAAATGAGATAATGCATGAATAGCACTTAGTTTGTGGCACCAAGTAGGAATTCACCAAATGCCTGCTACCTAGCTTTCCAGCCTCCACCTGAAGCAGGGCCTACCCTAAATCACATCCCGTGGAGCAGCAGCCCTGACAGGTGCCCAGTCACGATCCCCTCCTCTGTGCCTCCTACAAATCCTCCAACCACGCCCTCTCCATCCCCTGCCCCAGGCACTGGCTGGGGTCCTGGGGAAAGGAAAGGGCTGTTCCTACCTGATCGCAAGCAAGGCTTTTTCCCTGGGGACCTCTGCTTCCGGGTCCACGTCACCCTGCGTATCAGAATCCACCAGAGTCAGACCCAAGTTTGGAAAAATCCTTAAGACATTGCAGTAGGGACTTCTGACATCTCCAGTCCCTGTCTTTCCAGAGTCACTCCTCGCTTTCTTTCTGGCCATTATTGAACGCCCGGGGTGCCTCACATCCCCGCCAAGGATTGTGAGACCTCCTCCTCCCCCTTCGAATGGTCAAGGAGAACTCTTATTCCTCATTCAGTCATTCCACTAAGGCTTCCTCATTTATTCAACAAACCTTTGTAGAGCAAACGGTGCCAGGATCTGTGCTAGGTGCTGGGGAGGCCAAATGACTTGAGGCCATGGCTGAGCTCCCTGTGGGAGGAGAGGAGTGATTGTGAATGGCCAGGCAGGTGCGGGGTGGTGGGTGGAGGTGGAAGGATGCGCTGAGCCTATCCAGGTGAGGCCCTGGCTCCTTCCTGCAGCATCCCGCCCTCGCCCCCTCACCTTGGCTGCTCTGACACAGGGAAACTCGGCAGCCCAAGGAATTGTTGTTGGGCTCCTCCATCGTGACAAGGGTTTAAACCACAATGAATATTTATAGGACATGGTTAAGAGATTATCCTAATGTGTGTTTCAAGTCCATTGATGTCCAAACTCAGAGACAGATTCTGTTTGTTCAGGAGCAATTATATGCCCTCGGAGTATTAGAGAGCAAACTGTGGGCCCTGGTGGTGGGGCGGGGGGAGGGTGTGGGCCGTTTTAGGTTTTATTCAGGTCTGAAAATATTTGAGGATTCAAATATATATTCACTCAAATGCTCAGTGTGCATTCAGTAATAAAAAGTAATTATAATAAATCTGATTATGTACCAGCTCCCATTTATTGAGGGATTCCTGTATGCCAGGCACAAAGCATTTATACAGACTGACTCCTTTGGTCCTCACAGTAATCTTATCAGGGAGGTGACACTCTTACCCCTGGTATAGGTGGGGAAAATGAGGCCAGAGAACCTCAGAGGGCATGGCTAGGTAAGTAACAGAGCGAGGATTTGAACCCTGGCATTCTGGCTCTGGAGCCCACACTCTTAAACTGAGTACGTGGTTGCACTGGGCACCTCACAAACACTGATGTATTCAATCCTCAGTGCAACTATATGAGGGAAGTATGATCGTTCCCATTTTGCAGATGGAAAGACAAAGGCCTAGTGGTTAATGACTCACTCAAGACCCCGAAGCAAGTAAGTGATGGGGAGTTGGTGTGGGGCTTTAAATGCAGGAGGCCTTTCTAGAGTCACGTGCCTGGTTGCCATATGATAGAGCTTCCTAGATGTGGCTTTGGCCCCAACCTCACCCATAGCTGAAGCCTTTTGATTTCCACCTTGGTTTTCTACAGCCAATTCCAGGGCCTCACAGGACCTCTGAGTCCTAAAAATAAGTCAATTTATTTCCTCACTTCTTACTGCTAATGTCACCCCCAGCTGGCACTCTTCTCGCCTCTAGGATTTCCCACGGGCTTTACCTTCTTGAAACATAAGAACATTCCTTTAGCACTTAAAACTATATTTTCCAAAGCACTTTCCATTTGATAACTCACTTGATTCTCCAAATGATCCTATGAGGATACGAAGCGCAGCGATTGGCAGCTCTTTGAAGAGGAAGCCGAGAGTTTGAGGGGTGAGGTTCTTCCCCAAGGTCGCGTTGCTCACTAAGCAGGCTGGGGCTAGAACCCAAGTCACTGATTTCCTTTAGCCATGGTGAGTTTCCTGTTTGCTTCCCCTTTGTATGTTGGAAAAATGATCTAACCTCAGTTTTGTCCTCCAATTTTGTTTAGTACTTAGAATATTTCCCATCTCTTAATGCCTTTATCACCTTGAAAATTAGGAACAGACATTTGTTTGTCATCTCCTAGCCCAAACATACTTTTCCAGCTGGAAGGAGGACCGTATACTCAACTGCTGTAATTTCTTGGAAAGACTTTGATGTTCCTCCCTCAAACTCCCAGCATAAACACAGTTAAGACAACTGGCCTATATGCCATTTCTGGGTATTCTTAACTCGTTTCTCAGACGCTGGGCTGCAAGCTGTGCTGTGTACAACTTAGGTACAACGAGTAGAAGAATGTGTACACAGACCTCGGTTTTGCCATCTGTAAAATGGTTGGTGATCATGACACCAAGGCAGGGCTAGCAGTCAGGGCCTGAATGACATCATTAAGATACTTCTCCTCCTGCCGTTCAGTTACTGCAAAACACCATGCTTCTTACTTAGAGCATGTCTTGTTCTACACGTCATCCCTTCTCAATTTGTACTGGACTCCTCACCCCCCAACCCCCAATAAAAGTGTGGGACCTGTAACCAGGATGTCATAGCTCAAAATGCATAGTTAAGTAGCCAGTAGACAAACCAAATGGCTTAACTGGGAGTGGAAATGAGGACAAGGCTCATTCCTAAGTAGAATGTAAAAGAATGAAAGAGAATATTCTTAGCTGAGAAAATGGATTTCATACCCTGCTTGCCAACGTTTGTAAATCCCTTTGAAAAGACCTTGTTTCTCATAAAGAATCAGCATAGGCGTACAGGAAATGGCACTGCATTTGGACCCAGAAACCCTACATTCAAGTTGCAAGTCCCACCTTTACTAGCACTGTGACTCTGGAAAAACCATGCCCTAAATCCCAATGCTCTTGTCAGTGAGGATCTCTTAAAAGAAAGAAACATGTCTCTGAGCCCGGAGTGCCTACAGCACCTGACCCCGCGTCAGAGAGAAATGCCCATTGCTGACCAGTGATCAGCAACTTACGAAACAAATGACCTCTGTCAATTCTGAAGGCTTATTCAGAGGTGATTACTGACCTGTTTATTTAATTTCCATAAGCACAGTGCTGTATTTGCTCTTATCTTAGAAAGAAAGAAAGAAAGAAAGAAAGAAAGAAAGAACGAAAGAAAAGAAAGAGTAAGGGAGAAAGAAAAAGAGAGGAAGGAAGGAAGGAAGGAGGGAGAGAGGGAGGAGATAGAGAGAAAGAAACAAAAGGAAAAAAAAGATGCCCAAGACTGAAGGCTCCAGCTGGAGCGTTTTATGTAAATGTAATCTGGATCTAGCCCAACCCACCTATAATGTTGTGACTCCATTAAATGAGGTGAAACCAGCCCCGCAAAATGCTCCGCTCCGATGAATAACCTCTTCGGTGAGTTTCCACATTCTAATATGTTCCATTTTGAAAAACCTTTCTAGAAGCTTTTCAGAATCAGTTTTAAAATAAGTGCAAGAGGAACACTGTCAAAATTCTTGTAGGGTAGTGTTTCATTAAAAAAATCTAAACTTTCTTTTAAGACTGAAAGAGCCAGAAAGTCTACAGAAAAAAAAAAATGATAAGGAACTACCTTAGGACTATTTTATATATATTTTTAATGTATAATATAATATATGTATATTATATGTATGTAATAATGTATATCACATACGTATAATACATGAATATAATATATGCCTATGTATTAACATATATATTTTACATGTCAGATTATATAAATATATATTATATAATATATTCTATAGGATACAGTCCTTATTTAATAAAACAATTTTGTTCCAAAAGAGTTTAAGAAAGTTCTTTGGATTTCAAAACATTTTTATGTTAGCAAATGCAATGATGGTTTGGTGTGCTGTTATGAAACCACAAAAGCATATTACATCCATAATCGAACTGTATAATGATAAACTCAATGATAAAAACTGTACAAACACGTCAATTTATTGAGTACTTACTATGCTCCGGGACTGTGCTAAACGCTTTCCATACCTGATCTGATGCACTGATAACCTGCCAGGGAGGTACCATTAGCCTAGTCACAGGTAAGGAAAACAAAGCTGGGGAAGTTGTAACTTTCCTAGCTCACAAGCCTACTAAGTGAATGAGGGAGGAGGGGGCATGTTTGTCTCACGTACGTTTTAAACACTTCTCTGAGATTATTGGATTCTGCAGGATTCTCCCCTCCTTTCCTCCAGCTCAGAAGAAGAGGTATTTTCCCTGTTGGGGGCCTTCCTTCCCCTGATTCTCAATCCCTTCTCCTCTCACCTCCTTAGGAGTTCACTCCATCAAATATCTCCTCTCTCAGTTTTTCTTTAACTCTTTCCTTCTCTACTTGCTACTTCCTCTCAGCCTATACATCTGCTTAGGTCTCTCGCATCCTAAACAAACAACAAATGAAACTTCCCTTGGGACATTTGCCTCTGTTACTGGCTGCCTTCTCTCCTTCCTGCCCTTCTCAGCTGAGATTTTTTTTTTTTTTTTTTTTTACTTTTCTTTTCTTTTTAATTTTATTGAAATATAATTGATTTACAATATTATGTTTAATTTCTACTGTGCAAAAAAGTGACTCAGTTATACATATATGTATTCTTTCTCACATACTTTTCCATTACGTTTTGTCACAGGATGCTGAATATAGTTCCCTGTACTATACAGTAGGACCTTGTTGTTTATCCATCCTATATATAATAGTTTGCATCTGCTAATCCCACATTCCTAATACTTCCATCCCCACCCCCTCCCTTGGCAACTACAAGTTTGTTCTCTATATCTGTGAGCCTGTTTTTGTTTCATAGATATGTTCATTTGTGTTGTATTTTAGATTCTACACATAAGTGATATCATATGGTATTTGTTTCTCAGCCATTAAAAAGAATGAAATAATGCCTTTTGCAGCAACTTGGATGGACCTAGAGATGATCATACTAAGAGAAGTAAGTCAGAAAGAGAAAATCAGCCGAGATTCTTGACACCACCCCTCCTAGGACCCTCCCATCAGCGCCTCCCACCCTGATCATCCTCCTTCCATTGTGTGGATCCCCTAGCCAGCTCTGGTCCCTAGTGACAGCGCTGCCGCCAGCCCCAGTGAGCACCCCTCCCCCGTCCTCACCTTGCCCCTGCTGCATTAGACCCCAAGTCCTCCCTACTTCTCAAACCCCCTAACCCCATAGCTTCTGTGCACAGCACTGGCTTGTCAGTGGTCTCCCTAGCAGGCCTGCTTCTTTGTGGCTGCCTCTTCCTTTATTTTGACTGAATGGGATCCTGCTCTGACTGCTTTTATCACTGTTTGCATTCCCTCAGATGAACCTCAAGCACACATTCTTTCAACTCCCTTTCCCCCCCCACCCCTACTAAAAACTCCAAGGTCTGTGTTCCTACTCCTAAAAATCTGCTGGACATCTCCAGATTAATGACCTGCAGAGGTTTCAGAGAACCAGAACCCAACTCCTTACTCCCCACGCTCATGACTGTCCTGTGTCCTCCCCAGCCCTTCCCCCTTCATCTCTGTTTCAATGGACACCAGCATCAGCCACCTACGTATCCAGGCTGGAATCAGAAATCATCCCAGACTCCCCCCTCTCCCTTTCCCTACTGGCCTCATACAATCAGCCCCACTAATCATCCTGAATTTGTCACCTTCTCTCCATCTCTCATGTAAGGACTTCATCATCTATTTCCTAGATTATCGTCCCAGAGCAATCTTCCTACCTCCTTTTCACCAGGTCCAATTCGTCCTCTAAGAATGAAACATAAATCTGAATGCTTAACTTCCCTATGTAAAATCCTTCGGAGCTCTAAATTGCCCGCTCCTTAGCCAAGAAGGACCACCTGTGACTTGTCACCTCTCTAAGTCTGCAGTCGCATCAGTCCTGACCATGACCCTTCAGAGTGACTCTCTCTTAACATTGATCTGATGGAAATGTTCTGCACCCCAAACTCTGGTTCCCAAGGCCATGCCTTTACTCACAGTTTCCTCTATCTGGAATGTTATCCCCTCCCATCTGAAACTCACTCATTCTCCAGTACATTTCTCAGCAAGCTTATCTTCCAGGAACTATAACCAAACTTCCCCCAAAGGGGGCTAGAAGCCCTTCCTTCACACTCTGTAGCGTCAGCATTCCCACTACCACCACACCCAGCGTGCTGTTTTGTCATTATTTCTCTTTCTGCCTGTCCTCCTGGACAGCGGGTTCATTGAAAGCAGCAATCCCACCTTGTTCATTTCTGTATCTCCTGTGTTGAGCAAGGTGCATACCACTGAGTGAATTTTTGTTGGGCTCAGTTGGATTTGTTAAGTTAACCCTAAACTGGGGTTTTTAGAATGAACACTGATCCATGGCAGGTACTTCAGTAGGGTCAGAAGAAGCTAAGCTAATTAGGAGGTATCCCAGTGGTGATAAAGACCTCTCCTGACCCCACTGGCTATGGCGGTGTCCACTGTGAAGCCAGAATACAGCAGCACTGCCTTGGTGACTCAGATCCACAGGGGGGAGGTGGGAGGGGAGTGCCCAGAATAAGCTTTCCTCATTGGAGAGGGAAGTGAGTCTTCTTCTCAACTGCTCTGTGTCTCTCTTTGTTTCTGTGTACTCTTTGTTTGAAGGTGTTAGCATACTTTCTCTGCTAGAGGAAGTCATTCATTGCTAGTCCAAACTCTGCCTTGGAACATGACCTCAGCATTTGGCCCCCTGGTTAATAGTCAGAAGTGCCTGTTTCAAATCTTGGGGAAAGAAGTTCCTGCAATCATTTCTCTGCCACTTTTTGCCTATAAATTAATCCATCAAGAAGATGGTGTTTCCTCCCGGCTCTTAGGGGATTCACACCACTTATGCAGACTCCTGGCGGCTTGAGTCTGAGTTTAGATGCCCTAATGAGTTCAGGAGCAGAGCTCTTTAAATGGCAGGCTCGTATTTGCATATGGAATGATGGCACAGGCAGCAGTGGGATCTTAGGTCTGCCTTTCCCTCAAGTGGCCCCCGTGTCCTCGCACTAAGTGGGGGAAGCTCAAGTGGTCTGTCAAGTTGCCTGAACTCTGTTTGCTAATTCTCCATTTTCATTTCTTAGAAGACTCCAGTGAATCTGAGTACGTTAGACCCCATTCAGCCTCCTTGTAATGCATTTAATCCTTCATTCATTTACTCATCCATCATCATTACCAACATGCACCTGCTCTGTGCCACAGAACCAGCAGTCACAGAAGGGCAGGACTACCAAGGGAGGGGCTGGCATTCTGGCTATTCTTCTTTCCAGGCTATGCTTATGGACACCTTCATGAGGTGAGGATGAGATGGTAGGGAAAACAATTCGTATCTACTGAGTGGTGGAGATCAGGGATGACAAATGGATGGCACACCTTCTGGACTCATTCCCACAGTGCTCATGGAAAGTAATGAATGTTAGCGGCATGCAAGTTGAGACACATTTGCATATTCCTAGTGCAGATGGAAGGAGTGTGATTTGGTGGAAATGCTTGGTCTTAGGGTAATCACATTTAACCCTACCACTGTATGTGACTTTGGAAAAGACATTTAAACCCTCTGAGCTTCAGATTCCTCAACTGTAAAGTGAGAATAATGGAATCTTTCAGGGTTGTTCCCAATGATTCTGTGAACTAATGTATGTAAAGAACCTTGTACATTGCTTGGTACCAAGTAAGTGCTTTATAAATGTTACTCACTTTCTCCTCTACACCACAGTTTTAACCCCTTTGAGGCATACAAAGATGACCAAGACAAGACACTAAGTTTTGTTCTTTCAAACAGATCACTAGGTACTTAACTTAAAAATAAAGGACAGTCTATGGTAAACACCAAGAAAGTAGTGCCCTTAGGGAGTTCAGAAGGCGAGATGTGAGCAGAAGTAAAGATAAAGCTGTGGAGAGGACCTAGAATAAATAAAAGATAGATGAGATAGATGGATGGACTGATGGATGGATGGATGGTTGGGCAGACAGATAAATTGATAGATGATAGATTGATGTAGGCAGATAGACAGATGGACAGACGTGTTAGAAGGACTCCTGTTATATTAGGTAGGTGATAGGGATGGGTGGTTAAATGGTGGTCAAAAGGCCTAAAGGCATGGATACTCAATGGAGAGTAGTAAGTCTGTATAGAAGGTTTACAGATACGGTAAGAGAGGTATAGCTGGATAGTAATTTAGCAGCAAATGGTATAGAATCAAAGCATCCTGTGCCTGAGCTATCAAATAACCAAATTCCTGGTCCATGTAGGAGTCCTGTTAACAGCATCCCAGCATGAGTGGTCTGGCCTCTGTGAGAGCTAGGAGTTTACCACTTCCTATCCACCACTCTGTGGATGGCCTGCGATATCATTTATTGACAGTCTGCTCAGTACCATGCTTTTTCTGTACATTAACTCAAATCCTCTCAAGTGCCCTTAAGGAAGATATTATTATCCTTATTTTATAGAAGAACAAACTGAGGTACACAAATCTTGCAGCTATTTGAAGAACCCAGAATCTGCACCAGGTCTTTAGGGCTCCAAACCCTGCTGAATCTGCTTAGCGTCTAGCATATACCTGTTCATAGAGGGGACAGCTCCTTAGGTGTCAGCCTTGGTCAGCCTGAGAACACTCCCCTCCAAAGCCTTTCCTAGCAAGAAAGGACGGTCCTGCCCCCTTCCTAATGCCTGCAGCACTCACATTACTTTTTTTTTTTATTTTTTTGGTGTCTGGTACTTAGAACTACCCACTGTAAATCTCATTTCTGTTTAAAATCTGTTTCATAAATTCTTTCTTTGTTCTGTCTTTAAATTAGGAAGAATTATCAAAAGTTAATAGAAATTTTAAAGCCTTGCTCTTACTCTCATTCATGCTGACCTGAAAAAAGGTCTATTATCTGTTTCATTGCACAATCCAATGTCTCCCCTCCAAAAGATGTATTAGTGTCTTGAGCTATTCAAGGGATTCAACTGACTGAGCATGGTTGACTCATTATAACTTGATTTATCAGACTCTTAAAGATTGTCCTTGATGGACTCAGGGCCTGCCTGAAGACCAGCTAGGGAACCTCCGCAGGAGTCATGCCATCTAACCTTCAGGACTGGGAAGGCAGTAGATGATGTCATCACATTTGCCAAGCAAAGCCCCAGAGAGCAAAATGCCTTTGACTTAGAGAGATTCGAGAATACGACACATTCTTTATAACTTCCTTTGCAGACCTCTGTGCTCAAGCCCTTAGTTAGCCAACAAATCCAGCAAATTTTTATTGCAAACCTACTACATCTCAGACATTATGGAAGATGCAAAGCTAAGACCCATTTCTTGCACTGAAGAAATTCACAGTTGCAAGAAAAAAAACATGTCAGGCTGTTTAACAGCTATGTCTTATAGGTGGTGACCACTGCTATTGTAGTGATCTGAACAGAGTGACGTAGGAACACAGCCAGCGCAGGGATATTCTCTACAATATCTGCAATATTAAGAATTTTAACCTCTATTTAAATACCTTCAGTCACAGGGTTCTCAGTACTTCACAAAAGAGTCTATATCTTTGAATGTCAATATAAGGTACTGGTTAAGGTTGTAGGCTCTGGAGCCACATCACTTGGGCATGTTATTTAAGCTCTTTGTGTCTCAGTTTCCTCACTAGTAAGATGGGAAAGTAATAGTACCTGTCTCATTGGGCCGTTATGAGGATAAATAAATTAATGCCCATAAGGTACTTAAGATAGAGGCTAGCACATAGTAAATATGCATGTTAATATTAGCTACTATTGCTGAGAAGATGAAATGCTAGAAAACCTTCATATATTAAGTCTAAAGCTGCCTCGGTCTAATATACATCCAATAGACCCAGTGACATACGCCCTTGGGCAAAGCCTGAACCAGGCTCAAGCACTGCATGGAAACATTCCAAGCTGGTTGGCTAAGTTGCAAAGGAAGGAAGGTTCTTTACTAGTCTTCTGAGAAGAAAATTCTACTGAGTCCTCATCACATAATGTAGTGATTTGTGTGGACTGTCCTCGTGAAAGACTAGAAAACCCAAAGAAGGGGTTTGCTTATAACTTTACGTGGATGGTGTTAGATTTCACAGCTGAAAAACTAGGTCTTTGTTGCACAAATTCCATATGTAAAAAGCTCTGCTCTTGGTACAAAAGAAGTCGGAAGGATCAGTAAAAAAATGGTTCCTTAGCGCGCGGTTTCGAACTTGAACTCTGCTATGTGATTTAAATTTAAATCTCAGCTCTGCCACCTTCTAGATGTGTGACCTTGAGAAAATAACTTCAATTCACTGAGCTTAAAATTTCTCATCTATAAAATGAGATGATAATAATAATACCTGTCACAGAGTGTGGTTATGGGAAATAAGTGAGATGATACTTTTTAAGTTATTTGCCACAGAACCTAGAATATAATAAATACCAAGCTAACATTGAGTACTTATTAATATCCTATAACCTTATAGTCTGATGGGGGAAGAGAGAGAGAGACAGATGGATGTGTAAGTAACAATGATTATAACTATGTTGTACACATATAGTGTACAACAGATAAACTCAGATAGAAGACAATGGGAGAAGAAAAACACAGAAGGAAATTATGCTTGAGGAGATAATGTTGCATTACACGCTGCAGACAGATGGACCAAAAGTTTTTTCTATCATTTATTTATTCATTCATTTAACAGAGTTTTTTGTGTGCTGGCCGCTATATTAAAGGATTGGGATTGATCTGCTTACCAGGGAGATGGAATTCCCAAAGAGACAAAAACAAAGATGCAAGGGTGTAAACAGAATGTCCAAAAAGGGTAAGATCGCTATCATGGGAGGGAAGTAAGATGAATGGAGAAAGCCGAAGACTGGAATAGCAGGAAGGCTTGGAATGCCAGAGTAAGGGATTAGACCTCATTCTCTAGCCCAGTGGTTCTCAGCCAGGGTGACTTTGCTCCAACAAGGGGACATACGGTAATGTCTCAAGACTTTTTTGGAGGCTACTGTCATCAAGTGGGCAGAGGCCAGGGATGCTGCTAAACATCCTGCCATGCACGGGATGGCCCCCACAGCAAAGAATGACCTGATCCAAAATTTTAATCTTGCTGAGTTTGAGAAACCCTGCTCTGTGCATCGGGGAGACAAAGCAGGTTGTAGAGCTGAGAGTGAGAAGATCAGCTGTGAATCTGATTCCTCTGGAGGATGTATGGCTGTGGGAGATGTTAGAGTCAGGGAGACCAGGTGAGAGGGATTTGACACGGTTTGGGAAGAGGTACTTATGAGGTATTACAGGAGATGGCCGATGTGAGAGACAATGCAGAGACTAGCTACCAGACAACGTCACAGGATCAGCTGAAACAATGTAAGGAAACACTGAGCACGTAATAGGAACTCAACCGTTATTACTACACTTAGTCATTAGCCACTTCCAGATGTGTCTAAAGAAGCTTTCAATTTTAGATAATTTCAGACTTACAGAAATGTAGAGATAATACAGAGAATTCCCATATACCCTTCACCAGGTTCTCCCTGATGTTAACATCTTACACAACCGTGTACATTTGTTCAAAACTCAACTGTAGACTTTATTTTAGATTTCACAGTTTTTCCACTCACGTCCTTTTTCTGTTCCAGGATCCATTCCAGGACATCACCTTGCATTTAGCTTCCATATATTTTTATGTGCATGTTTGTTCGTTGAAAAACAAATGCATTCCCAGTGATGAAAGTCACCTCCTCTCCAGAGTTCTTCTGAGCAGACCCAGGTGAAGTGAGACCGTTGTGCTTTGGTAACATCAGCTGTGGGCTTTACTCAGAGTTCTCGGTAGCTACTATCTCGGCAGGAAATCAACTCTGCAACCGACACTTTATTCTGTAAATGGAATTACTGCATTAAGCCATGCTCTTTCTTTAAGAGGTTTTCTTTTAGAAGAATTAAGCATCTCAACTTAGTAGTATGAAATTCAAATTAAAAGAAGCTTCAAATTTCGGGTGCTCTTTTAAAAAAATTAAATCATTAAAAATTAACCCAGATTATAAAAACAGATTGTTGAGCCAGTTCAAACAGTCCTCAGTACCCAATATATGTGCCTAACACTTCTGAGATGATGCAGTAGTTCGACAACTTTTGCCTGTTCTGTCCTTGCCTTCGTGGTCTGCCCTCCCAGAGTAAGCTCAGAGAAGCCAGGTGTGGGTAACCAGCCACCTCCAGTCTTGACCTTGACTGCTTTCCCTCCCCCTTGCCTTCTCGTGTCCTTTATCTCTTGGTCTCTGTTCTGGTTCCTCAGTTTCCTGGCTTCGTACTCCAAATCCTGATACACACCTCAGTTCATTTTACTGGTTCTGTTTATTTTCATTTTTATACAAAACTATACTATTAATTTACATTTATTGGAGAAAATTAGAACCCACAGATAAGCATATAGGAAAAAATTGAAATTAGCCATAATACTATCAATACTGATATTCTGTTTTCTAAAATACACATATTATTCTCTCTAAATAGGCTCCTATAGTAATAACAACATAGCAATATGTAGCATCTGTGCCCCTATCAAGTCAGTTAATCCTCAAAGTGTCCCATGAAGTGATACTATTTTTAATTAATTAATTAATTAATTTTTTGGGCTGCATTGGATCTTTGTTGCTGCGCATGGGCTTTCTCTAGTTGCTGCGAGGGGGGGCTACTCTTCATTGCAGTACGCGGGCTTCTCGTTGCAGTGGCTTCTCTTGTTGCGGAGCACAGGCTCTAGGGTGCACGGGCTTCAGTAGGTGTGGCATGCGGACTCAGTAGTTGTGGCTCGCGGGCTCTAAAGCACAGGCTGAATAGTTGTGGCGCACGGGTTTAGTTGCTCCGTGGCTTGTGGGATATTCCCGGACCAGGGCTCGAGCCCATGTCCCCTGCATTGGCAGGCAGATTCTTAACCACTGCGCCACCAGGGAAGTCCCAGGGATACTATTATTATCTGCATTTTACAGATGATGAACCAAAGGCTCAGAGAGTAAGTACCTCGCCTAAGATCACAGGGCTGGGGAGTGGAGGAGCTGGGATTGGAACAGCCAGATTCCAGAACTGTGATGCTAACCACGGTGATGGATACCACACCACATATCATTTTATTGCCTAAAATACATAATGCATATCTTTCCATGTCAACACATATATTCTCCTCTTAGATATTTTTCATGTGTCCAATCTTACGTACAAATGCTTCAGTAAGCATCCTTAACCATAGTCATAGGACCCATCTTAAATTGTTTACTCAGTCTTTTCTTGTTTCCATGACTCCTTTGGTCATCTTTGCTCTGCTTCTGTTCCTCAGTCTTATCAGCTTCTTCCCCACTCCCCATATCTGCCACCTACTTCTCCAAATGCACACAACGCAGGCACACACACAGCCGTGCACGCATGCACACACACACACACACACACACGCTCCCCTCCATTCAGCTCCCAGCCTGGTCCACTCCTTTGCTGTGGAAGCATCCCTTGCTGTGCTCTGAGCTACACATCTCTTCTGATGGTTCCATTCAAGGAGAATGATGACTTTGACATGGAAGCTTCGCTATGGAGTCTTCATCTAGGTTTATACAAATATTCGTTTTGACAAATATTTCTTGGACATACACTGTTCACACAGTATTCTAGGGACACAAAAGTATAGCTCCTCTCCCCCAGAGGTATACAGTCATAGTAAATGCCTGAGAGGCAAGTAGAACCAACTAGAATGTAAACTATGAGTAAAATGAAGATATTTATAACATGAGGTGGGAATCAAGAGGAGGCAGCTATGGGTTTTGACTGGAAGCCTTGAAGAAGTTTCCAAAGGAGGAGACCAAATGACTGATTAGTATGTACTTATTCTGTCTTTGGCAGGTACCATAGATGATGGTCAGAGAGGCTGGATCACCCAGAGCTTTTTTTTTTTTTGGCTGAGTGGGTCTTCATTGCTGCACACGGCCTTTCTCTAGTTGCAGCGACCAGGGGCTACTCTTCACTGCAGTGCGTGGGCTTCTTATTGCCGTGGCTTCTCTTGTGGTGGAGCACGGGCTTTAGGCGCACGTGCTTCAGTAGTTGCGGCACGCAGGCTCAGTAGTTGTGGCTCACGGGCTCAGTAGTTGTGGTGCACAGGCTTAGTTGCTCTGCGGCATGTGGGATCCTCCCGGACCAGGGCTCGAACCCGTGTCCCCTGCATTGGCAGGCGGATTCTTAGCCACTGTGCCACCAGGGAAGCCCTCACCCAGGGCTTTGAGCCCAACAGTTGAAGGGGAACATCAGTAGAGTGACCAACCATTCTGGTTTGCCTAGGACTGAAGGGAGTTCTCAGGATGTGAGACTTTCAATGCTAAAACCAGCAAAGCCCCAGGAAAACTGGGACAAGTCAGTCACCCTCAGTAGCCGTGAACAATACAGATAAAACTTATTGCCCTTAGGGAGCTTACATCCTAGTGAAGAGAGACAGATTGTAAACTAGTAAAGGAATAAAAGGATGCAATGTCAGGTGGATATGTACAATGGAGAAAATAAGGCAGAGTAAGAGGATAGAAGGGACTGGAAGGTTAAGACTTGGGGAGTGGTCTACATTAGACTGAGTCACTGGGGAAAGCCAGTCAGAGACAGGAGCATAAGGAGAGAGTCAACTGCTCAGAAACATTCCAGGCAAATGCAGCTCAAGCATAATGTGTGAGGGGGGCAAAGAGCTGGGGTAGGATCAGAGAGTGGCCAGGAGACAGTTCCCCCAGGGCCAAGTCCCCTGGATGTCATTCCAAGAGAGACAGAATGTTGGAAGGTTTGAGGAGAGAAGTGGCACCACTGGATGTATATTTTACAAGGACCACTCTGGCTTCTATGTGGGAAGAGAGCGGAGGGAGGGGTGGGTGGAAGCAGGAAGGCTAATAGGGAGGCTCTTCCAATAATCTGAGGAAAGGACAAAATATGAATCAGAAAGTACAGGGGCCTCTGACAAACCTGGGCTTAATATCCACCCGTCATCACTAGTGCAAATTACTTAACTTCATTAGCCTTTAATCGTCTTATCTGAGGAGTGGGGATTAACAAATTATGCAAATTAAATGAAATGATGTGTAGGAAAATGACGAGCAAAGTACCCACTGCTCTATTGTGAAAATGCTAGAATGCCATAGGCATTAAAATGTTAAATTGTTAATCTGATTCCTTTTTTAATTTAATTTTTAAACTTTATATTGGAGTATAGTTGATTTACAAAGTTGTGTTAATTTCAGGGGTCCAGCAAAGTAATTCAGTTATACATATACATATATCCATTCTTTTTCAGATTCTTTTCCCATATAGGTTATTACAGAGTATTGAGTAGATTTTCCTGTGCTATACAGTAGGTCTTTGTTGATCATTTTATATACAGTAGTGTGTAGATGTTAATCCCAAACTCCTAATTTATCCCTCCTCCACCCCACGTTTCCCCTTTGGTAACCATAAGTTTGTTTTTGAAGTCTGTGAGTCTGTTTCTGTTTTGTAAATAAGTTCATTTGTATCATTTTCTTTTTTAGATTCCACATATAAGTGATATCATATGATATTTGTCTTTCTCTGTCTGATCTTCTTCACTCAGTGTGATAATCTCTAGGTCCATCCATGTTGCTGCAAATGGCTGATTCTTAAAGCCAATGACTAGCCATACAAAAATCTGAGTGATTAGTCACACAGAAATGCATGTTCCCTTGCATTGGTTGTATTCTTCTACTTTTGTCAGTGTAAGTTTAGTCTCTTTTGATTATACTCAAAAGTGTTAACAATTTCCAAAATATACTTAGTGATTTTGCACTCCTACATCTTTCCTCTGTGGTTCCCTCTAGTCAGGGATGCCATTCCTTCCACCCCAATCCTGTTCCACTTGGCCCAGATACAAAGTCATCTTCTCCGGGGAACCTTCTCTACATCTCTTACCCCAAATGAGTCAGTTGCTGCTTTCTCATGACTGTAATACAATTTTGTGTTTCGTTCTATTATACATGACAGTCTTTTACCATAGTTTCTTATAAGAGAAATAGAGGGCAGGGGCAGGGGCAGGAGCAGAGTTTAATTCATCTTGGACCTTACAAGGATGTGCTGTCCACTATACAGCTCAGTCCCTGGCACATAGCAGGAACTTAAGAAATTCTTTACTACTAAGCCATAAAAAAGAATGAAATAATGCCATTTGCAGCAACATGGATGGACCTAGAGATTATCACACTAAGTGAAGTAAGTCAGAAAGAGAAAGACAAATACCATATGATATGACTTATAGTGTGGAATCTAAAATATTACACAAATAGCTTATCTACAAAACAGAAACAGACTCACAGACTTGTGGTTGCCAAGGAAGTGGGGTGATGAGGGAGGGATGGATTGGGAGTTTGGGATTAGCAAATGCAAACTCTCACTGAATCACTTTGCTATACACCAGAAATTAACACAGCATTGTAAATCAACTATATTTCAAGATAATAAATTTTAAAAGAAAGAAATTCCTAATGACGTGGGATTGAAATAATTGTGTTTAGAACTTGATCCTGATATACCACTAAGGAAAATAGAAATAGCATGCTGTAGCAGAAAGAGTGGATTTGAAGTCAGACACCTGAGAACGGCACTTACTAAGCTGTGTGGTGTTGCCTACATCAGTTTATCGGTCTGAATCTGTTTCCTCATCTTTAAGGAGTGGATCCGTCATCTGTTGCTGCATAGCAAATTACCCTGCAACTTAGCATTCAACAACAGTTATGTATTGTTTCACACAGTTCCTGAGAGTCAGGAATCCGGGAACAGCTTAGCTGGATGATTCTGACTTCAGGTCTCTCTGGTTGCAGGAAAGGTGTCAGCTGGGCCCATCTTCACTTGAAAGCTTGGTAGGCTGGGGGATCTGCCTCCAGGCTCATGCCCAGGGTTGTTGGCAGGAGGTTTTAGTTCCTTTCCATGTGGGGTCTCCATAGGGCTGCTCTGGACGTGGTAGGTGGCTTCCTTCAAAGCAAGTGATCTGAGAGACAGAGGCAGAGACAGAAGCTGTAGGTTTATTAGGTTTATTTAAGTTTATTTAGGTTTATTATAACCTAATCTCAAAGTGCCATACCATCCCTTATGCCATACCCTATTGTCACACAGGCCAACCCTGATAGCTGTGGGAGAGGATGACACGGGGGTGTGAATACAAGAGGCAGACATCACTGGGACTGGGGACCATCTTGGAGGCTGGCTACCACAAACAGGGATAAAATTCACCCCATGACTATTTAGAATGAAAATCTAGGTGTTCTTAGCTTATCCTGCTTAAGGGACTCTGATGGTTTCAGGTCAACCCTAGATAGACCCAGGGCCTCTGCAGGGGGCACAAAACTCTCCAGACCTGACTCCTGTCTACTTTCCTAGCCACATCCCTCTCCTCCCTTCTTAGTACTTTAAGCTCCAACCCTGCTGAACTCTTTGGTCTCCTGGCTTTTGTTCCCCCTGCTTGGAAAGCCCTTATTTTCACTGTATGGCCTGCCTAGTAAGCTGTTCATGCTTTTAACCATCCTTACATCTTTCTCCTGCTGAAGGTTTCTTTCCTCATCTTCAGGTAGTATCCAGGGGGCGTGTCCTCTGCACACAGACTCAGAATACACCACCCCCTTCCACACCATGCAGCACAAGAAGGATTTCCTTTGGGGTCTGACTTGGATTTAAGACCTGGCTCCGGTCTGTACTGAGTGACTTCAAGAGAAAGGAAAAGGACTAACATTTATTAAACTCCCAGAGAGCCAGCTGCTGCCTCAGGCACTTTCTCAGACATTGTCCTATTTCATCCCGTACATTTTTCCATTTGGGCAACTTATTGGGCCTCCTTGGATCTTACTTAACTCATTAATAGTGTGAGACTATTTTCCAAATATGCCCAGGACACTTCCACTCATCTGTGCCTTGCACACAACCTCTCCTCCCTGGGATGCTCTCTGCTCCATTTCCATGTGTTTATTCTTACACAGCCCCTTGGGTTCTAATCCCAGCTTTACTCCTTCAGAGTTGGGCAGCCTTAGGAAAGTGACTTAAGTTCTCTAAGGCCAGAAAATAGCAGAATATCTAACAGCCACTGCTGGTGCTGTGGAAATACTTAATGAGATTATGGTTGTCAGGGGTCCCTGGAATAATGTCTGACATCTGTAGGGCTCCCTAAATGGCAATTTCCTTTCTTTCCTTCTATCAGGCTCAAAGCAAACATCAGCCCATAAACTACGCCCCCCAGCTCCATCTAGAACCCATTCTATTATATCTTCCTTTCCTGCCTCAATGTGCCCATTTTCAAAAATGTAACCACATGTCTCAGAAATGAAAGTATTGCTGAGGGGAAGAAGGTGTGCATCAGGCCCTCCAAACCTGGAGGTGGGTCTCAGGAAAGTCACCCTTGTGACAATGGCGCTACAAAGATGGGCTTGTCCGAATGTCTCCAAGCCTAGGTTTCTCTATCCACAAAATGGGAAAAAGAAAGTCTGACTGACAGGATTAGATGATAATACCAGGATTTAAAAAAACAGTCCCTGGGGGCTTCCCTGGTGGCGCAGTGGTTGAGAGTCCGCCGCAGGGGACACAGGTTCGTGCCCCGGTCTGGGAAGATCCCACATGCCACGGAGCGGCTGGGCCCATGAGCCATGGCCGCTGAGCCTGCGCGTCCGGAGCCTGTGCTTCGCAACGGGAGAGGCCACAACAGTGAGAAGCCCGCATACCGCAAAAAAAAAAAAAGCAAACAAACAAACAAACAAAAAAAACAGTCCCTGGGCCAGGACTTGGCATATAGTAGATGTTCAACATATGTTTTAAGCCATTTATAGGACACACATGTTGCACTTGTATTTGTCAATAGTTCGGGCCACCCAGTTTTGTGCGGCCACACCGCGACCACCTAAATGTGTCACCCGCTTATTAGGGTACAGCCTCACTAATTAGGCTCCACGCTGGAAAACTAATTAGGCCTGGGTCTCATCTGTATGAATTTATGTCACTTGTCCCTGGAAGCGCCTGGCTTCCCCATCGATGTGCCCAAGTTCACATCGAAGAGACTTTCTTCTCATGACTCACCTCACGTAGCTTCATTATTTATGTACAAGTCGGAGATGATCTTTGGCCTTTTTTAATTACATTTATTTTTATTGTCTTCTGTAATCCTGTCATATTTTCAATTACCCACTCATTCATCTGGAAGCAGATTTCCCCCCTTTGGCAGGAAAAAAACAGGTAATTTTACGAAGTAGCTCAAAGGTTTCCGTTCCAATCAGAATCCTTTGGTTCAGCGTCTGTCCTGTGGTTTCTCAGAGAATTTAGAGAAGAAAGGTAATTTCTTAGTTAACAAACGATACCCACTTTCCCCCCTTCTTTGTCAGTTACATACACAGTGACTAAAAATAATTTGAAACCATATATTATTATTTTTGCCACAGCTTTGAATAGTAGCAGGAAATAGTCTTTATAACATAAGTGCTTGAATCAGCTACTTTATTCTTTCAGGATTACAATTAGATCCCCTACTTCACATCTAGAAAACCAGCCCCCTCCTCTTTTAGACTCTGTTATTTTAAAGCTTTTCAGTGATTTTTATTCATTTGTTTGTTTTTCCAATTCATCCACTCATCCAAGGCAACAATGGGGTGGTGAAATGTTCATTCTAAAATATTTTTCAAAGAGAATCAGCATTCTGGTCATCAATCAGACAGTCTCTATAAGCTGAGCTGGTGTTGAGTTTCCAATGACTGCTTCCCAAGAAAGCAGATACAGGCCTTGAATGTTTGAGGACAGCTTGGCTGAGGTCTGAGAAACCAACATGGGAGGGGGGAGGTTTGGGAAGTTCTCAAAGAAAGGAAGGTATCACAATTGAAATGCTAAGGCTACAGTTTTGAAACAAGACCTGAGCAAAAGGCATTTCCCCCTTGTTCTTTTCTATATCCTGAGCTTGTTGCCTGAGCATATAGACGCGTCTTGGGTTTTTGTTCAAGATGGAGAGTTGGAGGGACAGTGATTCCAAACGAATCCCATTGCCATAGTGAACACAGAACTTTCCTTTGCCGATCCACCGTACTCGATTATAGATGAATAATATAGGACAAAGAGGGGATGCTACACTCCCAAGGCAGTCAGTGGCAGCTCTAGGCCTAACACACACATCTTCTGCCCATGGCCCAGTGCTCTGGGTGCTGGACAGGCTGCTGTCTGTCCTAGTGTGCTGAGTCATGGGACTTGGGCTCAAGTCAGAGGAGGTGACTGAAGATAACATCTTCCTCCGCTCTTTCTTTTTCTTCCACCTTTAGAATAAAAGGGGGTGGTGAGGATAGCAGAGTCATGGGGGAAGAGAGTCAGCGAGGCCCACTCCTCACTGCTGAACAAAAACCTACAGGGAGGCAGGAAGCTGGGGATGCCAGCTGCTCAGAAAAGGGACATGGGGCCAAAGAATAAGCAGTATCAAAGCCAGAAGTAGAAACCGGAGCAGCCAGGACAGAAGAGCCATCCCCAAAGTGTCAAATCATAAAGGATTCATTCAGCCACTCTCAAGGCCTCTACTATAGGCAGAAGAGATATGGTGACAAAGAAGATGCCTTCGGGGAGCTCACAGTCTACTGAAGGAATCAGAGAAGTGCATGGAAAACTAGTGTATGTAGTAAGTGTTGGGGTAGAGCAGTGGTTTCCATCCTTGGCCACACTTGAGAATCACCTGAGAGCTTTTTTTTAAAAAAAAAAAAAAAATACTTGGGTTCTACCCAGGCCAGTTGAACCTAAATCTTGATGATGGTGAGTTAACTTTTTAGTTTTCAAATCTACCTGTGTGATTCTGATACATATTGAGGGTTGACCATCTTTGCAATAGAGGGAAGCCCAGGGTAATATGGGGACCATTGTCTCAAACTGGGATGATCATAGCCATTGAATAACCTAGAAAGCATCATGAAAATAGATTTCAGGACCCCATAAAGACCTACTAAGTCAGTATCGCCAGAGACTGGAGACCTGGAATCTCTCTTTTGGAAAAGCTTTTAAGACGGTTCAGGTGACCAGGTGGGTCTAGGAATCACTCCGTTAAATTAGCTCCATCCAATAGAAATAGAATGTGAGCCATATGTGTAATTCCACGTTCTCTAGTAGCCACATTGAAAAAGGTAAAAAGAAGTAAGTAAAATCGATTTTAATATTTTATTTAACACAGTGTATTCAAAATGTTATTTCATCGTGTGTATGGTCAGGCCACCCAAGATGGCTGTTCTCTTGCTCTCTGTACATCCCCTGCTTGACCAGTTCCTGCCTCGCCTACACCCTACTCCCATGACTGACCTTCCCTCTTCATCATAGAGCCTAATCAGTAACTGCCTACGTACTTGCCCCCGGCCCCAGCTAGTGATTGTTCTGATCTTTAGATCAGAACATCTCCACTATGATGGCTTATCAAAGGGATGATGAGGGGTTTCCCTGGTAACCGACAAGCCAACCTGATGTCAGTTCCCCTATAACTGGTAATCTCCCTCAGTAGCAAAGACTGCTGCCACATCCTGCCTGCCATCTGCCATCCACAGTGGCGTGTCGCTCCAGGACCCTTTTGCTTCAGATGTGTAAGATCCCCTATCTATTAAATCGTTGATGTTTCTGTCACTGACTCTGGGCTCTTTCCTAGGTCTTGAGGCTGGGCAATTAATTACAGGGTTTTCAGGCCTGCGGGGTGTAGCCCAACACCATGGGGTTAAGAAAAAAAAAAGCAAAAAATTGCTTATTCCTTTACCTTTTCTTCATACTCGGTTCTTGAAGTCTGGTGTGTTTTTGACACTTAGAGCTCCAGATTACACTGCCCACTTGCCAAAGGCAGGACTGAATGTGGTTCATCTCTGCATCTCTGATACCTAGTGCCAGGCCTCATCTGGCAGAGGCATTGCTTTGGGACCTGGTCCGGGGTCTCTGAATTCCAAACAACGGAACCTCTGTGAACAGAGGCATAGAGACATAGAACAATATGATGGGGGGCAGGGGGGAGATGGTGTAGAAAAGGAGAAGCAAGTTGCAGAGGAAATGAGGCTGGGGAGGGAGGCAGGACCCAGCCCCAGAAAGGGAAGGCCTTGAGGACATCTTAAGGAACTTTGGGTCTCCTCAGCTGTGGTCGATGCCTCTTCTCTTGCCCTGGGTAATTTTTCTGTCTCATGAGCCTACCACCAGGCTTTTTTTGTTTTCTCCAATATCATTACAATTTATTATTTTTAAAGTCATGAGATAGTCGATGGACTTTTCAAAGTGATAAATGCAAACTTCCAGTCTTCGGGGTTATTTTGAAATTCTAGGTCTTGATACATTGTCGATTCAAAACCATGGTTTGAATAGAAAAACAGATGAGTAGACAAAGCTTATTTTTTCCCACGTTGTTCATTCAGTTGATCAATGTGTGCAAACCTACACCCCTCCGTTTCCTTAAAGGTGTCTGTGTCCTAATCCCCAGGATCTGTGAACATGTTATGTGACGTGGCAAAGGGGAAATAAGGTTGCAGATGGAATTAAGGTCGCTAGTGAGCTGACTCTGAGATGGGGAGATGATCCCAGATTAGCAGGTGGGCCTAATGTAATCACAAGGGTCCTCAAAAGTTTAAGAGGGTGGCAGAAGAGGAAGAACAAGAAAGATGACAGCATGCATAGGATTTGGCCTGATATAGCTAGCTGTGAAATGGACCACCAGGCTTTAAAAGTAAGTGTAAAGGACTTCCAATTCACTCAATTATCTTTTTTTTTCCTGGGAGATCAGAGCTCAGGGCCTCCAGGACATAGTATGAGGTTTACTGGTTTATTGAGACATGCCTCTGGGCAGGGTGACTAAGTAGGCTTCTTTTTGTTTGGAACCAGAGCAGTAATTAGGGGAGACTTTGCTGACTCTGAGAATCTGGTGAGCATATGCTTTTGCGGTTTAATTTCAACTTCAGATTTTGTCAGGGTCCTTAGAAGCCTCACTGTGGGCACATTAGATACATTTTAAGACAATAATAAAACTGATTTGAATTATCCCATCTGTTAGAATCCTTTCACAGAAATCTGTCCTGCTTTCTTGGCACTAGCAGACTGATCAAGTTTGTTATGGGATTTGTCACTGGCTTCCATCAAGTTCCGAGACCAACTGTTCACATCCAGGGTCTTGGTGATGTATTTTGTGGTGTAGTGGCACGTGGAACAGTTAGTTGCAGGGCTGAAGCACAGTAGGAGAGACTGATGTAGAAGTCACAGTGTAGCGTGGTACTGATGCTTGGTGATCAAAGGTGGATTGACCCAACCATTTGCCAAGGGAAGTCCAGTCTAGAAGGCAAAGCACAGAGCTGATGAAATAGCTACTGAACTTCAGGTTGCCAAGCCATGCTGCAAAGGACCCCAGATTTTACAGTAGTATCTGAGGGGAGTCAGGGGAAGCTTGAGTCTTCTCGCTCTTAAGTCGAGTAGAGCAGATGCATTTTTATCGGTTTTATCTTTTAGACTTCATCACAAGATTGCATTTAAAATTAATAAAAGGGCTCCACTACATCCCCCAAAAGCTTAGAAAAACACTACGTAGACAACAGATAGCATGATGGCGAAGCGTTTTCATCAAGAATATCCAACAATGTGTAATAGTAGAATCCCCTTAAGACAATAGATTCTGCAATGGTAGCTTCAGGCAACTAAGTAGGTAGCACCAGGGATCTAGAACATTCATTAGCTCACGATTCATTCATTCATCCATTCATTCCACAAATACTTACTTTTCACCTCGTACGACCTAGATACAATGCGAGGCACTGGGAGTACAGCTGTGAATAAAGTAGTTGTGTTCCCTGCCCTTGTGTTATTTATATTATTGCAGGGGAGACAGACAATAAACATGAAGACAAAGAAACACAATTATTATGGCTTGAGGTTGGAAAATTAATGTGGTGACAGAAATAATGAGGGAGGAATGCTACTTTAGAAAGAACTGTTGGAAAGTCTTCGCTTAGGAAGTGCCCTTCAGCTGAACCCTAAAGGATGTAAGAAGCCAGCTCTGCCGAGAGCCTGGGGAACAACATTCCAGGCAGAGAGCACCTGTTGGAGAAGTGGAGAGGACTGGGTAAGGTCTGAACAGACTATTTGTATAAGATGAGATGGAGCACAGAGAGGAGCCAGGTCATACAAGGCCTCACTGGCCAAGGTTTTCTGTAAACACAATGAGAAGCCATTGAGAAGTTTGGAGAAGGGAGTTGTGTTATCTCATTTACATTTTTAAAAAGCTCTTTCCTTCAGCCCATGGCATTGGGCGAGAACAAGGGCAAGCAGAGGCCTTTCCTAGAGACTAGTGTAGGCAGGTTACCAAGCCAGAGACTCTGGAAATGAGGAACACAGCAGGATTCCCATTCTAAGGACCAGGGCCCCAGGCAAAGCACAAGGAAAAGTCTGCACTAGGGCGAGCTCTCCATCACGAGGCAGAGGGGCTTGATGCCCAGGGTCAGATACGGCTGGACCCCCATCAGGCCCCCACCTCAGGGCAGAATTGCTCCCATAGCCTGGAGCAGGGTTGAGCTGAAGTCAACTTGTTTGAAGCCCTGAGGTCAACTTGTTTGAAGCCCTGCAGAGCGAGCTGGTGGCCAGCCCAGCATTTGGAGCCAAGTGATGCAACATGCTTTAGTCCACCTGGAGAGTGACTCCATGCTGGCAGCCAACAGACTCACATCAAATCCACTTTCCCCAGAAATTGCATCCACATTTTTGCAATTTGCTGTGTATTGATTTTCTCTGAGGGTCCTCTTGTTGAGTTATTTAACTGCCACCATTGCAAAGGGCAGCAAGTAATTTTCAGAGCAGACCCATTTCTTCTGAGAAACTCCAAACTAGGCCAGTCCTATAATTTCATTTCAGAGCACTCCTGGGTGATTATATTATCCAAATCTGCAGAATGAATGGTTCAACCATGAGGACAGAGAGAAGATTCCATCTTCTTCTCCATCTCAAAATAATCTATCGTGTGGGAGTAAAGTAACAATGGAGAGGTCCCCAGGAGAAAAGGAAATAAAGACTGAGGCATTCTTTATGTTTCCACTTTGAGGCAAAGATGGGCTGGTTGGTCTCCTCAGTATTTACAATAGAGTTGGCTCTTCTGATTTTATGTTGGAATTCCTCAAATCCCTTGACATTGCTCAAAGGGGTCATGTGAAGCCTTAGAATCATTTCTTGAAGCTACATTTGATCTGGTGCTCTTTTGAAGAAAATGACCACTTCTTAACTCCTTGTTTCATACCATATATAAAATCCCACCCACCAGAGGAGCTACTGAAATTCCTATTCTCTCCCCTTTTAAACTGGTAATGAGTTTTTGTTGTTGTTGCCGTTATTGTACATGCATTCTTTTTCACTTTGGCTGCCAGGAAGCTGAAAGGTAGATAGATAGATAGATAGATAGATAGATAGATACATGATAGATATTATTTGAAGCTCAGTCATAACCATCATATGACCCTTATGGTTTGTGTATATATAATTTAAAAATATGTTCTGAATATTCTATTTCTGTTTTCTGTTTATACTCACATATCCATGGCCCCAATTATTTACCCTCATTCTGTTTAATTTATTTTACTGTAAATGTTTTAAGTCATCCAAAAAAATTTTTTTGGAAAGCAATAGGATGTAAAAAATAATTAAACCTTCCTGCCTTCATTTAGAAAATATTATGCCAGGTGTCACAGGGGCATACATTCTATATAAGAAGCTACAGATCCTGAATGAGAAGCATAATGAATGCTGAGTTTCAACACAAGGAGGGAAATCTGACTTCTGAAATATGATTTAGAGAATAGGACTATAATGTAGATGGGGCAGAGAATGGGAGTACCACGTTGACAAGATATAAACATGTTAGGAGGGGGAGAGAGTGTGGTGATATGTATCATTATATTCTAGACCTTTGGAAATTTCACTAAGCTCTGGGGCAAAAGCGTTCTGATATCATGAAAGAGATCTCTGGAGCCAGGCAGCCTGGGTTAGAATGTCGGCTTCCTCCCTTATAAACTGGGTATACATTTTTGGCAAGTTATTGGACATCTTAGGGTCTCAGTTTCCTTATCTGTCAAATGCGGATAATGGTAGATATTGCCCAATGCTGTTATTATGAGGATGAAATGAGTTAATACACATAAAGTGATAATGACAGTGAGTGGTACCTAATAAACACTCAGTAAATGTTTCCTGCTCTCACTGTTGTTATTATTCTCTTGATTGGCAGCATACACGTTGTCTTATTCCCCCCCGCCCCCAACTATATGAAGAGGACATTTTTATTCCCTCATTAAAAATGAGGCTCAGAGAAGTTAAGCAAGTTGCCCAAATGCCAGAGTCAGGTCCTTGGAGTCCAGCACTGGGCTGTTTGACTCGAGTGGTCATACTGCTCCCCCTCTGATATACCTAACAAAATCCAGTAAGATGGAGTCAACAGAAAACCTCTTACGGAGGTAGGTTGAAAACTGGATAGAAGCAAGTTACAGTAGTGATTCTTTCATTCAAAAATTACCTATGAGTACCTTACTTTGGACCAGTTATACTGCAAACAAAGATAAGGCTCTCGGTAGGCTCTGCCCTCAGGTGACTTCTAGACTAACAGAAAAGAAGAATAAGCCAAAATAGAGTACAATATGGAAAATGCCAGATCAAGGTACATACAATGACATAGAGAAGAAAGTGATGGGGCATCTAATCCAACCTACTGGGGTCGGAATCTGGAAGGATGACTGTTAGTCCAGAATACTTTCCACTACCCTACCCTACCAGCCCTTCTTTCTTTATTTATTTTTTAAATTTTATTTATTTATTTTTGGCTGCACTGGGTCCTCGTTGCTATGCGCGGGCTTTCTATAGTTGCGGTGAGCGGGGACTACTCTTCATTGCGGTGCATAGGCTTCTCATTGTGGTGACTTCTCTTGTTGCAGAGCACGGGCTCTAGGAGCACGGGCTTCAGTAGTTGTGGTACACGGCTTCAGTAGTTGTGGCTTGTGGGCTCTAGAGTGCAGGCTCAGTAGTTGTGGTGCACGGGATTAGTTGCTCTGTGGCATGTGGGATCTTCCCGGACCAGGGCCCGAACCCTTGTCCCCTGCATTGGCAGGCGGATTCTTAACCACTGTGCCACCAGGAAAGCCCCCCCAGCCCTTCTTCAGAGAAGCTGTGTTTTGCAAAAAGACCACAGAACAATTATTCTGTCCTAAGAATCTCCACCCCCAACCCACTACCCCTCCTCCCCCCTACCCCATCCGTAGCCCAGAGAAGCAAACCTACCTGCTGAAGGGCAATGTTACCTGGACCCCTACTGATATTCAGGTTAAACCTAGATGGCTCAACACGTAAATTACTAGGAATTTGCAAGCCTGTTGTTAAACAGCCATTATTAAAAACTAAATTGGGGGCTTCCCTGGTGGTGCAGTGGTTGAGAGTCCACCTGCTGATGCAGGGGACATGGGTTCGTGCCCCGGTCCGGGAGGATCCCACGTGCCGCGGAGCGGCTGGGCCCGTGAGCCGTGGCCGCTGAGCCTGCACGTCTGGAGCCTGTGCTCCACAACGGGAGAGGCCACAACAGTGAGAGGCCCGCGCACCACCCAGAAAAAAAAAAAAAAAAATTAATTAGATGAAACTATACTTAAATAAATTATATTGAAAACAAAGGTAATTAATACTCAAAACACATCACTTCTTTGTTATTTTACTACATTTTATGACTATCTATGCACTTGAGGTTATTTACGTCAATTGTATGCATCTGGTGGGAAAGTCGTAACATGGGAGCTTCTGCAGACCCCTTCCCAACTCCACATTTAGTGACATCATGTTGGTAGCATGGAACCAGCCATGGTGGGATTATGTGCACCGCAGGAATAAGCAAATGCTATAGATCAGGGCTTTATTTTTTCACCTAGAGCTGGTTAAGCATTTACCCCTGCCTCGCTGCCTGTCAGCCCACTTTTTCATCCCTACCCCCCACTCCCTTTAACAGCCACTTCATTTCTTTCCCCTTTAGTTTGTTCACTCCAGCTCCCTGTTTGATCTATACTTCCATATTTCAACCTTCTTGTTTCCCTGATCACATCACTCCTCCTTCCCTCCTTCCTCATATAGAACATCTTTTGGCCTAGAACATTTTCTGCCTTGTCCTGGGAGTTGATTTGCCAATGTAGGAACTTCCTTTGATGTAAGGGAGTCTCCCATCACCTAGCTTACTAGGTTTGGAGGGATTGCTTGGCAGTATTGCCGACTGCTGTCATGGTGTGGGCATCTCGTGATAGAGGTCAATGAAAGATCCCCTGGTCATCAAGAAACAGTGGGAGCCTAGCTTGAGCCTGGACCCCAGGTCCCTGCCTTTGCTGTTTCCTGTTACCAAGACACTTTCTATGGCACTCTTTAGTGCTTTTTAATGCCTGCCTTGAATTATTTAATTGGATAACAGCACACTAAACATTTGAAAAGAATTCAAGCACAAGCTGACAGCCTCTCTCTTAATGAACATTCTGTATGTCATTGTTTGCCAAGAAAGTCATTCAATGGATAGAAATCAGGAGGTTGAATGAAGAAATCAGAATGCCTATTTTTCTCATGCTCTTCACAATACAACTGCTTTTTTTTTTTTTTTTTTTTTTTTTTTGCGGTACACGGGCCTCTCACTGCTGTGGCCTCTCCCGTTGCGGAGCACAGGCTCTGGACGCGCAGGCTCAGCGGCCATGGCTCACGGGCGCAGCTGCTCCGTGGCATGTGGGATCCTCCCGGACCGGGGCACGAACCCGTGTCTCCTGCGTCGGCAGGTGGACTCTCAACCACTGCGCCACCAGGGAAGCCCTACAACTGCTTTTTTCCACAAGTAAAATTTCTGTCTTTCTCCATCAAGTCATGGTGGACTCTTTTCCCAAGCATAGAAGAAGTTAGCTGAATGGCTCTCCACGTATACTATATTTAATTTCTTGCCATTGCATTCTGTCATGTATTAAAGAGTGCAAGATCCCACTGAGTTCAATTATAAGCTCAATTCCCACAAATCCTTTCCCCTAAATGTGCTGATGGCATATGTTCTGTCCATAAAATCCATATTGGTTCATGTGCCCAATGTGATGATAGGCAGCATGGATCCTGGAGGGAACTGGTCACCTATATGTCACAATTTACATATGGAAACATAGAGAGGGTAGAAAAAATAGGAACACAGACCCCAAATCTCTTCCTTTAGCACAAAAGAAAGCTGAGACCCAGAGAGGCTGATATAGCAAATGTTGCACAGTGATTTTTTTTGAAAGTAAATTTTAATAGTCATACCTTTAGCCTTGTAGCATTCAATATTGTGTTGCTTTCCTAGCAATCTGTGCCAAAATATTTGTACATATCCCATTATTATATACATCTCAGGGTATAGTATCATAGATTTATTCTAGATTTTCTACCGGTATATGAATGCTTTAATGATATGAGGGGCTGTGTTAATTACTCATCGCTTCCCTAGCAACTGACAAAGTTCATGGCATAAAATAGATCCTCTATACAGTCATATGTCTAATAAGCACTTAATAAGTGTGTATTGAATGAGTAGATAGTTGTGTATCTGTTTCCCAGAAAAAGACATGGGAAATGGAACCAGAGATGCCCAAACATTGATCTATAGAAATGTTTTTATCTCTCTGTGAATGAACAACAAGGAAGAGTGAGAGTACAATCACAAATGCAGCTTATAATTCTTTATTTGGTGGTTGGATTTTACAGGGGAGCAGGATAAACTCCAGAGTCAGTCCTTCTGGGTTTGCTATTAAGCACATGCATTTTTAAGATTGTTTTATCTTTCTGATAAATTGAACTTTTCAATTATTTCTATGAGATGCCTTTCTGTCTCTGGTAATATTGTTTGTCTTGAAGTCTGCTGTATCAGATGTTAGTACAGTCACACCAAGTTCCTTATGCATTGTATATCTTTTTTCCATTCTTCCACTTTCCACTTGTCTGAATCATTATACATAAAGTGCATTTTTTTTTAGTGACAAATAGTTGGGTCTTGCCTCATTATCTGGTCAGACAATCTTTGTTTTTTACATGGTATTTAATCTAGTTGTATTTAATGTAAATAAGGTAGAGTTGGATTTAAATTTATCATCTTGGTATTTGTTCTCTGTTGCTCTATCTATTCTTTGTTCTATTTCTCCTAGGCTGACTTCCTTTTGGTTAACCAAGTACTCTTTTAATATTTCATTTTATCTCTTCTATTAACTTTGTCTGTACTTTTTTGTGTTAATTTTTAGAACTTGCTGCAGAAATTACCTATGCACCTTGACTTATGCTACTTTCAAATATTATACTACTTGTATGATACTGTTTTGTCAATAATGTAACAACTTACAACTGAATAATTCTATTCACCTACCTTGTCCTTTGTGCTCTTCATCATATATTTTACTTCTGCATATGTTACAGACCCTACAATATGCTCTCATTATTTTTCATTTATGATGTCAGTCGTTCTTTAAAGAAGTATGTGTGTGTATATTTTTAATGTGTCACCTATCTAACCTGCAGAACTTTCTTTAGCACTACTTGTAGTGTGATTCTACTGACTACAAGTTGTCTCTGTTTATATTTATCTTAAAATGTATTTATTTTGATTCACTTTTGAAAAATATTTTTACTGGATATAGAATTTTATGTTGACAGTATTTTTTTGTCGTTAAACACTTTAAAGTTTTCCATTGCCTTCTTATCTCTCCTGGTTCCCTTGTGAGGTCTGCTGTTAATCTTATTATGCTTCCCTTGCATATAATGTGGTGTTTTGTTTTTGTTCCCACCTGTTGCTTTTAAGATTTTTCTCTTTATCTGGTTTTCAAGACTAGAAAGACTTGAAGTCGTTTTAGAAAAAAGACTACACCTAAGACTGCCTAGGTGTAGTTTTCTTTGTATTTATTTTACTTGGGATTCACTGAGCTTCTTGGACCAATGGTTTCTCTTTTTAAAAAATCAAATTTAGAAAATGTTTCAGCTAATAATTCTTCACTTTTTTCCCTGTCTCATTCTCTCCCACAGAAATTATAAATTGAGCGTTGGGAGGCAGGAACTTTATCTTTCTTATTCACCACCGTTTCTACAATAGTAGATGGTTAGCAAATATTTTCTGATTAGTCAACAAATCACTTGAGTTATAGAATTCTGGCCCATTTGGTTTTCCCTCAGAGTTAAGATGCTTTAGAAGTTTTCCCAGGTTCTCCTGATACAAGCTTGATGATTAATTTGGCACAAAAGTTAAATAAAAATAAATCTGAAGAACCATAGACTTTATTGGATAAATTCTGAAGAGCTCAAAACCTAATTTTCTGCTAGGAAGTCCAATCTGACAGCATCCTTTAGTGCAGCCCTCTCAAATACTCCAGCCTTTGATTTTGTACATTTCCCAAAATCTTACAAAATAAACAAATTTCCAAGGAGGTCTTTCCAAGATTTTTAGATATAAATAGTCCCTAACACACTAGGTAAGATCAAAGTGATTGTTTTTCCCTTTCTAAAAATGTTATTGGAAACATTTTAATCAGTATATTTCCATGTTTATGGTTTAAAACAATTAGCTGTATGAAATAGCTTTCAATGAAATACAGTAGTCCCTTCTCCCATCTGCCCCCCCATCCCCAGGTTTTACTCCTCCAATGCAACAAATTACTTTTTTTTTCTAGTATATATTTTCATGTGCCTTAGTATTACGCTCATACTATTTATTTTTGGTTGGACATTTTATTAATTGTCTATTTACATTTGTTTTTGTTGTTGAAGATTTAGTTTTCATCCATCACCATTTCCACTCCATCTCTTCGATCCTCTCAATAAATGTATTTCACGATTTTGAGTTATACCAATAGTTAGCTTTACATTACTATAACTGTGTTGCAGCTATCATCTACCTCAGAGCCAATTTGTGTATCATGACTGTATTCCCTTTCTCTTACAAATTCTTCTTTTTTCTACAGTTAATATTTGCCTCCTTTTTCCATTTGTTTACCTTTCTGTGTCTATCTCTTTTTTTTTCAAATATTTCAACAGATCTCTCAAGTACTTAATAATTTTTCCAAATAATTGCATGCAGTTCCAAATTATCCTTCAGCTCCTCTGATCTCCTGTTGACCTCACTCCTGCAACCCTCCATTCTCCTGCTCCAGTATGGACCAGTTGATTACTGGTCGGTGCATGGCTGTTGTTCTGGAATTTCCCATTACCACTCTTCTCTGCAGAATTTTCTGTTTCCTTGATTCTATATATTCCTGTTTCTTGGTATACTACTCCCACTTGGCAGATGCACATATTTCTGTATCTTTTTAGGTTCGTATGCACAGCAAGTAAAGTTTTTGAGTCCTTGAATGTTTGGACATTTCTTTATTTTAAAAAAAATTTTTTTTGGCTGCATTGGGTCTTTGTTGCTGCGTGTGGGTTTTCTGTAGTTGGGGCGAGCAGGGGCTACTCTTCATTGCAGTGCATGGGCTTCTCCTTGTGGTGGCTTCTCTTGTTGCAGAGCATGGGCCATAGGTGCGCAGGTTCAGTAGTTGTGGCTCATGGGCTCTAGAGTGCAGGCTCAGTAGTTGTGGTGCACGGGCTTAGTTGTTCTGTGGCATGTGGGATCTTCCCAGATCAGGGATCAAACCCGTGTCCCCTGCATTGACAGGCGGATTCTCAACCACTGCACCACCAGGGAAGTATTTAGACATTTCTTTATTCTACCTTTATTGATGATTTGGCTGGGTATAGACTTTGGGTTGAAAATCATTTCCTCTAAGTATTGCTTCATTGACTCCTAGCATTTAGTGTTGCTTTCCACGTCCAAGGCCATTTTCATTCCATCTGCTTTATAGTGAGCAACTTTTATCTGATTAGTTGGTTAGTTTTTGTTTGTTTTGTTTTGTTGTTTATCTCTGTTAAGTTTTTAAGTTCTACTCCTTACTACTATTATTCTGAAATTTAACAGTAATATGCTTTGGTGTAAGTCTTTTTTTTCCCCTCAAGTCATTGTATTGGATACTCACTGGGTACTTTTAATTTAGAAACTCATGTCTTTAATTGTGGGAAATTTCCTACATAATTGTGTGGGTCACTCTTGCTCTATGTTTTCTCTTTCTCCTCTCATGACCCCCCACCAAGAAGTCCTTTTAGTCAGATCTTTTTTTACCTCCTGAATTTGTCATCTGATTTTTCATCTCCTCTCTCCTATTGCCATTCCTTTCCTCTTTGGTTTTTCTTCCTGTGATGGTTCCTAAACTTCACCTTTAAACTTTTTTAGTGATACTTTTTAAAATTTCAGAGATCATACTTTTTCATGTCATTCCTGTTCTATAGTTCTGCCTTTTCTATAAATGTTGTATCTTCTCATCCAAGTATATAATGAGTCCTTTTAAAATTATTATTTTCTTATGTTCCCTGCAATATCTTTGCTTTTTATGAGTATATTTTCTGTTTATGGTGAACTCAGAATTTCCCATTGGAGGTGTTCTTCGATGTCTGGTGCTCATTTGATGTTTGTTCATATATAATTGCTAGGCAATAAAAAGCTGATTGGAAGCCATTGAGTTGGGTTGAGATGGGAGAGAAAAGAAGCTTGTCAAATAGACTTTTCTCTCTCAAGCCAGCTTTTTCACTGGAAGTTATACACTTTTCTCTGTCTTCCCAAGTATTGATATCTATTGGTATTTTCTCTGGAACCAATCTGTTTTTCCCTAGGAAATTCTCTAATCGCTTGCCTGGGAAGAGCCAGGGGTCCAGTTAGTGGTATTCTCAAAACAGGAAGGGAATGGGAGTTAGGGGGAAGTCTAGCACTTTAGGACCCAAATTTTACTTAGTCCCCTGTTTCCAGTGGGGCTTCTGCCTCTGCTTTTCACTATTCCTGCATCCCTGAATTTAGAGCTCCTAGGGTGCAACTGCTTTGCCAGACAAACCTGTAAGTCCTACAAGGTTGAGAGCGTAATAGTCACCTGACTACACAGGGCAGGGAAGGAGCTCTAGTTGTCTAGCTGTTCTGTATACAGTCTTAGCCGTACCCCTTTTCAGCATGGGGCTTCATTCTTGCCTCTCTCGGGACCCAGGGCCTCCAAATCCCAGCCCTTTCTAGGATGCTCTGGGGTTAATGGGCCATCTTCACTTTGATATCCCTTCTGTAGGCTCTCAGGATTCAGCTTCTGTCCTGTTAGCTCATTTCTAATCCATCTTCCAAAAATATGATGATATTCCCTGTACCTGCTATTTCCTCCTCTGCCTTTCTCTTTCTCTGCATGTGTTTGTTTCTCTATGAACACTATGGTTGTCATTTTGGGCTAGTGTTTTGGGAGGGAATGGAGATAAATGCACCCATATTTGGTCCATTAGGTTTACCTGAAAACCTCTACCAGAGTACTTTTCTAAAATGAAGGTTTGACTCTCATATCATTCATGTGCTCCAAATCCTTCAGCGCCTGCTCATGAAGTTCAGTATGAGATGAACATGGTTTAGCTTACCAGGCAAAAAACTTCATGATAAGATGCCTTGCCTGCCTCTCAAGATTTATGACCAATTGCCTTCATAGACGAGGCCAGTGGGGATTATCTGTCTGCTGCCTTCTTTTGTGAATTTGCTCTTCTGTGCAATACTCCCATCAGCATGGTTGCAAGCAGGTCTGTATTTTTCCCAAAATTGACCTTGTTTACCCCTTCACTGCTGACTGACACAGGCTTGGCCAGTTAATCCATTCCCTGTACGTTTTGAAAGCATTCAAAACTCAGGGACCATTGTAGCTATACTGTATATTTTCTGGATCTGTGAAGCAGAGAAAACTTGTCTGGAGAGACAGAGGGAAAGATGTTCCCAATGAGAGTCTTGATTCTCTGGTCCAGTTCACTTCTGCATCCTACCTCTGCTTCTGCCCTTAGGTTCTTGGGTCTCTGACTGTCCCTGTAGTAAACTCCATGTGAATGGAGAGCCCACAGTTAGTATTCAATATGTGTTAGCTGCTATTATTCATTCTAGCCTCACTGAATGATTGTGATTTCTTCCAATTTCTGGAAAACAGCGATACATTTCATGCCCGTATGTATTCCCAACGTCTTTTCTGCCTGGATGGCCGCTCCCCTTTTTTTCCCACTAGATGATTCTTATGCATATGTCAAAACTCAGCTCAAGGGCTTATTCTAGAAAGCTTCCCTTGAATTTCCAGCCTGCTTAGATATGTTTTTCTGAGTATCTTTCTATTGTAACATTCGTTACCAAAATTTGCCAAAATTATGAATTTACTCTTCTCTCTTGATTGGGAGCTCCTTAATAAGAGGAGCTACAGTTACTTTGACCTTGTTTCCTCAGTATATGCAGAAAGGGAAAAACTAAGTTCATCCAGGGAACCTCCTGCCTGCTTTTAATTGATAGCAGCATAACAATATCTAATACTCTTTGCAAATAATATCCTTATTCTGATTATTCTTTCACATGTGAGAGTTAACGCTAAAAACTGAATTTGGTGTAATTTTCACTTACTTTTCCTAATATGGTAATAAAACTTAAGAATAATAGATTTTTAAAAACACCCTCAGATTTTTCCAGAATAAAGTACTGTTATGAACTTATAGAAGGAGCATCTTAACTCTCAGGTCAAGGAAATGTATTCTCTACCAGTTCAGGAACCACATCAGAATAGAAGCTGGTTGATTAGTGGTGAATATGTACAGAAGAAGAAAGAGGAAGTAGCCATTGTCTTTACTCTTTAAAAAAAAGTGTGGGACTCAGAGTTAGGAAGGAAGGAAATAAAAAATAAAATAAACCTTTATTGGGACCCTACTATGCTCTAGTCAGCATGCAAAGTGTTTCCATATATAGTTGTTTTTGAACTCACAAATCATCTTAACAGGTGGTTTAATTTAGGTGTTTCCTGCAAAGAAACTGAGACTCAAGATATAAAATAACTTCTTAAAATCACACAAGTAGTTAGAAGCAACATCAGAATTTAACATGAAGTCATGGCACACTTTTAAGAATTTATCTTTCCAAGCATTTCATCTTTCAAAAAAACCCTTCTCTCTAATAGTTACAACTGGATGATAGGAATGTGAGTTATTTAAAGTCTTCTCATAGTTTTCTACAGTGAACATATACAGCTTTTACAATGAAAAATTACATATTTTTTTTAAAAAAGCAATTCCCTTAGATCAATAGAAGTGTCAGGGGATTATATTCCTTTGAACAGCTAAGTGTTAATTAGAAGAATCTTTATTTTTGATTAATGTGCAGTAGGATATAGAACTCAGGCAATTTCCCCAAATCTTTACTATTAGTTATCAAACAAGCCTCCTATATAACCTGTTTCTCAGCACAGATGTCTGTTCTCCTGTGCTTCTAATTTCATGCCCTCAAAGTCCTCTGCGGGCTTTGATGTGGGGTGGCAGGGTGATCTACAACCAACCTGCCATGTCTAGGGGAGTCTTCCGACCCTCTGAGCCACAGTTTCCTCATCTGCAAATGGAGATTAGGATACTCACCTTGAAACCTGTGGGAGAATTGGAGGAGATGATTATGGGTCCAGCTCATGAAGAGCTATAGCAGAGCAGCAGTGGCAGCAGTGGGAGACGGTCCAGCAAGATGCTTGGGAGAATGTCTGTGGCCCCATCATCTGCATGATAATTCCAGCTCTGCTATTCGTTATGTGACCTTGAGCAAATTACTTAACTTCCCTGTACCTCAGCTTCCTCACCTCTAAAATGGAGATAAATATTTATAGAGTTGATATAAGGAATAAAAGAAATAATTCACATAAAGCACTAAGAACAGTGTCTGGCACCTAGTTTGCTAGTAGTAACTAGTGGACGTAAGAGTATAGGAGCCATTATTTGGGACCGTTATAAGGAAAACTAGTGTAAGAACTTCAGAATCATTTCTTCTACAGTTCATGGGTCACCTACCAGGGGATATATGATTTGATTATATCATGAGTGCACCACACCTACCATCTCGTTGCGGTTTCTTCTTTGTCTTTGGATGTAGAATATCTTTTTTGGTAGGTTCAAGTCTTCTGTATCGTTGGTTGTTCAGAAGTTAGTTGTGATTTTCGTGCTCTTGTGAGAGGAGGTGAGCTAAAGGTCCTTCTACTCTGCCATCTTGTCCTGTGGTCAAGAAATAATTTTCTAATAATCACATCTTTTAAATTTTCCACTCAGTCTGGGATGAACTGGAGTTGCTCCAGAGAGATGTCTCCAGAATCATTTCTTCATTCATTTTGTATTTACTGAGCCTTGACTTCAGGCATCTCTCTGTGCCCCACAGTGATGATAGAAAATCAGAGCTTCCATTTCAGTGAGAGAGAAAGAGGGAATGAGAGATGAACAAATCAATAAAACAGACGTTGTAGCCCCTCTTCGGAAACAGAATGGATTCCCACCCAAAAGTTGGTTCCGATGTTGAAACTGATGATGCCACACATACACCAACAAGGTATGAAATGATTTATTAATATTACTCATGTAATAAGGCTCTCTAGGGAGATTAGGGCAGGCCTCCCAAGCTGGTCTGAAATGGTTTGAGAAAGTCAGGAAATGAGATTGGTTTGGAGTTTTCACAGTGGGTAGGGAGTAGGCATGGGGTGAGGGTCTCTGCACACAGTTAGAGGTTTATATGGTTTGAACCCCTCACCAACGTCAAAGGAGGGCATACCCAGACTTTCTCGCCAGGCTTTCTAGCTTGCCTAGAAGTGGGGCAGAAGAGGGAGGAATGAGGCTTAAAAGTTGTCAGCTAACATGAAAAAATGGAGTCAGACTCTTTATTACACCAGACAATTTCAGAGAGTTGTGAGTTCTAGTTTTAAAATATGGGTTAACGCAGTGAAAATGGACTGGAGTATGTAGGGAAAGGTGGCATGAGGTTAGTTCAATTTCAACTAGGAAGGTCAGACACAGCTTCTCTGAAGAGGAGACATTTGAGTTGAGTCCTGAGTGATAAGATCAAAAGCTAGTCATTCAGAAGGGAGTGGCATGTAAAAGTCACAGAGGGGGACATGGGCTTACCAGAGTCAAGTGAAGAGAGATGAGAATGGAGTGCGATAGTTGAGACTCAGTATGGGTGATGATGATGGTGATGATTAAGGTGACTACCATTATGTTTATGGTATATCCGATTGCTGTGTTCAAACGTCTGAGGCACTGTTTTATGGAAGAGAGGAATCTGTATGGCTCTGGCAGGAATGACGCTACAAAGAAGTGAATTTCTTGTGTTCGATATAAGAACGTCTTTGTGGACTGTGAGAGCATATTTTTAAGAGGTAACGAGCTCCCTGTTGCTGGTGGTGCATCAAGAGAGCCTGGATGCCACTGGCAGAGAAGATGCTATCTGAGAGCTGGGAGAGCTGGACCAAGTGGCCTGAAAGGCCATTACATTGGTATCAGCTCTCAGAGTCTGATTTTCAGGGAAAGAGGCCCTGGAAGAGGTGGATAGAACACCTCAGAGAAGAATGTGGAGAAAGTGTGACTTTCTATCATTGTTACCGATGCTGGCTGATGCTGGTTTCTTTCTAAGCACAGATATCTCAATAGCTATGGGGATTTCTGTTTAAAAACTGCTGATTGAAGCCCTGCTCTAGTTAGTGGCTTATTTGCATGTCAAATTAGGGTTCAAAGAAATGCAAATATGAAAGCTTATTTGCTCAGATAAATTTGCTTTAGTAACCTGGAGGAAATCGTAGGGTTTAAAATACTCAAATTGAAATTAATGGATGGCTTTGGCCTCTCAGCTCTCCTTTACCTCACCTTTGGCCTTTTCTTTCCCTGTTTCAATTCACTTCTATCCCACAAACATTTAGGATACCTTTTGTGTGGAAGGCACGGTGAGCAGAAGTATCTAGAAGCAGTTAAGTCAAGACCTTTGCCCTCTGCTAGAGGAACCGGGCACAAAGAAAAGAATGGTGTAATAATAGAGATACAAATAAACAATGAATAATTAAGCAAACAAGCAAATAAGTAAATAAATAAATGTTAAGTGTGATAATAGAGATACAAATGTACAACCAAATAATTAAGCAAACAAGCAAATAAGTAAACGTAAAAAGTAAACAAGCAAATAAGTAAATGACACTTACTGTATGTCTGCCCCTTGTGCCAGGGACTTTGGAAGCAAAGATTTATTTTGATGACCTGGAGAAATCAGAGAAATAATTAATCAAACTTGTATTTGCTTCCTCCCCTCCTCCACCTTTGACTAAGGCCACAAACTCCTTGAGCAAGAAATCATTTCTCATTCATCTTGCTATTACCAAGGACTGACACTTAGTAGGGTTCTCAATAAATAAGTCTCGAATAGATGGATGAATACATAAGTTAGTGGCATTTGAGATGGACTCCGACTCTGGGTAGCATTTCCATAGGGTGAGGTGTTGGGAAAAGCGTTCTGATAAAAACTACTCGTTAAGCAAAGGATTAGATGTGTGGAAATAGAAGCTGGCGTTTACCGCAGTCCAAACGGTCCAACGTGGTGCTTTATTAGCTGCATGAAAGGAGCAGTGGGAGAAGGAGCAGAAAGAAAGCTGGAGCCTTCTTGAGGGACTTGGAGAATTATGGCGAAGAGTTTGAACTCCATTCTGTACGAGATTGGCAGCCGTTAGAAGTTTTTGAGCAGTCAGACGACAAGATCAGAGGAGTATGGCTTTATTCTTCTCTACTAGTCATTGTAGAAGCCGTAGCTGTCATTAGTGATTAAAGGACCATCTAGTGAGAGATCAAGTTTTAGAGAAAGTTGAAACAGCAGTTACCTTGCGGGGGTGTGAATACGCCTTTATGTATTTATCAATTAGCAGGCTCAAGAAAGTCTTATGTCTCATGAATATCGCTGATATAACCTCTTTTTCTCTCCCTTCCTGACTGTCATGCCCTATGTAGTTTTTCTTTAGACTCTTCGGTATTAACGTGTACATCTTAAATTGTCGTCTGGGGGAAGTCTAACCTCACACCATGTCTGATGAGAAGTCTTCTTCATTGGTCCCAATATCCAGTCTCCAGTGTTTGCCTGAAGCCCCCCTTTCTCTTTAAAAACATAGTCCTCTTCCATCTGCCCCACCCCAAAGCCCCACACCTGTGGGAACCGTAACACTTTAAAGCATTGATCTACTTGTGTGAGTTCTCCCCATCTTACATTGTTTGTGGAGCAAGACCGACTCCATATCCATGAAATAACTTACACGGTCAACTGTAACCCCTTGCACCTTGCAGCAGGACCTGGCATGTTGTGTTCAGCAAGTCTTCAACGGATAGAGGGATGATTAGATGAAAGGTAGATACAGAAGGGGAGAGAGAGAGAGAGAGAGAGAGAGAGAATTATACTTCCCTCTAGAAAACTGAGTACAGAAAACTCCAGCCCATCATTTCAGTCAGCATGAGAGCCTGTTAGACTGTAAATCCTCATGAAGACAGGGACCGTGTCCTTCTTATCACCTCAGTGACCCCAGTAGCTAGCTCAGGGCCTGGCACCATAACAGTGATCCATGAATATTTGTCGAAGGAAAGAGCAGAGGAGTGAATGGGTGGTAGCAGGTCATCCTATTCAGGTGCCTGCATCGGGCACAGTAGTCCATAGGCTGGACACTTCCCAAGAGCAATCTAGTTAATTATCCAGCTCTCCATGCCTTCAAGAAGGAGAGGACTATTGACCTTCAGGATCCAGCTGGTACCAGTACTTTGCTTCATATATTATATGTTGCTTTGAGCTTTGAACACCAGCCATGTCCTTGGTCCTGAGGAAATGAAGGGGATAGTCATGATGGTCATAAGCTAACAAAGCTCACTCTCTCCCTAAATAATTCAAATTACTCCAGTATCATTGCCTTATAATTTCTTACCCTTTTACTATTTCAGGGAAAGTCTAAGTTACCTCTTGAAATCAATGCCTAAGTGTCTGAACATACTGCTACAGGGCTTGATTTTTAACCGAGGGCTGATAGGAAATCGAGTTTTTGGTTGTTTTCTGCATTATTTTGTTTTGTGTTTTTCTTTTCCTTCTCACAATAATCTCAGCATGGTTGGGGGATTTTCTTGGTGCCTGAAGAGAGATGAACCTAGGTTTACATCCTTTCATGAGAAAATTTTACAGCATGATGGTTCAAAGGAACTGATAGTTAAATAGATAATGATAATAAAAGGAAGTTACAATGTGCCAGGCTCTATCTTAGACACCTTATACATAATAACTCGATCGATCTTTATATTTTTTTACATCTTTAGTGGAGTATAATTGCTCTACAATGGTGTGTTAATTTCTGCTTTAGAACAAAGTGAATCAGCCATACATATACATATATCCCCATATTCCCTCCTTCTGTGTCTCCCTCCCACCCTCACTATCCCACCCCTCTAGGTGGTCACAAAACACTGAGCTGATCTCCCTGTGCTATGTGGCTGCTTCCCACTAGCTATCGATTTTACATTTGGTAGTGTATATATGTCCATGTCACTCTCTCACTTCATCCCAGCTTACCCTTCCCCCTCCCTGTGTCCTCAAGTCCATTCCCTACATCTGCATCATTATTCCTGTCCTGCCCCTAGGTTCTTCAGAACCTTTTTTTTTTTTTTTAGATTCCATATATATGTGTTAGCATACGGTATTTGTTTTTCTCTTTCTGACTTACTGGCTTAGTGGCTCACGGGCCCAGCCACTCCACGGCATGTGGGATCCTCCCAGACCAGGGCACGAACCTGTGTCCCCTGCATCGGCAGGCGGACTCTCAACCACTGTACCACCAGGGAAGCCCTCATTGTAGTTTTGATTTGCATTTCTCTAATGATTAGTGATGTTGAGCATCCTTTCATGTGTTTGTTGACGATCTGTATATTTTCTTTGGAGAAATATCTATTTAGGTCTTCTGTCCATTTTTGGATTGGGTTGTTTGTTTTTTTGACACTGAGCTGCATGAGCTGCTTGTAAATCTTGGAGATTAATCCTTTGTCAGTTGCTTCATTTGCAAATATTTTCTCCCATTCTGAGGGTCCTCTTTTCGTCTTGTTTATGGTTTCCTTTGCTATGCAAAAACTTTTAAGTTTCATTAGGTGCCATTTGTTTATTTTTGTTTTTATTTCCATTTCTGTAGGAGGTGGGTCAAAAAGAATCTTGCAGTGATTTATGTCATAGAGCATTCTATGTTTTCCTCTAAGAGTTTTGTAGTGATTGGCCTTACATTTACGTCTTTAATCCCTTTTGAGTTTATTTTTGTGTATGGTGTTAAGGAGTGTTCTAATTTCATTCTTTTACATGTAGCTGTCCAGTTTTTCCAGCACCACTTATTGAAGAGGCTGTCTTTTCTCCACTGTGTATTCTTGCCTCTTTTATCAAAAATAAGGTGACCCTATGTATGGGGGTTTATCTCTGGGCTTTCTATCCTGTTCCACTGATCTATCTTTCTGTTTTTGTGCCAGTATCATACTCTCTGTAGCTTTGTAGTATAGTCGGAAGTCCGGGAGCCTGATTACTCCAGCTCCATTTTTCTTTCTCAAGATTGCTTTGGCTGTTTGGAGTCTTTTGTGTTTCCATACAAACTGTGAATTTTTTTGTTCTAGTTCTGTGAAAAATGCCATTGGTAGTTTGATAGGGATTGCATTGAATCTGTAGATTGCTTTGGGTAATAGAGTCATTTTCCCAATGTTGATTCTTCCAATCCAAGAACATGGTATATCTCTCTATCTGTTTGTATCATCTTTAATTTCTTTCATCAGTGTCTTATAGTTTTCTGCATACAGGTCTTTTGTCTCCTAACGTAGGTTTATTCCTAGGTATTTTATTCTTTTTTTGCAATGGTATATGGGAGTGTTTCCTTAATTTCTCTTTCAGATTTTTCATCATTAGTGTAAAGGAATGCAAGAGTTTTCTGTGCATTAATTTTGTATTCTGCTACTTTACCAAATTCATTGATGAGCTCTAGTAGTTTTCTGGTAGCCTCTTTAGGATTCTCTATGTATAGTATCATGTCATCTGCAAACAGTGACAGCTTTACTTCTTCTTTTCCGATGTGGATTCCTTTTATTTCTTTTTCTTCTCTGATTGCCCTGGCTAAAACTTCCAAAGCTAAGTTGAATAATAGCAGTGAAAGTGGGCAACCTTGTCTTGTTCCTGATCTTAGAGGAAAGGCTTTCAGTTTTTCACCATTGAGAACGATGTTGTCTGTGGGTTTGTCATATGTAGCCTTTATTATGTTGAGGTAAGTTCCCTCTATGCCTACTTTCTGGAGGGTTTTTTTTTATCATAAATGGGTGTTGAATTTTGTTGAAAGCTTTTTCTGCATCTATTGAAATGATCATATGGTTTTTCTCCTTCAATTTGTTAATATGGTTTATCACATTGATTGATTTGTATGTATTGAAGAATCCTTGCATTCCTGGGATGAACCCCACTTGGTCATGGTTATGATCCTTTTAATGTGCTGTTGGATTCTGTTTGCTAGTATTTTGTTGAGGATTTTTACATCTATGTTCATCAATGTTATTGGCCTATAGTTTTCTTTCTTTGTGACATCTTTGTCTGGTTTTGGCATCAGGCTGATGGTGGCCTTGTAGAATGAGTTTTGGAATGTTCCTCCCTCTGCTATATTTTGGAAGAGTTTGAGAAGGATAGATGTTAGCTCTTCTCTAAATGTTTGATAGAATTTGCCTGTGAATCCATCTGGTCCTGGGCTTTTGTTTGTTGGAAGATTTTTAATCACAGTTTCAATTTCAGTGCTTGTGATTGGTCTGTTGAAGTATTTTCTACTTCTTCCTGGTTCAGTCTCAGAAAGTTGTGCTTTTCTAAGAATTTGTCCATTTCTTCCAGGTAGTCCATTTTACTGGCATATCATTGCTTGTAGTAATCTCTCATGATCCTTTGTATTTCTGCAGTATCAGTTGTTACTTCTCCTGTTTCATTTCTAATTCTATAGATGTGAGTCTTTTCCCTTTTTTTCTTTATGTGTCTGACTAATGATTTATCAATTATTTTTATCTTTTTGAAGAACCAGCTTTTAGTTTTATTGATATTTGCTATCGTTGCCTTCATTTCTTTTTTATTTATTTCTGATCTGATCTTTATGATTTCTTTCCTTCTGCTAACTTTGGGGTTCTTTGGTTCTTCTTTCTCTAATTGCTTTAGGTGTAAGTATAGGTTGTTTGTTTGAGATGTTTCCTGTTTCTTGAGGTGGATTGTATTGCTATAAACTTCCCTCTTAGAACTGCTTTTGCTGTGTCCCATAGGTTTTGGGTTGTCGTGTTTTCATTGTCATTTGTTTCTAGGTATTTTTTGATTTCCTCTTTGATTTCTTCAGTGATCTCTTGGTTATTAAGTAGTGTACTGTTTAGCCTCCATCTGTTTGTATTTTTTTACAGATTTTTTCCTGTAATTGATATCTAGTCTCATAGCGTTGTGGTCAGAAAAGGTACTTGATACGATTTCAGTTTTCTTAAATTTACCAAGGCTTGATTTGTGACCCAAGATATGATCTATCCTGGAGAATGTTCCATGAGCACTTGAGAAGAAAGTGTATTCTGCTGTTTTGGGATGGAATGTCCTATAAATATCAATTAAGTCCATCTTGTTTAATGTATCATTTAAAGCTTGTGTCTCCTTATTTATTTTCATTTTGGATGATCTGTCCATTGCTGAAAGTGGGGTGTTAAAGTCCCCTACTAGTATTGTGTTACTGTTGATTTCCCCTTTTATGGATGTTAGCATTTGCCTTATGTATTGAGGTGCTCCTATGTTGAGTGCATAAATATTTCCAATTGTTATATCTTCTTCTTGGATTGATTCCTTGATCATTAGGTAGTGTCCTTCTTTGTCTCTTGTAATAGTCTTTATTTTAAAGTCTATTTTGTCTGAAATGAGAAATGCTACTCCAGCTTTCTTTTGATTTCCATTTGCATGCAATATCTTTTTCCATCCCCTCTCTTTCGATCTGTATGTGTCCCTAGGCCTGAAGTGCATCTCTTGCCAACAGCATATATACGGGTTTTGTTTTTGTATCCATTCAGCCAATCTATGTCTTTTGGTTGGAGCACTTATTCCATTTACATTTAAGGTAGTTATAGATATGTGTGTTCCTTTTACCATTTTCTTAATTGTTTTGGGTTCGTTATTGTAGGTGTTTTCCTTCTCTTATGTTTCCTGCCTAGAGAAGTTCCTTTAGCGTTTGCTGTAGATCTTGTTTGGTGGTGCTGAATTCTCTTAGCTTTTGCTTGTCTGTAAAGGTTTAAATTTCCCCATCGGATCTAAATGAGATCCTTGCTGGGAAGAGTAATCTTAGTTGTAGGTTTTTCCCTTTCATCACTTTAAATATACCCTTCCACTCCCTTCTGGCTTGCAGAGTTTCTGCTGAAAGATCAGCTGTTAACCTTATGGGGAATCCCTTGTATGTTATTTTCCCCTTGCTGCTTTTAATATTTTTTCTTTGTATTTAATTTTTGATAGTTTGATTAATATGTGTCTTGGCATGTTTCTCCTTGGATTAATCCTGTATGGGACTCTCTGTGCTTCCTGGACTTGATTGACTCCTTTCTCATATTAGTGAAGTTTTCAACTATAATCTCTTCAAATATTTTCTCAGTCCCTTTCTTTTTCTCTTCCTCTTCTGGGACCCCTATAATTCGAATGTTGGTGTGTTTAATGTTGTCCCAGACGTCTCTGAGACTGTCCTCAATTCTTTTCATTCTTTTTTCTTTATTCTGCTCTGCAGTAGTTACTTACACTATTTTATCTTCAGGTCGCTTATCTGTTCTTCTGCCTCAGTTATTCTGCTATTTATTCCTTCTAAAGAATTTTTAATTTCATTTTTTGTGTTGTTCATCATTGTTTGTTTGCTCTTTAGTTATTCTAGGTCCTTGTTAAACATTTCTTGTATTTTCTCTATTCTATTTCCAAGATTTTGGATCATCCTTACTATCATTACTCTGAATTCTTTTTCAGGTAGACTGCCTATTTCCTCTTCATTTGTTTGGTCTGGTGGGTTTTTGCCTTGCTCCTTCATCTGCTGTGTGTTTCTCTGTCTTCTCATTTTGCTTAACTTACTGTGTTTGGGGTCTCCTTTTCCCAGCCTGCAGGTTCATAGTTGCCATTGATTTTGGTGTCTGCTCCCAGTGGCTAAGGTTCATTCAGTGGGTTGTATAGGCTTCCTGGTGGAAGGGACTGGTGCCTGTGTTCTGGTGGCTGAGGCTGGATCTTGTCTTTCTGGTGGGCAGGACCACATCCGGTGGTGTGTTTTCGGCTGTCTGTGACCTTTTTATGATTTTAGGCAGCCTCTCTGCTAATGCGTGGGGTTGTGTTCCACTCTTGCTAGTTGTTTGGCATGGGGCGTCCAGCACTGTAGCTTGCTGGTCGTCGAGTGGAGCTGGGTCTTAGCATTGAGAAGGAGATCTCTGGGAAAGCTTTGGCCGTTTGATATTATGTGGAGCTGGGAGGTCTCTGGTGGACCAATGTCATGAACTTGGGTCTTCCACCTCAGAGGCACAGGCCTGACACCTGGCCGGAGCACAAGACCCTGTCAGTCACACAGCTCAGAAGAAAAGGGAAAAAGAAAGGAAGAAAGGAAGGAAGGAAGGAAGGACGAAAGAAAGAAAGAAGAAAGGAGAAATAAAATAAATTTATTAAAATAAAAAATTATTAAAAATTTAAAAGTAATAAAAAAAAGAAAGAAGAGAGCAACCAAACCAAAAATCAAATCCACCAATGATAACAAGTGCTAAAAACTATACTAAAACAAACAAACAAAAAAAAAACCAGACAAACAGAACCCTAGGACAAATGGTAAAAGCAAAGCTATACAAACAAAATCACACAAGGAAGCATACACATACACACTCACAGAAAGAGAAAAAGGAAAAAAATATATATCTCTATATATAAAAAATAAGGAAGAGAGCAACCCAATCAATAAACCTGCCAATGATAATAAACTCTAAATACTGAACTAAGATAAACATAAAGCCAGAAACAAACTAGATGCAGAAAGAAAACCCCAAGTCTACAGTTGCTCCCCACGTCCACTGCCTCAATTCTGGGGTGATTCATTGTCTATTCAGGTATTCCACAGCTGCAGGGTACATCAAGTTGATTGTGGAGATTTAATCCGCTGCTCCTGAGGCTGCCGGGAGAAATGTCCCTTTCTCTTCTTTGTTCACACAGCTCCTGGGGTTCAGCTTTGGATTTGGCCCTGCCTTTGCGTGTAGGTCACCTGAGGGCATCTGTTCTTCGCTCAGACAGGACGGGGCTAAAGGAGCAGCTAATTCGGGGGCTCTGGCTCACTCAGGCCGGGGGGAGGGAGGGATACAGAGTGCGGGGCGGGCCTGCAGCGGCAGAGGCCGTTGTGACGTTGCACCAGCCTGAGGCACGCTGTGCATTCTCCCGGGGAAGTTGTCCCTGGATCACGGGACCCTGGCAGTGGTGGGCTGCACAGGCTCCCGGGAGGGGAGGTGTGGAGAGTGACCTGTGCTCGCACACAGGCTTCTTGGTGGCCGCAGCAGCAGCCTTAGCGTCTCATGCCCATCTCTGGGGTCCGCGCTGATAGCCGCAGCTCGCGCCCGTCTGTGGAGCTCCTTTAAGCAGCGCTCTGAATCTCCTCTCCTCGCGCACCCCGAAACAATGGCCTGTTGTTTCTTAGGCAGCTCCAGACTTTTTCCCGGACTCCCTCCCGGCTAGCCGTGGAGCACTAGCCCCCTTCAGGCTGTGTTCACACAGCCAACCCCAGTCCTCTCCCTGCGATCCAACCTCCGAAGCCGGCGCCTCAGCTGCCAGCCCCGCCCGCCCCGACGGGTGAGCAGACAAGCCTCTCGGGCTGGCGAGTGCTGGTCGGCACCGATCCTCTGTGCCGGAATCTTCCCGCTTTACCCTCTGCACCCCTGTTGCTGCGCTCTCCTCCGTGGCTCCGACGTTTCCCCCCCGCCACCCTGCTGTCTCCACCCACGAAGGGGCTTCCTAGTGTGTGGAAACCTTTCCTCCTTCACAGCTCCCTCCCATGGTGCAGGTCCCATCCCTATCCTTTTGTCTCTGTTTATTCTTTTTCCTTTTGCCTCTGTTTATTCTTTTTTCTTTTGCCCTACCCAGGTACGTGGGGAGTTTCTTTCCTTTTGGGAAGTCTGAGGTCTTCTGCCAGCATTCAGTAGGTGTTCTGTAGGAGGTAGTCCACATGTAGATGTATTTCTGATGTATTTGTGGGGAGGAAGGTGATCGGGTCTTACTCCTCCGCCATCTTGAAGGTCTCCTAGCTCGATCTTCAAAACTGCCCTATGTAAGAAATACTTTTATCATACATAGTTTACAAATGAGGAAACTGAGGCACAGAGAAGTCTGGCTCCTCATCCAAGATGACAAATTAATAGGAATGGGGCTAGCATTCAAGCCCAGACAATCTGGATCTAGCATACCATTCTCTGTACTATTCAGTATTGCCAGCTCTTTGATCCAACTTTTATTGTCTCAGTAACTTCCCCCCAGAAGCATTAACTTCATACTGATGTACTTGGTCTGCTGATGTCCAAATTGTTTGGAAGTTCTAATTTTTCTTTTAGTCAGTGCACATTTATTGAACACCAGCTATGTGCCAGACACTATTTTAGGCTCTAGACATACATCAGTTTTACTGATTCCATGGAGTTTACATTCTAGTTTTGGGGAAACGACAGTAGGCAAAAACAACAAGGAAAATAAATGTAGATCTTTATTAGGTCAGATTGTAATATGTTTGATGGAGAAAAGCCAAGAAAGGAAGAAGATAGGGAATGACAGTCGTGGCTGTTGGGAAAGGCCTCACTGAGAGAGTGACGTTGTATTAGGACTTGAAGGTAGGAATGGGGTGGGACATGCATAATCTGAGGGGAGAGACAGTCAGACATAAATAAGAACAAGTATGAAAGTTCCAGGGCAGGACTGTGGGAGGGTTGAGGAACAGCAAGTATGCCAATATGGCAGGAGTGAAGTGAGAGCTTCACTGGTAACAAGACGGCAAAATAAGCATAGAGTTTATAGTCAGACAAACCTGTGCTTACACCTGAGCTCAGCCACTGGTTGTGTCACCTTTGCAAGTCACGAATGCTTTGAGCTTTAGTTTTCTCATCTGCAAAGTGGGAATACCATGTTGCTGTCAGGAACAAATGAGAAAGTATAGCAAGCCTGGCACAGAAATGGGAGACGCAGCCCTGGTCTGTCCTGTCCTTGTGGGTGTTCCCAGGTAGTTCCCACATACAGCCCCCGTTTTGCCATCTACAAAGATGGGTCACACCCCAGGAGTCAGGAGCCCACAGGGTCCATTGTCTCATGACGCCATCCAATCACCATGCCCCGGGCATCTCATTTACCTCCTCATTTCCTTCCGACAGTCCACAGCGCCTGGGGTCCAGGCGGTGCTTGCAGCAAGATTGTGCCACTGGCTGCCAAGTAAAGAATGCCTTGAGCTGTTACAAACAAACAAAGAAAAGCAGTTTCCAAGATGTAGGCCCTTTGTTTGTGTGAACAGGGACTTGAGCAAAACCCGGCATGTTTCAATTTGAAATAGCTTCTGGAGTAATTGCTGGCAGTGTGTTCCCTAATTACATAATGTATGTCTTCTTTGGCAGTGACCTTGGTATTGTCTTTGGTGTGAAAATCATCCAGTCTGGGACTCCACACGCTTAGCCCACTTAGCTATTTTGCGTACCTCCTTCTTGGAGCCATCCAACTGAATTTCTTTCTTTTGCTCCTTTCCTTCCTGGCTGTTAATATGTATTATTAGGTTCAGAAAGTATTCAATCAACTTGTGGATGACAGATTTATTTGTTCCACAAATATTTCTTAAACACCAGTTCTGTTCCTGGTGGGGTTCTAGATCCTGCAGATGTTCAGAGCTGCTCTCAGAAAGGTTGGGAGAGACAGCTGTGTAAGAAAATACAATGCAAGAAAGCATAAGCTGTAGCTCAGTGCTGAAGAAAATGACCTTTGGAATTAGACAGACTTGGGTTTGAATCTCTGGTTCTGCCTTAGTTTGTGACCTTGGACAAGTTGCTTAAATTCTCTGGGACTCAGTTTTATCATCTGTATAATGGAGGGCATATTTCCTATCTCCGAGTGAGGTTGTATATTTTGAGTTAGACAATATTTTTAAAACGCTTGGCACTGCATGTGGAGTGATGCTCGATAAACAGGAGTGATTTTTATTATTACTAGTGCTGTGATAGAGGTGGGGACAGAAAGCATGAAGGCACAGAAGGAGGAGTGGCCACCTCCCAGAGGAATAGAAACACAGAGGAGGTGTTTTTTAGGATGAATCTGGATGACAAAAGTAGCTTTCCCAAGCAGACAAAGAAAAGAGAGGAATCCCAAATGGCTGGGTGGAGGTCTGGAGATGAGAACATGTCACCAGTTCATTTAACAAATATTTATTGAGCTGCTACCATGTGCTAAGCATTATACTAAGTGTTAGGACCCTACAATGATTATGGCAAAGTCTTGTCCTCATGGAACTTACATTTGTCAATGAAAGACAGGCCACAAACTAGAAAAAAAATGAGGTAATTAATAAACAATGAATAACTTGTTGTGATAATGTCTATGAAGGAAATAAACAGAGGAATATCAGATAAAACACTTACACATTATGGTATTATTTTAGCGAAGGTGGTCATGGAAGGGGTCTCTGAAAAAGGGACGATTAAGCTGAGCCCTAAAGGATAGAATGAGGCAGCCATGGAAAGAGTTGATGAAGGGCATTTCAGACAGAGGAAACAGCAAATTCAAAGACCCAGAGGTAGGAGGGGGCTTGCTGGGTTTAATCAACTGCAAGATCCTTGTGGATGAAACATCATGGGCTGGAAGAATGGCATTTGTTGGGGCCTGGGAGGTAGGCAGAAGCTTGTTTTTATTTTGGTTTTGCTTTTGTTTTTGTTTTTACCAGTGGTAAGCAATGGGAAGGGTTTCCAGCATGGAAGGGACACAATCAGATTTATATTTATTTGGTGGGCTTTCTGGCTGCCATGTGGAACATAGGTTTTGGGGGAGTAGAGTTATGTAGAAAACCAGTTAGGGAGTATTGCAGTCATCCATGGTTTTTGTCTTGCTTTTAAGAGGGGAGACAGGAGAGCCTGTTTGCTAGGCAATGGTGATGAACTAGTAGAATGGGAGGTTAATGATGCCAGAGGAAAAGTTTAGGTCTGAAGGTTGTTACAAGCAGTTGAACTAGGTTGGCTAGTGGAGTTGAAGTGGAGATAGATTTGGGAAGTTCAACCAATAGAGTTTGATTAGATTGGCACAGAGAGAGTGTAAAAAAAGGGAGAAATCAAGCGTGACTCTAAGGGGTTTTGCTTAAGCAAAAAGGTGCCATTTACTGAGATGAGGAAGACTGGAGAAGGACTGGCTTGGGTGGCTATGAGGAGCTTCACTGAAGACATATTACATTTGAGACATCTAGTAGAAAATTCAGTGATATCTAGAGCTCAGGATATTATTCTGTGCTGGAAATAGAAACTTGGGAGTCACTAGCATTTAGATGGTACTTACAGCCGTGGTGAGCTCACTCAGGGAGAATGTGTGGATAGAGAAGATACAAGAGCCCCAGGATTCGGGAGAGGAAGCGGAGGAACCAGCCAAGGAGATGAAGAAGGAGAGGCCAGTGAAGTTAGATGGAAACCACCAGGGGTGCTGAAACTGTGTAAGCCAAGAGAGGAGAGCAATTCAAGGAGGCAGTGGTCAGGTCTGGAATCCCACCCACAGGTAAGATGAGTATAGAGAGGTGTCCATTGGACTTGGCAACATGGAAGGTACTGCTGGCCTTGAGAGTGGTGAAGGAGGCCAACTTGGAATGGGCTAGAAATATGAATGGGAAAGGGAACTTCACTTGCATCTTTAGGGCTTTCGTTGTTTTTGCTTTTAAATGGGAGATATGAGAGCATGTTTGGTGGATGACTAATGATGCAAAGGAGAGAGAATATGTGTAAAAGACAAAAGTCCTTGGCAAGGGAGAAGGGAGGGGCCTCAGAGGTGGGTGGTGGGGTCTGGCTCTGAGACATGTAGGGACACTGCACCCATGGGAGCAGGAGGAAAGGCACAGAGCACAGGTGCAGAGAGTTGAGAGGGGGTTTGTAGCACTGAGGTTGGAATGTGACAGAATGCTGTGGCAGCAGCTATTTTCAGTGAAGTATGAGGTGAGGTCATCAGCTAAGAGGGTGAGGGTGTGAGTAGGGACTCTGGGAGGCGTGAGGAGAATGAAAAGGTATGGAATGGCTGTCTCCAAGAATGGGAAAGTCAATGTGCTGGGGAAGGAGTGAGTAGAGTTGGGACTAGGTCACACATCTCTGACTCCTGATCTAGAATGGGTGCTACTCTCCCAGCACTCTTCTCATTCACCTCAGAATTTCACTGAGTTCCACGTGTGGTCCTTTGACATTGTAGGCCCACAATAAATGTTTGCTGAGTGCACTATAGAGGGGATGGCAGTGCTGTTTTAAGGAAAAAGAGGAAGGAAAGTAAGACTCATTGAGCATATGTTGTAGGTTAAACACTATGTCAGGTACTTCATCTCTAGTATCCTAGAATGAGGTCTTAGCGATGAGAAAACTGAGGATCAAAGAAGTTAAATAATACATTCACAAGCACTCGATATGTGTGTGTGTGTTTTGTATGTGTATCTACATATATAAATGCATATATACGTATGTGAACATACATGCACATGTACACACACACACATTTATTTCCTAATAAGATTCTGTCTCTGCCTCAAGGAATTTATAATCTAGGAATCTAACCAAAGAAAGAAATTTTATACATAAATTAATAGAGCAGGGGTCAGCAGAGTACAGTCTATGGGTCAAATCCAGCCCACCATCTGCCTGGTTTTTATAAATAAAGTTTTATTGCAACACAACCATGATCATTTGTTTCCATATTGTTGTTGGCTGCTTCTGCACTACACCTGCAGAACTGAATGGTTTCAACAGTGTCTGTATGTCCCACAAAGCCTAAAATGTTTATCTGGCCCTTTATAGAAAAGAGTTTGCCAACCCATAAGATCAAGTACAGGGAAAAGGTGCTAAGATTGAGAACATGCAACCATTTCTTTTGGAAGTGATCAAGAACTGCTTCAAGAAAGCAATGGCACTTGATTTCCCCCTTAACAGATTCGCTCCTTCCTTCCACAAAGATTTTTTAGCATCTCCTATGTGCCAGGCACTATTCTAGGTGCTGAGGATACAACACTGAAGAACAGGGATAAACGTCCCTGCTCTCATGAGCCATGCACTCCTGTGGGTGGGTAGGATTTTGAGAGATAGGGTTAGAAGGAAAGTCACTGCTGTTGAAGCAGAACTGGAGCAAAGGGCACCATGGTTGGAATGTTCAGAGAAATTTTCAGAAATAGAAAGTGGTCCAGATTGAAAGTGCCAGTAGGCAGGAATGAAGGGCTACAATGTAAAACAGTGATTTTCAAAGTGTGGTTCTCAGACCATCAGTAGAATCAGACAGGGAGCTTGTTAAAAATACGTGTTCTTGTGTCACAGTCCGAACCTAGTGAATCCTAATATCTAGGAGGCAGTGGTCAGGTCTGGAATCCCACCCACAGGTAAAATGAGTATAGAGAGGTGTCCATTGGACTTGGCAATGTCCTACCTAGGGGTGGGGCACAGGGATCTACATATTTAACAAGTTCTTCAGAGGATTCTTAGGTTCACTATATTTTTGAATCATTGTGGTAGAAGTTCATTGAAATCAGACTCAGGAGTGTGCGTGCGTGTGTGTGTGTGTGTGTGTGTTGGAGTGGGTTATCAACAGAGGGAAGAGGTAGGAAAGGGATGAAGGCCCCTCCCATTTAAGACAACTTAGAATCTTCCACTGGAGTTCAGATATCTCTGAGCACATCTTGGAAACCAGTGGATAAAGTCACTTGTAGATGCGGAAGCCTGTTACAAAAGAGACCAGAAAGCTTCCCGGAGGAGAGCTGAACCTCGAGGACAGAAGGAAAGAGAAGGACTTAGTTGCTGCAGACCCCCACTTGCCAGAGGGAAAGAACAACGCTGAGTACATGGTGAGGACAGCTGCCAGATTTATCTCATAACTCAGACCCTCATGCCTTTCTTCTCAAGACAGGCTGATAGAGAGCCAGCTCACTGAAAGTGTCCACCGCATCCGCCATTACTGTCCTTGAGAGGTTCATAGTTGAGGTGGAAACATAGAACATGCACTAAAATGGTAAACATAAAAGGCAAAATTAGCAGGACAGGTAATTAGGTGGGGCTGGGTGGCCAGAAGTAACCTTGTGGGTTAGGTGGGCTTACCTTTAACGGCAAACAGAGAGGAATGAGTAAGCCTATCCAAAAAGCAAAATTCACTTGAGCAGAGAGGCTTATAATCAGAGACAGCACAGGCATGCGGTAATAAGTGGATCAATTTGGCTGGAACACAAAATTCATGTAGGGCAGTAATAGGAGATAAGTCTGGAAAGGTTGTTTAGGGCCAGATGGGGAAGGGCCTTGAATGCCAAGATAAGGATTTTGGCATTTATCCTGGAGGCAGTGGGGAGCCATTTAACTGTTTTAGCAGTGGAGATACAGGCTTAGAGCTGTGCTTTAGGGAAATTAAACCAGTGGGGGGATGGAAGATAGATTATGGACGGGAAATCCTGGAGGTGAGGAGACTAATTAGGAGATCATTGAAAGGATCCAGGTGAGAAATAATGAGGACCTTGGATTAACTAGAAAGGAGGGGAAGGAGGAGTTTGCGATTGAACAGAAAAAGGGAGTGTGCCTAGGGGAAGAGTCCAAGGCCCCTCTAAACTTCCCATCTGGATAATGGTGGTGACATGGGTGCGATGTATAGAAACTGGGAGAACAGGGATAGACAAGTGGGAAAATTGTGGAGCCTGTAGGTTTGAAATGCAAGAGGGCCAGCAGAGCCGGTAGTTAAAAAGGTAGGAATTCCAGGGGGAGGCCAATGGGGGTGGGATGGGCATGGGCAGGAGTTCCCTGCCCTAGTGGTTGACTATAAGACCATGGATTGGGGGGCTTCCCTGGTGGCGCAGTGGTTGAGAGTCCGCCTGCCGATGCAGGGGACACGGGTTCGTGCCCTGGTCTGGGAGGATCCCACATGCCACGGAGCGGCTGGGCCTGTGAGCCATGGCCGCTGGGCCTGCGCGTCTGGAGCCTGTGCTCCGCAACGGGAGAGGCCGCAGCAGTGAGAGGTCCGTGTACCACAAAACAAACAAAATAAAAAAGACCATTGATTGGATTCAACGTGGTAAATCAATTGGATGTTGTTATTCTTTCTCTACACACACACACACACACACACACACACACACACACACACACACACGGAGAGAAAGAGTCATACACCGACTCAATAAATATATACTGGGAAGAAAATCTTTGGTTGCATGTATGTATAGAGACTAGTTTTGTTTGCTTCATTCCATGAGGTAAAACTCATGCCAGAAGCCCAGAAAACATAAAAGGGGGGAAAATACACTGATGATAAAGCAGTGTGAGTCCACCAGGGAAGAATAATCAAAACTTACTAGAAACTAATTTCTTTTTCCAAGTTTCATTTTTAAAGACTTAAAAGAGACTGATCAATGCTCCAATAGAAAGAGTATAAATGAAGTAGGATATTGATGGAAAATTTTCCCACTTTCTTGCATTTTTTTCTCGTATTTTATTTCTTAACAATGCAATGCAAAGTCAAACAATTTCAGCAGCCCTGCTGTGCTAGGGAGGATTCTGGTACATCAAGAGAGGCTTCCCCTAAGCCAAAGTTACCAAGCCAAAAATGCAGTGAAAGTCTTCTCTAAGGAAAAGTAGAGTGGAAAATGAAATGTTGTTCCAAAACTTATTTCTTAGAGTGGATAAGGAAGTTGCTTAAGAAATTAAGTAGTCATTCCTAAAGTAAAAGCATCGAAATAAGAATATTAGTTAGTCAAGAAACCTAGACGTGCAAGAATTATGGAAGGAAATCAAAAGTATTGAACATCTATGCTATGCTAATCACTAACACTCTCATCCTCGTCTTGCATGATGACACCCACTGCCTTCTCTGACCACTTGCACTCCTCAGGAAGAATCCTTCTTTTCCTAGAGTCTCCATACCATGTCATCAAATGATCATGAAGTTTGGAGGCAGATACTCCCAGACTTGAATCCTGGTTCTGAGATTTATTAGCTGTGTGACCTTAGGCAAATCTCTTAGTTTCTTTGAGACTCAATATTCTCATCTGTTGCTGCAAGACTTAAATTAGCTAATGAGTGAAATATATCTTGCAGAGTGTCTGGCATGTAATAGACACTTCTTAAAAAATAAAATTATTTTAGGATATTTTTATATTTATAGAAAGATTGTACAGAGAGTTCCCATATAACCCACACCCAGTTCTACCATTATCGTCTTATAGTAGTATGGTATATTTGTCACAATCAATGAACCAATTAATACATTATCATTAACAAAGTCCATACTTTACTCAGATATCCCTAGTTTTTACCTCATGTGCTTTTTCTCTTCCAGAATCCTGTCCAGGATACTATGTAACATTTAGTCCTCGGGTCTCCTTAGGATCCTCTTGGCAGTGACAGTTTCCTCAGACTTGCCATGGTTTTGATGACTTTAGCAGTTTTGAGGAATACTCGTCAGGTATTTTGTAGAATGTTTCTCAGTCCCTCAGTTAGGTTTTGTCTGATGTTTTTCTCACGGTTAGACTCAAGTTATAGGTTTTGGGGAGGAAACTCACAAAGTACCATTTTCATTACATCCCATCAAAGGTACGTATTATCAAGACTTATCCAGATTGATGTCGGCCATGATCACCTGGCCGAGATGGTGTTTGCCTGGCTTCTCCACTTTGAAGTCATTCCTGTTTGCTCCTTTTCTGTACTGTACGAAATTACCAGGCCCCGCCCAGACTCAAGGAGTATGGAGTTTTGCTCCACCTCTTTGAGGGCAAAGTATTTACAGAAATAATTTGAAATTCTTCTGCACAAGAGATTTCTCTATTCTCTCTCATTTATTTATATATTGTCACTTATTTATATCAGTATGGACTCATGGATAGTTATTTTATATTTTGTGTTAAAAATCTAATACTCTTTTATTTATTTTGTTGCTCAGATTTTTTTTTTTTTTTTTTTTTTT
>NW_020174369.1:2080910-2144150 GCF_003031525.2 Neophocaena asiaeorientalis asiaeorientalis | reverse complement strand
AAAAACTTAATCTTCTTTTTTTTTTTTTTTTGCTCAGATTTTTTTTTTTTTTTTTTTTTTGACCAATAGAATGTCTTTCAGTTGGCTTTCATGTCCTTTCGATACCCCATCATGGCATGTGTTTTGCTTTGTTTTGTTTTGTCACTTCCTTACGTTCTGGTGCTATAAGATGCTTTGGGCTCATCTTGTATATTGCTTGCCCCAGACCAAAATCAGCTATTCCTCCAAGGAATCCTGGTTCCTTGTGTTGAAATGGACAATTTTTAAATTGTTTTCTTATTTTAAGGACATGCAGTGGAGATGCTAAGAATTCATTATGGAATTGTTAAACAACGTTGACGGTATAGACAATTTGGTGCCTCAAAATCAGCAAATATTTACTTTAGTGCCTCCTATGTGCCAGATGTGGTACAGGTTTCTGAAAATATTAAGATGATACCAAACACTTATTGAGTGCTTCCCATGAGCACTGCTGTTGTAAACACAGTTCTAAGCACTTTACATGTGCTAAGTCTTTTAACCCTTATCATAATCCTACAGAGTGTAGGTCCCAATATCATTCTCACTTCATGGATGGCAATGACAGGATTCCTTTGCTATCCCGGGGCTCACCTTCTGGTAGATGAAATGGATAAGCAGAGGGTATTAAGAGCAGGAAAGAGGGGTACCCAATTCAGCTGTGGGATTGGGGAGAACCTCCTGGATGAGGTGACACCTGAGCTGAGTCCTGGTGGCTGGAAGGGAATTATGAGTAGAATTTGTGGTAACCCTGAGTAAACACACCAGGAAGAGAAATAGGGCCATGTGAGAGGGGTGGTAAGCAGTCAGCCAGACACTGCCAGGCAGGAAATGAGTAGGGTGGGACTAACAACCAAGACAAAGGACTCAGTCTTAGAGTGTCTTGTATATTCTGCTAGGTTGATTGGACTTCCTTGTAAATGATAGGAAAGAGGGAGTGACATGGTAAGGTCAGAGTTACAGATGGGTCATTCTGACGTAGTGCAGATGACAGGCGGGAGGGGTGAGACAAGAAGCAAAATGACTCATTAGGAGGGAACAGCAAAGGTCCAGGGGAGAGATTTTAGGGGCCACGCCAGGGCATTGTCAGTTCAGATAAGAGAAATGTGAACATATTAAATTGGCAGGACCTGGAGATTGAGAAACGATATGGCTCTTGCATTTCTTTTCTTTCTAGAATGTACAGTCTGAATCCCGGGGCAATAAAAGAGAAGGGATCCAAGGAGAGTGCCCTAAGGAGAAGTTCAGGAATTTGACTAGAGCATCCTATGTTGTCAATCTCGAGAATCTGAGTTTGTCAGAAAAGGAGCAAAGAGAGAAGAATCTTAACATTCTTGTATCACAGTAGTAGCATTTATCTGCAAGAGTTATCAAATGCAATTATTATTATATTAGAATGAGTATGTGATTTGGAACCAACCAAGAAACTCTACCAAGGTTGCATTCTACCTCTTCTTCCTAGCTGGTCTATCTTGTCTAAGTCTCCATAAGGCTTAGTTTCCTCATCTGTAAAGTGGGAAACATAATAATACCTACATCCTATAGCAACAGGAACAAGAGTTAATGCATGTAACGCTCTTGACACATAGACAGGTGCCACGTATTATTACTAGTTTAAAATTGTCCAGGATTTACTGTTTACTTTCTCATAAATTTCACTTAATCTTTCGTCTACCTTTTGAGGGTAGATTTTTGCATTCCCTCTTCTAAATTCCTTCATAGCAAGGAATTTAGACACAAAGAAGTGAGAGGATTTGTCCAAAATTAAAGAACTTCTAGAGTAGGTTTTCGGACTCTTAAGACCAGGATTTTCTCCACTACGTTTTCATCTGACAGAGACTTGCTGACTACGAAGCCAGTTTTTGGTCTATTACATTGTTTATTCATTCAATGAATATTTATTTAAAGTGCTATTCTATGGCTAACATTGTTCTATGATCAGGATATAGCAGGAACCAGATAGATAAAATCCCAGACTTAGCATGCTACATGGAGAGATGTGCAAATAAAGACAGATAGAAAACCTGACATCAAAGAAAGGCTAAGTGCTATGAAAGAAACCAAACTAGAATATGCCTCCTAACCTGAAACATATTCTTTATTGATCCCTCTTTAACTATTTTGCCCAGATTAAATTTTCCACAAGTGACTGTCCTACCCAGCGGGTTTCTTTCATTTCCGTGTTTCCCACTGACACTGCAGAGAGAGAAGAGCTGTGAGAGAAGGAGGTTCTGCAGGACAGTATAAATGTTGGCACTGACCTTTCCTAAAACCACTAGCAAAGGTTCTGCCTCAATTTGGGACCCACTGTTTTAACCAGCATTTATGATTGTTGGCTTGAATAAAGGGAGGAAGCTGAAATACAACTAAAAAGAACAGACTAGGAGAAAACACAAGTTCAAAGATAAAACTGATTTAATCATTAGTAACCCTTGAAATGTTTGGTATCTTTTCTCCAGCCATTTTGTCTGTTGCTTAATGAGAGCCCATGATATATAAATGTTTTCATATTGCTTTGGCTAAACATTGTAACACAAGCACATTCCCAGACCACCAAAAGCTCTCTGCCAAAATAACTTGTAATACCTGCATGATATGCCATCATGTGACTATAGCATAATTTATTTAACCATTCCAATATTGTTTATTATTTCCATTTTTTGTGTGTATCAAGTATGCCTCACTTTGAGTGTCTCATCCTAAAACTTAAATGCCCTAAAACAACATTTCTTTATTATTTCTCATGTTTCTGTTGGGTGGCTGGGTGGATTCTACTGGTTTGCCTTGGACTCACTCAAGCAGTTGCTATCAGCTAGAGGGTCAGCTGAGTGTGAAGGTCCAAGAGGACCATATCCCTATGCCTGGCAGTCGATGCTGGCTGAGCGCTGGGGTGCCTCTCTTCTCCTCAATGCCTTTTATCCTCTCGTAAGCTAGACTGGCTTCCCTACATGGAGATGTCAGGGTGGCATGACAAGAGGACCAACGAAACTCCAAGACCTCTTGAGGTCTAAAAACCAGTGAAACTCTACTTGCATCACGTTCTTTTGGTCAAGACAAGTCAAAAAACCAGTCCAAAATCAAGGGATAGAAAAATAGATTCTACCCCTGGATAGCAGGAATGTTGAAGTCACCTGGTGAGGGAACACGTATTGCCAGGATGTAGGAGATTTATGGCTGTTAGTCTTACAGGAGATCACTACACAACAATCGGCAGTGAACAATTATATAAGCTAAGCTTTATGTTTTAGAGTCTAAAATATTATTTCCTTTGACTTAACCCCTAGATTTTGATTTATTAGGAGAAAAGATAAGATGAATTTTTAAGGCTCTTCATACAAAGGCTACTGCTTTCCAGAATGTACTTAGACAACCCTTCACCATCTCTACTTTCTAAGAGAGAAGAAATCCAATTGGTCAACCCCAAATTTTTTTAAAAAATGTTAATTATAACGTTCCATCAGAATTAAAAGCAGGATTCTTTTCTAAAGGAATAAAGCAGCTCAGTGGCAATGAGCTAGATTTTTCTGTGTTTGATTACGGATAACCTCCTTGGCAGAAATGAAATCTTGGGTAAGGAGCTAGAGGCAGACCAGATTTCCGATCCATCTACCAAACAAATCCCTTGTGATCTGAATGTATGAATTTGTTGAGATTTCCTGATGGCTAACAATATGCCTTCATGTTAGCAATGACAAAAAACTAACAGCTGGGCATGGTATTTTAAAAAGGCTAACAGCTGGGCATGGTATTTTAAAAAGGCCTCTTTTTCATGTAATTGAATTCTTCAATCTTGCACTGCATTCATTGAGAAGAACTCTCGGGATAAATTTCTTTGAAATCTCTGCCACTGATTTTATTTTCTGATATGTTGACCTCCTTCATCACGAGACATGTTGCAAGACTGGCAGGCTTCGTCTTCCGCGCATCAGATACAGTGAGAGCTGTGTTAAGGCTCCTGCCATTGAAATGTATTCAGTGTGGATGCTAATGAAGAATGTTAAAGTGATCTAGTCTGGTTGGTTCCCCTTTTTCTCCTTTCTCTGGAAGGAGGAGCAATAACATCTCCTTAGCGAAGAGAACTGAAAAAATAATGACCACATCTCTCCTTCAGAACTTAGTCTGGTTTTCAGTTCACTCGGTGTGTTTTATTTTGAGAAGCAAACCATAAATCTGTATCAAGAATAGTGGTGATTATTATTTCTCTTATTAAAGAATGGATAAATGTTTTATTGGTAATTGTCCTGCCTAAATGTTCTCCACATGCATCAGTTTATACAATGTACTTAGTTATCATTTATCAGGCGTCTGAAATGTGAAAAATACCTAGCCAGCCATTGACAATGCAGATATGAATTAGTTACGGCCCCTTCCTTCAAAGCAGTTCACAGTCAAATATAAAGGGTGGACGTGAACCAAATTGACCCAGGTAAGCCTAAAACCTTGCCTAAAAAAAGTGCTCAAAATAAGAACGCATGAAAGAGAAAATGTCGTCCGTCCAACCAGGAAACAAAATGATAAATGTGTTCTTCATTCAACATAATGTCTGTAACACGTTTGTCACAATCTTTAACTTCCTTGCCTCTCTGGTTTTGTTGTTGTTGTTGTGTTAACTTTTACTGGAGCACAGTTGACTTACAATGTTGTGTTAGCTTCAGGTGTACAACAAGGTGAATCAGTTATACATATACATATATCCACTCTTTTAGATTCTTTTCCCACATAGGCCATTACAGAGTATTGAATAGAGTTCCCTGTGCTATACAGTAGATTCTTTTATTTTTTAAGTTTTTATTTTTTTACATCTTTATTGGAGTATAATTGCTTTACAATGGTGTGTTAGTTTCTGCTTTATAACAAAGTGAATCAGTTATACATATGTTCCCATATCTCTTCCCTCTTGCGTCTCCCTCCCTCCCACCCTCCCTATCCCACCCCTCTAGGTGGTCACAAAGCACCGAGCTGATCTCCCTGTCAGTAGATTCTTATTAGTTATCTATTTTATATATAGTAGTGTGTATATGTCAATCCCAATCTCCCGGTTTATCCCTCCCCCCCATAAACCTTGGTAACCATAAGCTTGTTTTCTACATCTGTGACTCTACTTCTGTTTTGTAAATAAGTTCATTTGTACCTCTTTAAATTTTAGATTCCACATATAAGCGATATCGTATGATATTTGTCTTTCTCTGACTTACTTCACTCAGTGTCTCTCTGGTTTTTTATCACCTACATCTAGAACAACCCCAGTCTAGAATAAGCTGAATCAGTCTTTACTTGGCGTTCATGGCTGCCCAGGTGACTGGAGGGTCACTTCAACGGGCAGACTGGCATGACCACCAACTTCAAAAGGATTGCCTCTCTGTTCAACTTATTTTCTCACTCTCTACAATAAATATTTCCTTCCTGCCCTTTTGCCCTCCTAATTACAACAGAGGAGGGTGGTCTTAATTCCTTTGCCAAGACCAGCTCATTTACATAGGCTTTGAAACATGTTCTTTGAGAAGATGTTCCTTCCCATCATCATTTAAATATGCTCGAGTCTTCAGTTTTGAATCAATAGATAAATAACCTACCAGGGATCCCACCCATTCTCCCACCAACTATAACCTTTTCTCTTTCTCTCTCTTAACTTCACACCTATTCTTCTTAAAAGTTCTGTCTTTTATTGCCATCTCCATTACAAATCTTGTTACTCTCCCTTTGGCCTCTTCTAATCTGGTTTCTTTTTGCACTGTTCCACTTGAATGGCCCTCACTAGTCCACAAGTGGCCTCGATGTCATCAACTGCAAAGGTCCACCCCAGCACCCTTTCCTCCACCTCCCTGCCATGTGTGCCATTGCTGATCATGCCTTTCTCCACGGATACCTTCCACCCTCAGCCTCAGTGGGACACATTTCTCCTGGTTTCTCGTTCATTTCTGGCCACTTCTCTGTGTCCTTTCATATCCATCTTTTTCCACCTGGCCGTTAAATGATGGCGTTTCATAAAGCACCACTGTAGGCCTCTTCTCAGACTGTCCTCTACACTTTATACACCTATAGCCTTGAGGGCCAGATGTATCTCCAGTGCAGAGATATATCTTTCCTGGGCCCCAGACCTATGTTCCTTGCTATTTCATATCTGCATTTAGATGTCTCAAAAGCATCTCAAATTCGGCACATCCAAAATAACATTTATGAACTTGTCCTCTCCCAAGATTCTCCATCTCTCCATCAATACCTTTCATCCAATTTCACAAGTAAAAAAAAACAATCTCAGAGTTATCCTTGACACACCTTCTTCCTCAATCTTGGTCCTTGACCAAATCCCATTAAGTGTAAGTCTAAGACCTTGGTCCATCCATTTCTTTCCACTTTCACAGTCTCCACCCTAGTATGAGCCACTGTCACTTCCCCTCTGGATCTATTGCAGTGACCTCTAACTAGTCATTCTGATCCCTCCCTTACCCTCTTGCCCATCATTCTTCAAACAATCACCAAATGGATCATTGAAAAAGGCAGAACTGAACTTATCACCTCTGTGATTAAAATCCTCCAATGGCTTTTCGTGGCCCACAGGATAAAGGCCAAAATCTTTAACATGTCCTGAGGAGTCTCCCACAGTCTGATGTCTACCCACTTCCCCATCGTCCTGATACCTGCCCTCCATCATAACCCCTTCTTGCCGATAGAACGTATTATTAGTGTTCTCTCTGTTGGAACACCGGTCTTCCACTCTCTTCACCTAGTTTACACACATTTATCCATCAGATGTGTATACAGAAATCTACCTCCTTGGGGAAATAATCCCAGAATCTCAAGACTAGTCTGCTTCTCCTGATTACACACTCTTACCATATACTTCTGTAATTATTTAATCAATGTATGTGTCCCTTACTAGACTAGAAACTGCAGGAAGGCAGAGGGAATATCTTTTTGACTCTCAATTCCTCACCCCCCCCCCCAGGGCCTATCTCAGTGCTTGGAACATAGTAGATAATCAATGAATATTTTCATGGAGCGTATACTGTGTGCCAGGCATAGTCTTGGTGGTGACGCAATGATGAACAAAACAAACTCAGTGACTGCCCTCATGAACCCTACATCATAGTGAAAGAGACATAACATTAAATAAGCAAATAAATACATAGCATTAGGAAATAATAAGTGCTATAAAGAAAACAGCAGAGCAAGTGCATTGAGAACGTTAGGCGGTAGTGGATTGGGGCTCTTTTCTTTAGGGTCTACAGGCTAATTGAGATAGAGAATTCCTCTATGAAGAGGTGGCATTTGAGCAGAGACTTGAATTAAGTGATAAAGCAGACGTGGAAAGGAGCAGGAGAAGAGCCTTCTGGACAGAAAGCAAGTACGTAGGGGGATGCCTATGTTTGAGGGATAACTGAAAAGTCAGTGCGGAAGGAGAGAGGAGAGTCATGTCGGTAGAAAATGAGGTAGGAGAGGAGGACAGGGGTAGACCACAGAGCACCAGAAAGTGTTCCCACTGGAGGATGCAATCCTCAGAGTTGTACACCATCTTGGCTAAAAAATACTGAAATAAGCATTTTTTTCTCAGACTCCAGATCTGTGAGCTTTAATCCCAGTTCTTCCACCAGCAGGTGAGTGGTGCTGAAAGGAAACCATGGTCTCTCTCTGCTCCTCGTTCCCTTATGTGATAAATGAGAGTTTGGGACCAGATCATCTCCAATGTTCTCTCTAGATTGAAAATCCTTTTTTTTTTAAAAAATGAACATCATTTGATAAGAACTGGGTTAGATAAGAATCTGCCACTATGATTTTTTTCTGAGTCTTAATTTTACCGTTTAAAACATAAAAATAGAAGAGCTTCCTCTCAGGATTGGCATGCCAACCAGAAGACACGGTAAGAGCAAAAGCTCTTTGTAAATTATGACATGCTTTCTAAACCCGTAGCTAAAACTTCCTGAGAATTTATAGTATAGTAGGCACTGTCGTAGGTGCTGTCCATGTGGCATTTCATCCTCATGGCAATCTCGGGGGAAGGTCTCTTTAACTGAGACCAAGCGAGAGTAAAAACCTCAAGTTCCCTTAAGCAGTTAAGTGGCAGAGTGAGTTTTGCACCCAGAGCTGGTTGACATCGTCTTGAGGGCTCCTCATGAGAACACAGGGTCTACACACGTGAGTGCAGAGGTAAGGTAGGGAGGTGAGAGGCTGTTTGAAATTCAGACCCAGAGGCATTGTTGATGTAAAAGAAATTTCATTAACAATGACACCACATTTGTATTCCAGTAACTAAAACTGCTTGAGCATCATTTCATCACAATAATGTTTTCCAAATTCTTACGAGAGAAATCTATTGTGTGACCCAGAGTTCATCACGGGATAATAGTCATTCCTTCTTTTATTTGTTCTTTTATCTCTTGAGCACCTACTGTGTGTTATATCACACCCTAATTGCTAATGGGACAGAAATAAAGAAGGCTCCCTTGACCCTCCTAGAGTTTCTAAAGGACCATACAGTTTCTAAAGTGAACATGGGAATAAAAATGACATCACACTGTGGCAGCTGGTGTAAGCAGAGCCCTGTGCAATGTTGAGTGAGAACTGAGGGGAAGCCGTACGGAAATCAGGAAGAGCCTCGTACAGAAAATGTTGCTCAGAGCTCAGGTTCTTCCCTAAGATACAGAACTCACCAGAATTAAGAAGAGCAGGGTTGGGCTTCCCTGGTGGTGCAGTGGTTGGGAGTCCGCCTGCCGATGCAGGGGACACGGGTTCGTGCCCCGGTCTGGGAAGATCCCATGTGCCGCGGAGCGGCTGGGCCCGTGAGCCACGGCCGCTGAGCCATGCGCGTCCAGAGCCTTGCACGTCCAGAGCCTGTGCTCCGCAACGGGAGAGGCCGCAACAGTGAGAGGCCCGCGTACCGCAAAAAAAAAAAAAAAAAAGAGCAGGGTTATCATCTCTCTTGCTCTAGACCCTATCCCATACTGCATAAACCCTAACACACATATTTATTCCACATTTTAATATCTGGGAAATGAGGCCGCATCCTTGAATCCCTGACATCTTATCATCACTGCTGGCCAGCAGGAAGTCGTCGCTACCTCTGCTCAGACACTTGGTCAGAGCTCATCCCGCCATCACTTCCACTGAGTTATGCGCATTGCTGTTACTACATGCGCTGAGTTGGATTGACAGTTAAAGGATATTCAAAAAGGTTATACTATGATTCAGCTTTGAAATGAAATGTTATTTCTACTCCGGAAAGCACGGAAACAGAGCTGCATGATAGAGGATACACTTGCGTCCAAGAGATTTCTCACTCAGTATAAAATTCAAATTCTAAATGACATGAAAGTATCATCATAACTTTTAATTGGCAGCATCATTTTTTCCTAGTGGTACATAGAATAATAGTACACCTTATCACCAATACCTCTTAGATTAGGTGAGATGTTGAATTGCGGTTAAGGCAGGCATATCTTGGTTTTGTTTTGTTTGGTTTTGGTTTTTGGCCACATGGATGTGGAATCTTAATTCCCAGACCAAGAGATCGAACCCACAGCCCCTGCAGTGGAAGAGCGGAGTCTTAACAACTGGACCCCACCAGGGAAGTCCCCATATCTTGTATTTTTAAAAGCCATACTGATTCACATTGAACTTGGGGCCCACTTTATATAATCCAGTCTCTTTCGGGAACTCCTGCCATCCTATCCCCGTGCAGTTAATCCTTTAAACCCACATTCAGGACTTTACATTTTTCCCCTAGTGTGATAGCACTGTGTTAAAATCAGGATGGTGTTCCAGGCTGTTAAGAAGGCCTCTAACTGTGATTCAGCTATCCCGTATATTAGCCACAGCCTGTGCCATCCTTGTTGACGGTTCCTGGTCACCCAAGGATGATCTTATTATCTAAGCACGTTACGTATAAGGAATTTCACAGCTGAGGCGAGGTACAGAATGACCTACTCTAAAACAAGAGCGATTAACAAGTTTGGAACAGAGCCAAACGTGAGAACAAGGTTGTTATTGGCATGATTTTAATCATGATAGACAATTAGCCACGTTTAATTATATTGAGACGGAAAACCAGAATGAGTGGCAGTAATGAATTTCTCTGGGAACTCTCCTGTGTCTCCAACTCAAACTGGCTGACCTATAAAGGGTGGAAAATGATAAAAGATGTTTGCCCACATGTACAAGCTGTGTTTACCTCGGGGAGCTGCCTGTGTGGGAAAGAGGTCTGGAGGATCCCCCTTTCTGCGGGGGACTCAACACAGGACACAAATGGAATTCTCGAGTTCCACTGGCAGTTTTGCTTCAGGAAGGAGATGCAGAAGAGAGGAAACATATTTTAGCTGAACTTGGGCACATTAATGTTAATGGGATTATGTAGCTGGGGATTCTTTAAATGTCGCCCGTGGCTGGAGTATTACTGTAGTTGTGTGTTATCACTTTTTGGTGTTATAAAAGCTTAATATCTTCACTGACTGTGTCAAGCCCAAATAGAACGCTTGAAACTTCGAGTCAGAAAGTGATTAGAATGTAAAAATTTTTTTAACAATTTGACACGCCTCGTCTCTATGCTTAGAAATGGAATTTAAAATGAAACTCTCCCTAAGTCTCCAGTCTCTTTTTCCATTATGGATTTTAATTGACTTCTTATAATTAAAACACAGAAGAAGAAAAGTTGTGGAGAAGAATTGAAATCTCTATAGTTCATATAGTTCTTTAGGGTTCACTGTGTATACTGCTATTTCATCCTCGCACCAAACACACACTCATGCACGGATCTGGGAAGATGAGCTTGTCTCATTGCAAAGATGAAGAAGCTGAGCTTCAGGGGCTGTGACTTATCTCAGTCAAACGGCAGAAATATGCACAAGCCTTCTGATTCTGAGACCAAGTTTTAAAAAATAATAAAGAAGGAAAAGAAAGGAAGAAAAGAAAGGAAAGAAAAAGAAAGGGAAGGGAAGGGAAAGGAAAGGAAGGAAGGAAAGAAGGAAGGAAGAGAAAGAAAAAGGTAGAAAAAGAAAGAGAAGGAACACCTTTCAGGTGAAGTTTGAGATGGGCTTTTCCAGTGTGATGGACATTCTCAATGGGAAAGCCAAGTCAATCCATGTGTAGGTCTGAGCTGTGAATAAATCAGCCTGCCTCTTTCCCTCCTTCTATTTTTCTTTCTTTCATCCTTCCATCCTTCTTCCCTTTTTCCTTTCTTTCATCTTTCCCTTTCTTACTTCCTTGTACTCAGTACTTTTACTGGATATCTCCTGTATTTCCAGGAATAGTACTTGGCACAGAAATTCTATTTGCATCCTGTGATGAATAAAACATCTTTTATCATTTTATACCCTTTTTAGGTCAGCCAGTTTGAGTTGGAGACACAGAAAAATACGATACAATATTTGACCCCATACACCTATGTTCATAGCTGCATTATTCACAGTCATAATTTCACCAAAAGGTGGAAGCAACCCAAGTGTCCATTAACGGATGAATGTAGAAACAATATGTGGTAGATACATACAATGGACTATCATCCAGCCTTGAAAAAAAGGAAGGAAATTCTGACATGTGCTACAACATGGATGAACCTTTAGGGCATTATGCTAGGTGAGGTGGGGTAGTCCCAAAGGGACAAATACTATATGTTTCTGCATATATGAAGTACCTAGAATAATCAAATCTACAGAGACAGAAAGTAAAATGGTGGTGGTCAGGGGCTGGGGGGAGTAGGGAATAGGGAGTCATTGTTTAATGGGTACAGAGTTTGAGTTTGGGGAAGATGAAAAAGTTGTGGAGATGGATGGTGGTGATAGTTGTAGATAATGCGAATGTATTTAATGCCACTGAACTGGATACTTAAAAACAGTTAAAGTAGCAAATTTTATGCTTTGTATAGTTTGCCGTAAAAATCATTTGATCCCTAACATTCAGTAGGGCCCACTCTGTACTAACAGCCTCTGGGGGGAGACAGGCTGCAGTGTGACATGTGACATGTGCTGTGGTAGTGGGAATCACAGGGCAGCCTGAGGACATAACCCAGCCTAAGAATCTACACAGAGGCTGGGAACCGCTCTGTGAATGATGTGTGGCAGATGCCTGAGTTAAGTCTGAAAGAAACTCTGATTTCTCCAAGCAAAGTCAAGGGACCAAGGTGGATGGTCATTCCATGCAGACAGGGCTACACAGAGGCTCACAAGAGCCTGGTGTGGTGTAGAAGATGCAAGAAGTCCTTGGTGGCTACAGCCCAGAGTTCAATGACATCTAGCTACTTTGACAATATATCTCCCCCCGGAGAGTTAAAGTGACTGCCCTATTGGGTCAAAACGTATTTGAAACTTGGGTCTTTCTCTTTTAAAAGTTGTTTCTGTTACCACTTTCCTAGACTCTAGAGTTGTGCTGTCCAACATGGTGGCTACTTAATTTAAATCTAATTCATTGAAATTAATGATTCAATGACTGAGTCACGGTAGCCACATTTCAAGGATGGCCAGTGACAAGCAATGTGGCCAGCATAAACATAAAGAATTTCCATCATCACAGAGATTTCTACTGACCAGCCCTGCTGCAGAGTTTACAAAGTAATTCTCTACCTATTAATTTATTTGTGGGTGTGAACATCACACAAAATCCTGGTTTTCTTATTCCCATTTTGTAGAAAAGGAAACTGCAGCTTAGGGATGCTGAATACGTTACCGATGGTTTCACAGCTATCAAGTAGTGATGCTGGAACATAAAATCACCAGCCCTCTGAGCCCAGCCCCAGAGCGCCCTGCATTAATCCATAACCTCCTACTGCCTTCAGCCTCTTCAGTACTTCTGCTCAAACTTGAGATTATTCTTCCTAAAAGGCCACTTTTCATGAGATCATGCATGTGACTTTTCTTTGTCAACTGGAGAAAACACAAATCCCTTAGTTTGGCAACCAAGGCCTTCCACAAGTTAAAATACATTCACTTTGCAGTTTCTTCTTCTATCCTTTCCTCTTTTTCAGTACTTATCTCTGCTCCAGGTACAGAATATATCAGTCACATTCCAGCCTTTGAGGCTTTGCTGTGCAGGTAGTCTTCCCGGGCTACTACCCACTTCCTTTCTGTCTATAGGAATCTCACTTAACTTTCAAGCTCTAGTTCATGACTCACCTATTCTAGAAAATCTTACTTGACCAATCTCAATCTGGGCTGCAAAGAGCTCCTGTTCCTCTCTTAACAGGAAGCATCTCATGTGTTACTTCGCGGGAAACTACTTCTCTGCTTTAACAAGAGGCCGTCCTTTCTTCTCCTTCGATGTGGCATTGCCCATGTAGGACCTCACGTAGACCACATTCCTCATCTTGATGAACCGTTGGTGCCAGTATGGACCCTTCTTGGTAGTTGTTCTCAACTCTGCTGTCATTACTTACTGGATTCATTTTATCCATGATTTTTGTGTCTCTGGCTCCACCTGCTATGTGCCAGCCATTGTACTGAGCACAGTCACATTTTTTTCTGCGTTGTCTTCCAACAGCCCTATGAGGAATATATCGTTAGCCCTATTTTACCCAAGACGTAATTGAGACTCAGTGAGGACAGATGAGTTTCTAATTCACAAAGATGTGAAGTGACAGGGTCAGAATTTAAAGCTGGCTCCAAAGGCTATGCTTTCTTCTTTGTTGTGGGACAAGCCTTCCCTGCATTTGTTTAGACACTTCCAGGTATTACAGTGAGTATGTAGAAGTTGTGTCCTTCTCAGCTTTGAAAAACTCCTACCTGTAAATTATATTCAGCACACACCAAAAAAGAATCTGTTACAGTTGTTACTCCAAAACTCTGCAAGTTCCTATTATATCAACTTTCCACCTTGGACATGGCATCAGATTTCAGACATTATTTTTTTGGGGGGGGGGGGGTCAGGAGGAACATACAATTCACAGCCCTTGCTTTGGTTTGAAGAAACTCCATAACTCATTGTTTAGACACCATCCAAATAGCAGTGGCTATGGATTTTGACTTTTTGTTAAATGAATGACATTTTCTATCAGAAACATGGTAGCTTCTCCAGACATTATCAATGGATTCTCTAGTTTGTAGGCCTAAACCAAAACAAATGTTCTGCTATATAACATGATGATTTAAGAGAAAACAATCACAAGGGAAGTTTATGGGTTATGATTTTTTTTTCATAAAAATCCCAGAGAACTAAAATTTCAAGAAACTCAATGAAGTGTATATATTAAAAATATCATGGAAAGCTATGGTGCATGGAATTATAGTCACTAAATTGCTGCAATGTGGCAAAGTGAGCACTAAATCAGGAATCAGAAAGCCCAAGTCTTGGTCTCAGCTCTTCTACCAGCTAACTGTGCACCCTTGAAATTGTCACTTAACTTGGACCTTTTCTAGAAGTTTCCTCTTCTAGAACACAGTAACCTTAGTTGAGTGAATGAGTAAATTACTAAATGAAGGTATTGGGAGAGAGACTCTCTAAAATTTCTCCCACATTAATGGTTTATGAGTCATACTTTCAATTTAGCTACATTTCCAAAAGATGTATTCTGAGTATCTTCAATTATAGTATTTAATCAGTGTAACTATATAAGGAAAATAATTGCAGTTTCATTCCACTCAGCGATAGTTTCTTGGTCCTCTTTCAGGCCAAAGAAAGGCCCTGGGCCAGACATTTCGGGACAACAACAGTCAGTTAAATGTAAGGGCTGATTGTTGAGTTTAGACACACATGTAATTAGACTACAGAACAGACTGAGGGGTCATGGTCAATGGAGGCTTTTGGGAGGTTGGTGGGGACAGATGGAGCCTGCCTGGAGGACTGAGGAATTGTGACTGGCTTTTTTAAAAAGTATCTTAGAGACCAGCCTATTTCCTAATTCCAAGTCTCCCCAGAGATGGTTTAATGCCCCTCTTTGTAAAGAAAGTTTGATAACCTAGTAGATATGGGTACCACAGCTTTGATCTGCCAACAGCTCAGATCAGAGAGAAGAATATGCTTTCTTTAGGGGCCGATTGTGTTTCTCCACCATGTATTTAAGGCACCGGCCTGGGATGTTTGTTTGTTTTATTTTATAATCTTGCCTCCGTCTCAGCGCAAATAATCTGTGTAGATCTAAAAGATTGATAGCTTCTTCCTAGTAATCCCTGGAAATAAAATAACCAATCACAGAAGTCGTGGAACTACAGAAGAACCTAGGGGCAGCTTATTCTGACCCCCACTTTCAATTATTGTGGATTTGAAGGCCCTGAATATTCAAACGATTTGCCCAGGCTGACGCCAAGTAATGGGAGAGCTAGGATTAGCCTGAGTCTTCCAGCCATATGCCTTTGGTTTTGTTTTTCTGCTAATTGTATATTTAGGATTTGCCTTTGAGTAGCAAACAAAATAATAAAAGAGTTGAATTTATTAAGTGTCTCGATTGTCCCAGGTGACATAGATTTATTACCTTTATGCTTCAAAAAATGTATTATTTCCATTTTGTGGATGAGGAAATTGAAGTTCAGAAATCTGAATAATTTGTCCCAAATCGACAACTAGTGAGTGGAAAGGGAGTCTAGCTATAAATTATACTCTCTTATAATAACTGGCAGTGCAGCACCTATAAAATTTTATTAACTTATTTATTTAAATTTTTATTGGAGTATAGTTGCTTTACAATATTGTGTTAGTTTCTGCTGTATAGCAAAGCGAATCAGCAATACGTATACATATATACGCTCTTTTTTGGATTTCCTTCCCATTTAGGTCACCACAGAGCACTGAGTAGAGTTCCCTGTGCTATACAATAGGTTCTCATTAGTTATCTATTTTATACACAGTATCAATAGTGTATATATGTCAATCCCAATCTGCCAATTCATCCCACCCCCCTTTTCCCCCTTGGTATCCATATGTTTGTTCTCTACGTCTGTGTCTCTATTTCTGCTTTGTAAATAAGATCGTCTGTACCAATTTTTTCAGATTCCACATACATGCGTTAATATATGATATTTGTTTTTCTCTTTCTGACTTACTTCACTCTGTATGACACCTATAAAATTTTAAATGTGCGTACCAGCTGAGCCACGATTCATTCTAAGTCAGCCTAATTATACCCATGCATCTATGGACCCATTGGAATAATTAGATATCTTCAATAGAAATAAAAGTTGTAGGTTGTGAGTGCAACTGTATAAGGATGCTTCTTACAGTATTATTTATAACGGTAAAAGAAAGGACATAACCTCAATGTTCTTCGGTATAGTAATGGTTAAATACATTGTGACAGTTTATACTATGGAATATTATTCAGCTGTTAAAAGAATGTGTCGATTCTATATATATATATTGATCTAAAGAAATGTTCAGATGGAGGGCTTAAGGGGGAGTGATTTTTAGTATTATAACAAAGGTATAAGGAGCTAAAGGTCAATGACCAGACTATTTGTGATGCCACCTTGGTTTCAGCCAGTTCCAGCCTATTTTTATCTCATCCTAGCAGCTGCGCCCCTTCTTCACTTTTCTAGCAGTTGTGTCCTGCCCCTTTCCCTCCTGTCTCAGAAGGAGACTGTTAATAGCAGACTGTTACCATTGTTTACACTGGATGGATGGGAGAGAATGTGACCAAGCCTGAGTCCTTGACTGGATAACCAGGGGTTAAGAGCCAGAGACACCAAATACAAAAGCCAGGTACCAGAACTACAGCAGATCTTTATCCTGAGACAGATCAGGAGAGTAACAAAGGAACAAATTAAGAAAAAACAATTCTAGAACTATTGTCTTGGTCTTTAGTTTTACAGTCCCTTGCTTCTATGAGTGATATTCCCCTCAGGCCCCCTCTTTTGGTCTGCAGTTTGCTGCCAGTCCAGGAAGTCCACACTTTCCATAACAGAGAGGCAATTAAGACAGTACAATAGATATGAACTACTTTGCTTGTCAAAAATCAGCTTGGCAGTCTACCTGCCTCTGAGTCCCACCTATGACACCCCTTTGGGGTATTTCCTCCCTGAAAGTAATAAAAATTAAAGGCAGGGTCCCCTTTATTTGGGAATTTAATATTAAATGCTGAAAGAGGCAAAGCCAGCTCCGAAGACTAGCAGAGCAACATTTAACATGCGTGCACTAAGTAGCCCAAACTAAATCTGGACCTCAATTTGGGCAAGAGTGACGTCCCAGAGCCCCTGAGTGTTAATCAAATGTTTGTAAATTGCATGTGGTTGAACTGTGATTTGGGAGTGCATGATTTAAAACAATCCTGAGGAATCCTCTAGTGCTATAACTAATTAACCCTAATTCATCTGTTTTGTAAATCTGAATTACTTCCAAGGATAGAGTGTTTGGAGAATAAAAGACTAGACAAAGTACAATTAATTAGGGAAGGCTTCCTGGAGGGGGTGAGCCAGGGCCAAATCTTAGAGGAGTCAATGATCGCAGATCCCTGTAAAAGACAGAAAGGAGAAATGCAGCCTTTCAGTGAAGGGCAGCCTTATAGCTGGCAGCAATGGACCTTCCTGTGAATAACAATTAAAACATCTCTGGCATTTGTATGATCGTTTACAGTTTACAAGGGCTTTCTTACGCATCACAGAGATAATGACACAATGAGGATACCAGTGCTAAGGACTTAATCACATTTTCACAGTTATCCTACCAACAGCCCATTGGGCTTGGTGTTACTCTCCCCTCTTTCCAGAAGAGGAAACTAAGGCTCAGGGTGCTAAAAGTCACATGTGGGTGTCGAAGTCAGCTGGTAAACAGAAGAGCATAGATCTAAATTCAGATCTACCCGACCCTGTGGTTTTAATCATATTATCCTCTGGGGCTCACAGCAGGATGGAGAAGGGCAGATAGTGGATCACAAAGGTGTGGCAGCACAAGTACAGCCAGACCTTAGAGATATTGCAGGTTCAGTTCCAGACCACTGTGGTAAAGTGAATATTACAGTAAAATGAGTTGCACAAATCTTTTCGTTTCCCAGTGCATATAAAAATTATGTTTACACTATACCATAGTCTATTAAGTATGTGATAGTATTATGTCTAGAAAAGCAAAATACATACCTTAATTTTAACCATTTAACCATAATGTTAACCATTATCTGCGTCTTCAATGAGTCGTAACCTTTTTGCTGGGAGAGGATCTTGCCTTGATGTCTGTAGCGGCTGACTGGTCAGGGTGGTGGTTGCTGAAGGCTGGGATAGTTGTGGCAATTTCTTAAAATAAGACAACAATGAGGTTTGTCACATCAATTGATCCTTCCTTTCATGAACAATTTCTCTGTAGCATGCAATGCTGATTGATAACATTTTGCCCACAGTAGAAATCCTTTCAAAATTGGAGTCAGTCCTCTCAAACCCTGCCACTGCTTCGTCTACTAAGTTTATGTAATATTTTAAATCCTATGTTGTCATTTCAGCAATCTTCATAGCATCTTCACCAGGAGTAGATTTCATCTCAAGAAACCACTTTTAGGGCAATTAACTGGCCTGATTTCAATACTGTTGTGTTTCCAGAAATAGAGAAGCCTAAGGAGAGGGAGAAAGATGGGGAGATGGCCAGTTGGTGGAGCAGTCAGAATGCACACAACATTTATCAATTAAGTTTGCTGTCTTATATGGTCGCAGTTTGTGATGCCCCAAATCAATTACAATAATAACATCAAAGATTGCTGACCACAGCTCACCATACAAGTATAATAATAATGAAAAAGCTTGAAATATTGTAAGAATTAGCAAAATGTGACACAGAGACACAAAGTGAACAGATGCTCTTGGAAAAATGGTGCTGATAGACTTGCTCGATGCAGGGTTGCCACAAACCTTCAATTTGTAAAAATAAAAAAAAAAAGCAATATCTGTGAAGTGCAATAAAACGAGATGTGCTTGTGCTAATAATGTATTCCCTCCTAGCCAACGGCAAGCGCTATGCTAAGCACTTTACATACATTATCTCCTTCTGACGTAGGTGTCAATTCCCATTTTACCATCAGGAAGTTGAGGAGCAGAGAGGGTAGGTAAAGCGTCCAGTGTTACACTGCTAGTAAAGATGGTAGAAATTTCATCCAAAGAGCCAGATCCTCCTCTATTCCATGCACCAGGCCTCGCTTGGGAGCCAGCATATATAACATGGTGTCATTGGCCTCGGGGAGCTCACTGCCTGGAAGCTGGAGTCAGATCCGGAAGCAGCACGTTTCAGTCCAATGCACTGTTGGGGGAAGAGTCGCAGGAAGAGGGTAGCAGAGAGGAGGGGTGCTCTGCTAAGCCTGTAGGGTTTTTTTTAAGATAAATGTATTTAATTTAATTAATTAATTTATTTATTTTTGCTGCATTGGGTCTTTGTTGCTGTGCCCGGGCTTTCTCTATTTGCGGCACGGGGGTGGGGGGGCTACTCTTCGTTGCGGTGCACGGGCTTCTCACAACAGTGGCTTCTCTTGTTGTGGAGCACAGGCTCTAGGCCCGCAGGCTTCAATAGTTGTGGCATGCGGGCTCAGTAGTTGTGGCGCACGGGCTTAGTTGCTCCGCAGCATGTGGGATCTTCCCGGACCAGGGCTCGAACCCGTGTCCCCTGCATGGGCAGGTGGATTCTTAACCACTGCACCGCTAGGGGAGTCCCGCCTATAGATTTTGCAGTTGGCTTCTGTCATCCTGATTTTCCAGAAGAGACGGCCAAGCTGCCTACAGTTTTGATGTGTTCAAGTTGAGAGAAATGCTAAGAGGCAGTGTCAGGACTTTATCTCAAGTTCCAGCTCTCTGCCTCAGAGGTCAGTACCCCTTTCTTACCCTCTTCTTGTGATTTTCCAGGAAATGTTAAAACATTTTTGAGATAATTTATTTACCAGCAGTATAGAGGCATTTTGTGTATATAACACCAACCCTAAGAACCCATTCTTTCTCTTTCTTTCTCTCTTATTCCCCGAGAAAATTTAAACTCCCCGTTTTCTTCTACCTTCTATCATCTCATGGCTGTTCATTTGCAGTCTTCACTCTTGGCTGCTGGCTTCTTCTCTTCCAGACCTTAAAATGCTGGAGGACTCCCAGGCTCTGTTCTGAGCCCTCTTCTCTGACTACTCTCTCCCTGGGCGAGCTTACCTAGCCACATGGCTTTAAACGCCATTCATATACTCATGACTCCCAAATATATGTCTGCAGCCCTGACCACTACCCTAAGCTCCAGACTGCCTACACCGTGTCCCCACTGGGAAATCTAGGGTGTCCTAAACAGAACTTTTCAGTGTTCTCCCAAACCTGTTCCTTCCCTGGGCTTCCCTTCCTAGTAAATGGAAGCATCATTTGAACTCAGACCAAAAAAAAAAAAAAAAAAAACTTGAGTCAAATTATTTCTCACCACCTCTAGTCCTACTTCACTAATAACCATCATCTTTTCTCACTTGGACTAGACAGTTTGAACAATTCTCACTCTCTGGTCTCCTTCATTTGCTTCCTCCTTACAAGCTCTTTTCTACGTGCAACCAGAAAGGTATTTGCAACATGTAAATCAGATCATTCGTGATTCCCCTACCCAAAACACATGCAACCTTATCTACAGGTTTCACTTTCTGCGGTTTTAGTTACCCACGGTCAACCACGGTCCAAAAATATTAAATGGAAAATGCCACCAGTAAACAATTCATAAGTTTTAAAATGCACGCTATGCTGAGTAGAATGACGAAATATGGCGCCACCCCAGTTCATCCCGAACAGGACCTGAATCATCCCCTTTTCCGTTAGTCACTTAGTAGCCATCCTGGTTATCAGCTCGACAGTCCTGGTATCTCAGTACTTATGTTCAAGTAACCCTCGCTTTACTTCATAAGGGTCCCAAAGCCCAAGAGTAGTGATGCTGGCAATTCAGATATGCCAAAGGGAAGCTGTAAAGTGCTTCCTTTAATCGAAGAGGTGAAAGTTCTCAACACAGAAAGAAAACAAAGTTGTATGCCGAGGTTGCTAAGATCAAATCTTCTATTCATGAAATTGTGAAGGAGGAAGAAGAAATTCATGCTAGTTACACCTCAACAGTGCATGGCAAGTGCTTGTCAGTTAAGATGGAAAAGGCCTTACATATGTACAGTATTTGGAGAGAAAGACCACATTCATGTCACTTTTATTACAGTATATTGTTATCATTGTTCTATTTTATTATTAGTTCTTGTTGATCTCTTACTGTGCCTAACGTATAAATTAAACTTTATCATAGGTATATATGTATAGGAAATAACATAGTATATATAGGGTTTGGTACTATGGTACTACCTGCACTTTCAAGCATCCATCGGGGTCTTCAAATGTATCCCGCCCCCGCCCCGGTAAGGGAGGACTCTTGTATTCAAGAAACTCCGAATTTACTCATCACATTTAAATAAAGTCCAGACAACTTCCATGGCTCCCAAGGCCCAACATGATCTGGCCCCTGACTACTATTTCCTCTGCCCCCTCATCTCTGGCTCTGCTTGGTGACACTGACCTGTAGGCTGTTCTTCCACCACTTGAATCTCATTCCTACCTCAGGCTTTTATTCTCGATGTTTCCTGCCCTGACATGCTTCTTTCTGAGACCTTGTATAGTATGTTCTTTAACATCCTTCAGGTTTATGTTCAATTTTGCCCATCTTGCCCCGACTCCCGTCTTGAGCATTTGTTGTCATCTTATTCCTACAGTCACCGTAACACTATCACCATAGGAAATGTTTTTGATTGATGGATGGGCCGATTTTCCTCTTTATTGTTCATTTCACCTCCAGCGCGTACGCTGCATAAGGGCAGGGATTGCATCTGTCTTCTCTGCTGCCAAGTTCCAGTGTCTAGAACAATGCCTGGTATATACTCCATAGACAAGTTGAATTAATAAATTATTCTTTTCAATGGTCAACATAATACATGTTTATGACAGAAAATTGAGAAATGATGGTAATCAAAGTTGAACCTTTTGGTATATTTTCTTCCCGTCTTTTTCCTCTGCATATTTTCAAGTCGGGATTATTAGGTACATCCAATTCATAGCCTACTTGTTATATTTAACACATCAGAAGCAATTCTCCACATTGTGTCCAATAATTCACATAATAAGTGCTCCATAGACATTAATTTCCTTCTTCCTATCTTGACTTGCTTCCTGAAAAACACTTATACAGGTACCCACGCTGTTCTGTGACAGAGCAGTTTAGCTGAGACAGAGCAGTACATTTGAAAGACTTTGAAAGATGTAAGCAAGTTATTAACCTCTCCAGACCTCAATGTCTTTATCTACAAAATGGGAACCATAAAATCTGCCTTGCCTAATTTATAGCATTGTGCAAGGACCTAATAAGATATTGGAGCAAACATCTCATTAGATATTGGGGAGACTGTCTTTTTTTTTTTTTTTAAGTCATAGCACTGTACAAGGGGAATAAAATTTACAGGAGAAAAGATGACATCGAGTCATTTGTAAAGCAATTTGAAGTTCGTGAATAAAAAGCTATTGGCAATGGTTCTGTACTGAGCCAGACATGTCCTAATGTTTGTCTTTAATATGCCAAACAGTTGCCAATGCCTAATTCTAGGTTCGTACCCTGCAATAGCATTTTTGTTTTTTTATTTTTTTTTTACAATTTTCAGCTGTAAAACTGGGGTCAATTATTTTTAGCCATTTCTTCAGCCTATCTCATTAGCAAAGTACTTTGTGGTAATGACTTGGGCATATTTGATGATTGTTCGGTTTGAAAGATGTCATTTTCAGACTTTTCTGGAAGTTTCAAATCTGCCTGTGGGAGATCTGTTTTATGCCATAATGTAATTTCAGATTCAAGCCTACATACTGCCTTACACTTGGCCCTTATAAATGTTTCACAGCACCTGCATTTTTTATCATGACCCTTGCATGTGAACTTGGTTTTCTTGTGCCTCACCTCCACTCTCTGTCTGAAGGGGAGAAAGTAATATTTTTAAATGGCCTTTCCCCCCCTTGTCAGAGGAGATAAAATTCCCCAATTATTTACCCTTGTGTATAGATATTTATATTACAATTTTAAGGAATGGATTCTTTATAGTGTTATTCATGAACCCGTGTGTTAAACTTAAAACACATGTGTCGTAAAATGAATATTTAATCTGTGTTTAATACCTGAAACCAGATCCATGTTGACTTAATTTCTTTGGTCCTAAAATAAATTTGTGAAATGATTCAATTTTTTTCATCCATTCAACAAATATTTTAAGAAGCTTATTGAATATGTCCTACATTATCTCTTTTAATCCTCATAATAACATGGCAATGTAGGTATTATTATTATCATCATCATTTCCCTATAATATGTATGAGAAAACCAAGCCGCAGAACGGTAAAGACACTGATTAGCTAACTCTCTGCTATAGTTAAGGGTCTGAAGTTTGGGTAGAAGATACCTGAGTAAAATCCCTGGGGTAAGCAGTTTGGGGGAGAACTAGAGATACCAAGTACAATAGCAAAAATGAGAGAGAAAGAGACAGTGACAGAGACAGGGATAGAGAGGCAAGACTTCCTAGAAACTTGAAATGAAGAGACATTAGATTGGGGGGAATCTAGGTCATAGCTCCCTAACTTTGCTTCACTTTGGGATCATCCGGGAATCTTTAACTATGACTGATGTCTGGCTTCTACCCCCAGATGTTGTGCTTTAATTGGTATAGGATGCAACCTGGGAATCAGAATTTTTTTAAGTTTTCCAGATGATTCTAACGTGTAGCAAAGATTTAGAGACACTTATATAGGTGGTGTCTGATGTGCAGTGGAACTGAAATCATCCAAACTCCATTTTGTCCATCACAGTTTCTGGATGTCCCAATGGGTTGTGCCGGTTTATAGGTCTCGGGATGGTCATAATGCTTACATATACAGCACGAGCCTCAAATCCTATCAGAAGAAGAAAGGCCGCAGGTTTTAATGGCAAGAGGGCAAGCTTTAGTCACTCTGCTTCCAGGTCTTCTTGTTATGTAACACTGACACTCCTCCATCTGAGGCAGGGTCCGTGCTGCTTCCTCTTGAACCTGGGTGCATATTTGTAAATGCTCTGATGGGCAGCTTACAGTGGAAAGGACACTTATAAGGTTAGATCGTAAAAGGCAATATAGCTTTCACCTGGCTTACTCTTTTTTGTGATTTGTGCTTTGGGAGCCCAGAACCGACTTGTAAGAACTCTGGCTCCCCTGAAGCCACCATGCTGGAGAGCCCATGAGGAGAAGCCACACAGACAGAGAAAAAGATGCCCAAGGAGCCCCCGTTGTGCCAGCCCAAAGCTGTTAGAGTCTTCCCAGCATCACTTGCCAGATGTGAATGCACTATCCTGTACATGACCCCAGCCCCGGACCTTCCAGCTGCCCCAATACAGCAGAGGCGAGCTGTCCCACCCAGCACTGCCCAAAATGCAGATTCATTAACAAAATGACTATTATTGTTACTTTAAGCCACTAACTTTCGTATGTTTCACTATGCTGCATTAGGTAATCAGAATATCAGTGAGTAATAAAAACTAATACATATAGACATTAAATAGCTTATTTCAAAATAAATATAAAAATTCTTTTTTTCTCTCTCTCTCTCTTTTTATATTTTTTTTACAAACCCTTGTCTCGAGGGCTGACTTTCAATAGATCGCAGCGAGGGTATAAAAATCATTTTATTTAGCAATCTTCTCATCTAAAGCCAAGGGCTTTTCTTGGAGAATACAGCCCACTGACCAGACCCTTGGCATGAACCATATGTATAAAGCATTTTAAAATAATTCCCAGTGTCACTTTTTTAAAAATAGGATGAGTGCTTAACAACACTTAAACATTTTACCACTCCCCTTTATATCCTTTATAGTTGTGCTATTCCAACCTAATTCAACATTTTATTAGGCAGTTCATTTATTTTATCAAGTCTTTCCAAAGCATTCAACTTAGATTTCATGAAATGAAATATTTCTTTTTGTGAACATATTGCATCAATGTGCACGTTACTTGGTAGATGACAGGACAAAAATAACAAATTGTGAATAAACAAATATATGGTTAGCATATAGTTCATCCAATGTGAATGGAAGTACACGGGTCTTCTAAAGAAAAATCCACAAGCTACTCATGTTCTTTAAAGTTATAATAGATACTAGTTAATAGATTTATCAAAAGAATGGGAACCCTGTTAATCTAGCAGTTTGTTTAAGTGAAGGTTGTTTACGAGAACTTCTACCATAATACGTATAAAAGCTCTTGCATTCAGTAGGCACTCATTAAATGCTAGTTTCTCTAACCATTAAATTCTAATTTGCCCAAAACTTTGCTTGCAAATAGCCTCTGACATCAAATACCAGCAGGTAATTTTAACAAAGTAGCCTTTGATAACCACCTAAATTTCATACTATTTCAGAAAATGCATTACATTTCTATCTGTCTGTGAAAAATCGTTTCCCATGGGTTAGAGTTCAGATCAGGTGCACAGTGTTTTCAAATCACTTGCTAAAAATAAAATTCATCATGACAAGCCTCTCTAATACTTTAACTACCAGATGCTCTTACCCTTGGAAAGCAGATCTACTCATGTAGCCCTGAGGCCCTGGGCTTTCTCTAGCCCCAGCCGAATCTTTGTACAAGCATAAATAGGATAGAGGGTTCAACGTCCCGGGAAAGGCACTGAATTTTAGGAGGAGGTGTGTAATTTACTGCCAAGTTTATCATAATAGAATCTAGCAGTCATTCAGAGCTTTCATCAAAGCATAACTCCATGACATCCCTCTAATCCAGGCCCCTGCTGAGCCATCCTGCACACCACTGCCAGAGTGATCACCCAGACCCTTAAAACCAATCGTGTCAGAACTCCACAGTGGTTCCTCAGCACCTACACATCAAGCACCTGGGTAACCTGGTAAATTATACACACACACACACACATATATATATATATATAGTCTTTATCATATTCCTTTCCATTGTGGTTTATCACAGGGTACTGAATATATCAGTAGTTCCCTGTGCTAGACAGTAGGACCTTGTTATTTATCCATTATGTATATGATAGTTTGCGTGTGCTAATCCTGAACTCCCAATTCTTCCCTCCTCCATCGCTCCTCCCCCTTGGCAAGCACAAGTCTGTTCTCTATGTCTGTGAGTCTCCTTCTGTTTTGTAGATAGGTTCATTTGTGTCGTATTTTAGATTCCACATGTAAGTGATGTCATATGGTATTTGTCTTTCTGACTTACTTCGCTTAGTATGACAATCTCTAGGTCCATCCATGTTGCTGCAAATGGCATTATTTCATTCTTTTTTATGGCTGAGTAATACTCCATTGTGTGTGTGTGTGTTTGTATATATATATATACACACATCACATCTTCTTCATCCATTCATCTGTCAATGGACATTTAGGTTGTTTCCATGTCTTGGCTATTGTAAATAGTGCTGCTATGAACGTAGGGGTGCATGTATCTGTTTAAATTATAGTTTTGTCTGGATATATGCCCAGGAGTGGGATTTCTGGATCATATGGCAACTATACTTTTAGTGTTTTGAGGAACCTGCATACTGGTTTCCATGTGTCTGCACCAATTTACATTCCCACCAGCAGTGTAGGACGGTTCCTTTCTCTCTGAGGGTCTTTAGGATAAGGACCCTGACTTTCTTTTCCACTTCATCTCTAATCACTCTCATTCATATCAGGGCCTAGGGCCAGGAACAATGTGTAGCATAATCAGGTTTTGTTCCTTTTATTCCCAACACTTCAGCTATGGAAAACCACAGAATTTACTGTGTTCTAAACTAAGTGTTTTCCAAACCGTACGTCTTGACCCACTAAGAGGTCGCAAAATTAACTCAATGAACCTTAACATTTAAAAAAATATTAGAATGGAATGGAACGGAACAAATCAGAGTATATCACACACAGTGAGAGTAAGTATTGTTTTACTAAACTATGGTTTTAGTTATGTGTGTGTACCAAATTGTGATGTCAAGTGTATTTTTTACTGTGGGTTTTTAAATTGATGGACTGAAAACATCACACATCGCAACCGTTTTGCATTCTGTTTGTTCCACCTAGAAAGCCTTCTCTATGTAATACCTTTGTTTCTCCAACAAATTCCAACTCACCGTTCAAGACACAGCTTCTTCTGTGAAGCCTTTGTCAGATTTTTACTATGTGTCAGGCACGGAGCTAAATTTTAGACGTTATTTACCATTTTCATCTTCAGAACAAACATCTGAGGTTGGAGCTAATATTATTCCCATTTTACAGACAGGGAAATGGGAAGTGACCGCTGCATTGAGTAAATTGCCTGAGGTCACACAAGTGCTAAGTGGTCAGGCTGGGATTGGAATCCAGAGCCTGAGCTCTTAGCCACTACGTTGAAGAGATTCTCCCTAAAATCCCAGGGCTGAGCCCAGCAGTTTTCTTCTGGGCCCCCCTGGCACATAGTCTTCAAGACGGCACTTTCTACACTACGTTGTAATGATCTGTTTCCATGTCTGTCTCCAACGCTAAGTTATAAAATCTGTAAGAACATGAACTCCGTCCTACTCCACTCTTTTGCTTTAGGACCATGCCCATATATGCATGCCACCCAGAAATCACTCAATACATATTAAATGAGTAAGCGCCAGTGGGAGGAAGGATCACCATTTCATAGATGAAGAAACTGATATTTATCCAAGAGGAAGCCTGGCCCATTGTTCCCTTTGGCCTCTTTCTGTTGTAATAAATGTATTAACAAAGTTTAGTAGAAGGAGTGATCGCTTTGGATGAAGGTCAGGGGGATCTTCACAAAGGAATGAGAAATTTTATAGGTAGATAAAGGCACTGTGGGAAATGTCACGCATAATATAAAACGTGCATTTTTAAAATTTTCCATTCATGATCACACTGCTTATAGGCACGCCTGAGAACCAGGTTTATCCTAGGTACCATTTAATCTAGTCCATTCACTCATTCATTCAACAAATATTTTTGAGCCAAGCCCTGTGGCTTGTCCTGGGAATAATAGGGATAACAAGACATAGTTCCTCCCCTCAAGGACCTCACAGTCTATAATGGAGCTGAGTGAATAGATAGGTGATTATAATATGATGTTGGCCAGTATTACCTAGCAGTTAAGGGACAGGACTTAGCAGGCAGTCATGGCTCTGTAGGAAAGTGTTTAGCCAGAATGAAATATCCTATTTATAAGAGATAAAGGTGTTTATGTTCATGAAGAAATTCAACAGTTGGGCAAAAGTCCTGGGCTCATAGCTGGGCTCTACCACTGAGGGCTGGTAACATCTTGAGTACTTCAAGTAGCTTCTCAGAGCCTCAAGTTTCTCACCTCATAGGGCTGCTGTCAGATCATGTGCAGAAAGCACATGGCACTCTGTACATAGAAGTTTCAGTTTGAGGGCCAAAAATAACATTTTTTAATATGTGTGACCTCCAGCGAGTTATTTGACATTCCTCTCTCTGCCATGATTTTCTGAGCCAAAGATTAAGCCTATGAATCTGAATGCTAATTACTATTCGTTGGCCATTCTCCATGGAAAAAGAGGTAGGTTGTACCTTCTTGGGATGCCAGTTTGCTTCCTAGGTTGGGGGCCCAGGCCAACGTGCTCTTTACTTATCTTTCATTCCCCTACTGAGTACAGACCACACAACCTCTGTTCTCCTAGACCCAATACCTCCCCTTTTAGTACCCCAACATTTCCAGGTTTCAGGCATCTAGCATCATTATAATACATATTTAAGGATGTTTCCATGTCCTGACATTCTCAAATATACCCTAGAGTCTCTGTGTTTTTGTCTACCTCAGACACTAGAGTTTCTGAAGGAGAATTATTTTGTTGGGATGTGTCCCTCTTTTGATGAAGAGCGCCCTTTTTTTTGCCCAACTGTTGAATTTCATCATGAATACAAACACTTTTATCTCTTATAACAGGATGTGTCTTTCTGGCTAAATACTTTCCTACAGAGCCATGAAGCCAAACCTCTTCTCCCTAACACTTCTGACCTGCAGTCATAATGCTCTCTGGAACAATGGGAAATGTAAGTTCATACTTCCTAATGCAAGCAAAAAAGTGAACCCATATTCATAAAACTTGTTCATTGTGTTTTGTCTCTTTTTGGATTAAATAAGGTTTGGTCTGTTTAGCAGACATAGATGGCGGGGGGCAGTTGAATGAGGGGAGATGGACTTGTTTTCATGGCTGTGAAAATGGAAGCAACCCAGAAGCACCACTAATTTTCGTAGCAAAAGTATCACATGGGTCATGACATCTGAATCATCAAGTGTCAGAATCTTGTTTAATTTTATTACATATTTACAATAGCCTGCTCTCTGCTTCACAGAGCAATTATAAATTTTAAAAATACAAGTTCAGCTGTTTGAATTCCTCAGATCGTACACTCAATATTATCATTACTCCAGCATTTTAAAGAGGAGAAAAAGCAAGTAAGTACTTTAAATAGATCAATATCCCATTAATGTGGTTACTTATAAAGCTATAATGGTTTAATGGTTTATCCCTAAATACTTCCTGAAATCTAATCATATGCATTGTTCTTTTATTTTATGTTGATAGTAAATCTGAGAACACATTTATACTTCTTAAGAATAGAAACTGTATTTTTTTCTCTCTCCACGATAAGCATCTTGTCTTTAGGAAGACAATAGACATTTTTATGGCTGTTGTGGTTAAAGGAAAATATACAGAAATGGATAGAGGTGGAGGTGTTACTTGGAGATGATAGAGATAGAGGTCAATACAGACACCTCCATGGATAGTCAGTGTACTCAGATTGGATGCATAGGTGACAAGATGTGATTTCACATAGCTTCACTTTGTATAATTTATTGAGCACCTCAAAGTGCCAGGAATTGTGTTAAAGGTTCCAGATATGTGGCTAATAATATGATAATAGCTACTATTTGGGAATACTTTACCCATGCTGGACAATGTGCAAACTGATTTATCATTTAATCTTCACAACTCTGTCTTTAGTTGATTCCCTAGAAGCAGAACCTTAAGAAGAGGATTCTTAGGCAAATGATCGATTCACGATGTGCCCAGCCAACATTCAGGGCAGCTGGGGGATGGTGCCCAGCTAAGGCACCAAGAGAATTTATCACACACTCTTTGCGGGGGCTATTGCCCCATTGTTTGTTTGTTTGTTTGTTTTTTGCGGTACGCGGGCCTCTCACTACTGTGGCCTCTCCCGCTGCGGAGCACAGGCTCCAGACGCGCAGGCCCAGCCGCCATGGCTCACGGGCCCAGCCGCTCCGCGGCATGCGGGCTCTTCCCAGACCGGGGCACGAACCCACGTCCTCTGCATCGGCAGGCAGACTCCCAACCACTGCGCCACCAGGGAAGCCCTGCCCCATTGTTTTAAATGAGGAAACTAGGGCACAAAGAGTTTAACTTGTCCAGTCACTTTTAGTAAATTGGGATTTGATCCCAGATCTGTCTGAAGGCAAGTTCTTGACCACTTTGCCTCCACTATAAGTGCAATCCGGGTGATAACTTCTAACCTAAGTCCTGTACAGAGTCCAGAAATAACACAGAGGAGAGCATGATGAACTTCCCAGAGAGGTCGAGGGCTTCAGCGCTATATAGAGAAATAAAGCAAACCCTCCGTGCTCTGTGCATTAGATAGGAGAAGACTGTTCTTAAACCCAAAGTCATAAGGGAAAGGAAGAAGGATCTTCCTGTATTTTTTGCTACAGAATCCAGTTCTTTTGTGCACCACAAATATAAGGGTATGAACATGCTAAGCAAAATGTTAAGAGGAGAGTATTGTTTCTAAGTAAAAATATGTCCCTAATTAAATCAAGCTGGTACAGTTTTACCTCTCTTCCCAGAATGACCCTCCATGGGTCTTAAAAGTTAAGAGGCAAATACCGGTTTCCCTATAGCTGAACTGGCCTAAAGCTACATGGGCCAGAACCTGGCTGGGGACCAACAAAATGTGCAGGGAAGAGAACCAGCCTAGGAATCCATTTTTAGTTGTCATCCTGGCTCTGCCACTTACCGGGGGACTTCGATGGCGTGCCTCTCTCAGCTTCATCGTCTCACTTGTAGAAAGGAAACACTATGTACCCCAATCTCCTGCTTCCTCTGGTTTTAACTGCTAGCATCCTTTCTTTCTCTCGGCAATTCCAGATTTTTGCTTTTGCATAACTCTATTTCCCCAGCCTACACTCTAGGCCCTTTCCAGCCATAGTTACATTTCGCATACGTCAACCTTGACAAACATCTACATTTACATTGAGCTCATCTCAAACGGCTTTTAGCTCTGTCCCAAGTGGTGTATAATACAGATATGTGACGATCTGAGAGACAACCAAGTATGTGCATCACAGCTCTAATTCCAAACATTAGTCAATAATTATGAAGTGGGGCTTCCCTGGTGGCGCTCGTGGTTGAGAACCTGCCTGCCAATGCAGGGAACACGGGTTCGAGCCCTGGTCTGGGAAGATCCCACATGCCGCGGAGCAACTGGGCCCGTGAGCCACAACTACTGAGCCTGCGCGTCTGGAGCCTGTGCTCCGCAACGGGAGAGGCCGAGACAGTGAAAGGCCCGCGCACCGCGCACCGCGATGAAGAGTGGACCCCGCTCGCCGCAACTAGAGAAAGCCCTCGCACAGAAACGACGACCCAACACTGCCAAAAATAAATAAATAAATTAAAAAAAAAAAAAAAAAATTATGAAGTGCATTCGACATTTTGATTTGTGCGTTAAGGAAGTTTTAACTTCACCTTTGGAGAGAACACTTTCATTTTTTAACTACACAGAAAATAGTCATTTCACAGAGTGCCTTCCTCTCCTTGTCCCCATTTGGAAAGGATGGCTTTGCTTTACACACAATTTTAGTCATCACCGTCTCAGGTAGCTTTGAAGTTGGGTGATAGATCATATCACCTGTTAATATGAGACTATCTTGCTGACCTTTCTTTGGAATTTGATGCATCAAATATCCGGGAAGCGGGGCGGGGGTGGGGAAGTAAAAGTATGAGAAAGTCGGAAACTCTCTGCTCCTTTGCTTCAGCTCTAGTATGGTGATTAGATGAGTGTTTGCCTTGTCTCAGATCAATTATTTTGAGGACTCAGGATGTCTTGCTGTGTCTTGAATTCTGCTGATGGGTTTTAAGTAGGCCATAGAAATTCCTGTGAATGATTTGTTTAATTATTGCATTGCTCCTCATTTACATTTTTATCTAAAACTCTGAGAACTGAAATCCGTATTCCATTCCATTTCCTGTGAGCTACAATTTGCCTTGTGGAGAGAAATATCTGGACTGTGCTTTATGGATGGAATAATGTCAGCCAAGCCCAGTGAAATGTCTGTGGGGTTGCTCTGGTGGCTACAGACAGAGCTCTTTCTTGCTGGGTTTTCTAGGGTTTAAGACGCTACTTGATGCCTTGATTCTTGTACCTCACTAGAGTCATCATCAAGAGTTTAAACGTGTTCAGGCTTTGCTTTTCTGCATTAGACCTTCTGAGAATGAGGGCATCTGACCCACTACATTACAAGACTCTTCTGGGGGCTCTCCCCTCCATGATACGTAAATAACTAAATGAAAAGTAGCATATTCAGCTCATCGTAAGACCTTAGGTCTGGAGATACCTTCAGTACCATCACTTTACTACTGCAGAAATTGTAGTGTGCTAGAGTGGAAAGAACATTAAAAATGGTGGAATGCTGCTTTATAAACATTTCTGTGTAGTTCGATACAAGTGCGTTTGAAATTATGGAGTCTTGACTGATAGGAAAACTGTGAAGAAGTAAAACTCTGGGGGTGAAAAGCTGCAGTTGCAAAAGAAACAAAGCAAAACATGCCTGGGATACATCTACCCCAACTGCCAAGATGGCTCATGTTGATGCAAATACTGAATGTGCCTTGGAGTCAGATTTGTAGGAGGGAAAAAACAGATCATTTCTCTAGCCTCTCTCTGGAGACTGAGTTCCGGTAGAGTGAGATGTCTGCCCAAGGTCTTCCATGAGTTAGCTGCAGATTCAGGACAAGAAGTACCAAATCTTGATTCCAAATGCAATGTTCTTTTGCCCTCAAACCGCTATAAATGTGACAAATTATCTTATTAGTTTAGCCTGGTTCAGCATTTCCTCAAGTGTGGGATGTTAATAGGTGTTACATGAAATAATACTTTCGTGGTCAAATGTATAGAAAATGCTGTTAAATAAAATTAAACACATTTCTTCATTTCAGACTTCTCTGAACCTTTAATATGTTAATATATATTGTGACTCTCAAAGAGGGAGATCAGATATACAGCATTTCCCAAACTTATTTGACCATAGAAACCTCTTTTCCGCAGAATAGCTCATGGAAGACACTTGGAGAAGTTGTGGCTTTGCTGGTAAAATTTAATATCTTTGTAACGGTCAAGATACTGATAGGAATTATAATTCAACCTAGATGGTTCAAATGATGAGACCAACAAAGGGACTTACAGAGATATGGGCAGTGTTAAAGAAGCCAATAATGGATGGTGAAGCACCCATGCAGGGGTAAGCAATGCAGGAAGCTTTGCCACTGCTTTGAAGGAGTAAGGAGAGGAGCCTAGTGCAAGCTCCAGAGTAGAGCTGGGGCTGTTGGTGGGACCTAGCATCTCAGAGGGATGTGTCTTCTGCCAGGGGCACAGGGATGAAGGAGGAGGGAGTAGGAGAGAAATGGGGAAAACATACCCAACTTCTTTCTCCTTTTCCCCTCTGATTCTGTTGGTGCCCCCCCCCCCGGCTAAATGTGACTAGAAGCCAGAAAGTAATGTAGCCTGGATTCGCAGTTTCTAGGTTCAGCCTCTCAATGTGCCATGCACCCAGAAATGTGCCGTGCACTTACCTAGGCACTTCACATATGTGGATCATTTCCTTAAATTTCCCAGCAGTCCTATAATGTAGGAATCATGCCCATTTACAAATGAAGAAACCGACATAAACTCAGGTAACTAGTAAGGGATGGATTCAGCACCAGGTTTATCTGTCTGCCTTCCACTTAACCACATTGCCGAGCCAGAAAATATCAGACTCTGAATGAAAGCTTAAAGAACTTGCAGAAGGCGTTTTTCATCTTCAATTTTGAGCAATTTTATCTCGTCACTAACGTGATTAATCCTCTAACAGAGTGAATAGCTTTAATTTGGAGGGTTTTTCATTTTATTCATCTCTGTAATCCCAGACCTTAGCACAGTGCCCAGCACTGAGTTAATATTTGTTGAATGAATGCAAGACTGAATACATGAGTGAGTGAACTGTATGTCAGCATTCCAAGGATGTTTTCTCAGAGCTGTGTTGGACGGAGTTGGCCTATCATTCTATCTTTACATGTTCTGGCTTGTTTGAAATGGGAATGTTTCCATATTGAGCATCTGCTCATGCTTTTTTGCTTGGATGGCTATGATACCTCTCTCCTTACAACCCCCAAATACACACATTAAACACACACATGTATGTGCACACACCTGTACGTTGCCTTTCTGCCTCCGTCTCTGCCATATTAATCTTTTTTATTTAGGACCACTTAATCAATGCAATTCCAAACCATATGCCAACCTCCTTAGTTTCCCCCAAGGTCCTATAGTAGCTCCCTGTTGTCCATCAGCTTAACACATATCTGTTGAATTTAATTGGAAAGTACAGTTTGCATCCTAAAATTCCAATTTTTCTATACTCTAGCTCCAATGAACCTTACTCCATCAACTGTTCCAGGATGAACTCTCATATCAGATCAGGTTGGAATTCTCTCTGGAAGATGCTGTGGTCATTCTTCCCTCCACACCTTTATCCATGCATGTTCCCCACAGAAATGCCCTTTCTCTTTCTTGTCATCATTCATCTATCCATTCATTCACTCACTCCTTGAGCTCTTACCATACGTCAAGCACTGTTGTGCTGAAACAGATGCCAAAAAAAGTGTAGCTTGGTCTCTGTTAAGTGCAAGATCTTTCGCAGGAACCTGACATACTCAACAAGGACATACAGTGCAATGTGCTGAATGATGCAATAAATGCGTGAGACCAAAATATAGAACAAGGGAGCCCCTGGAGTTTAGGAACAGTGTCAACTCCGAGTGTCCAGTACCTTGTGGGAGCTCAACAAATACTTGTTGAATGATGAGGTAACATTTGAACTAGTTTTTAAAGAATGTCTACCTCTATCCTTCAAGAACCAGCTCAAGGTCTTCTCCCTGTCTACTCTAAAATAAAATGCTCTTACAGTTCTCAAAACGTTCTATCAAACTTGCTGCCTCAAATTTTGTATTTTCTGTATGTTCTGTATTTTGTATGTTCTGTATTTTATGCATCCAATAACACAGTGAGCATTAGTAAACCATGATTATAACTTACAATTCTTTTTTTTTCATATACCATCTATCATTGTGCTGGATATACAATAAAATGTGGGAAAATGGTCTGGGATTTAGTTGAATTGATTCTAATCAAATTGAAATATTTGTATATGCACATCCACTTGGAAATAAGCAGTAAGTTCAAATAGCCTTTTAGGGTTTATAATATGGGTCAATTTTAGGAGAGCTCCCTAAGGCAGTGTTACAAATGACCTGGAGATCTTTTTACAATACAGATTCTGAGTCTGTGAGGTGATACCTGTGCTTCTTTATTTCTAAAATGCTTCTAAATGATGATACTGGCCCATGGACCACACTTTTAGTAGCAAGATGGTAGAGGTAAGAGGAACAGAAAATAACACGTGTTCTGTTCATGTTATATCGCAGGCACTGTACAAGGCTCTTTGAATACATTAACTCAATGGTTTTCACATTACATTCATAGACTGGTTATGTACAGATTATATGAAGAAATTTTTAAATATACAAATTCCCAGCACCCACTTTTAGACATTCTGATTGAGAGGGCCTATGGTAGAGAAAAATCAGTATTTTTTTTAAAAAGCTCCAAGGTGATTCTGATACACTGTGGTAGTCAGAATTCTAAGAATGGATTTCAGTGGCCTTGCCCTTGTGTAATTTCCTCCTTTTTGAGTGTGGTTGGAACTTGTGAATACTATGATACATAATTCTCATGATTATGTCACATTATATGGCAAAAGGGAGACTACCTAGCGAGTCTAATCTAATCACACATGCTATTTAAAAGCAGCATTTTCTCTGGTTTGTGGCAAAAGAAGAAGTTGGAGAGGTTTCAAAAATCAGAAGTCAATGCACCACATTGCTGACTAGAAGGAGGAGAGGGTTGTGTGAGAAGGAACACAGGTAGCCTTAGGGGCTGAGAGCAGTGCCCACCAACAGCCAACAAGGAGACAGGGACCTCAGTCCTATAACCACAGGGAACTGAAGTCCGCCAACAACCTGAATGGGCCTGGAAGCTGACTCCTCCCCAGAGCCTCCAGATAAGAGCCCAGTCTAGCCAACACCCTGGCTTTGGCCTTGTGAGACCCTAAGCAGAGAATTCAGCCAAGCCTGCCCAGACTTCTCACCTACAGAACTCTGAGAGAATAAATGGGTATTGTTTTAAGCTGGTAAATGTGCGGTAATTTGTTATGCAGAAATTGAAAGCTACTGCATAAACATTCAGGCTCAGCAGTGACTACATTATGTAATATGATCCTCCCTGGAGCTCTGATACCTAAGTATTATTATCCCCAAGTTATAGATGACCGGGTGGACTCAGAGGGCTTATCTTCTTTTTCCACAGTCTCACGCCTAATGGCAGAACCATAATTTGAATGTGTGTGTGTATATGTATATATATATATATTTTTTTTTTTTTTTTTTTCTCTCTCCAAAATTCCCTAACTCTCACAAAAAAGGGGGCAGGGAATCAAGCATATAGGAAATTAGGAGACTGGAAGAAGCTGAAGAAGAAAGACTCCAGTCATTAGACATGGAAAAAATGAATCCTATTTCTTTGATGTACCCACAGAAATTGCAAACTCCATTCGGCTCTCTCTGTAAGATAGTTGAATGGTTTGAACAGATAAGGGAGGGTTGGGATATCCTCTCAGGCTTAACGTAGCCGCAATTCATGGATTGGAAGGTGACTGGACCATCAGATTCTCCTGACACTTGCTCTGAAGGTTGGGAATGCAGTCAGTGTGTCAGGGGGCCAGGAACAAATGGCTGGGCTTGGTCCTTAACCAGGGTCTTACATCCTCATGGCTCACTAGAGATAAAGAGAACATTTAGGTAAGGCCTTGACAGTGTTTCTTCCAAGAACAGAACTTAGAGTGTGGTGATGACAGCTGGGATATAAAACATTGAGACTCAACGAAGCTCTGTCCTCTGGCAGTCGAATCAGAAGACACTTCTGCCAAAGGTATGATGTGTGCTGCCTGCTTGCTTCAACCTGGCCTTTTCATTCAGTTTTTTCTCTGCTCTCTCAGACACTGACTAAGGGAAGCCAAGACAACAGGAAGATCCATCATTCACTCATTCATCTGCCCTGCCTACACACGTATTAGGCCCCTGCTGCTGTGTCCAGTGGGATGCAGAGGCAACTGGACTTCATCAGGCCACAGTTTAAGCCCAAAATGAAAAGCATCTTGTCTTCAGAAAGAATAAAAAGGAAAATCTATCTCCAATTTTGATCCTATCTTTTGAAAAGAGTTTTTAGCTCTATTAATCTGTTTGCATAGGCAAATTCCAAAAGTACTTAATAGAAATTCTACAGAAATCCATCCAAGAATGAATTATGTAGCTCTTCCAAGTAGGGGCTGCACTGGCTTCACGCACTGAATGTTCATTCATGTCATTCATTCATTTGCTCAGAGCATATACACCAGGGGCCTTCGATGTGCTACCCAGGTAGGCAAAGGTACAAAGGTAAAAGAAACAAAGTTTTGCCCTCAAAATCTAGCACAGGTGACCAAAAAATATTAATAATAACACGTTCAATGTGCAAAATACTCTAATAGAGGGAAACATATGTCCCTGGCCATGAGCTCTTGTTTGCGAAAATATAACTTGAAAACCAGAGGACTGTGCGAGGAGAAGTTTCTGCTGGACTGAGTTTTTTTCTCATTTAATCTGCTTGTAAAACCCTCACTTTCCATTTCTACAGCCACTCCATCAGGAATCTTGATGAACTAGGGGACAGAAAGACTATCTGTATGTAAAAAAGCTGAGGTATTACAGAATGCCTTTTGGATTTTTCCTCTGACAAGTGGATGGCATCTGCTAACAACACTTCTTTTCTTGAGCTTTGTAACGTTGCCAAGACTGAGAACTGAGCTCTGAAAAAGGAGAAGGAGCTGTTAACAAATGCCTTTGTTATCTCTGGAATTGATTATTGTATAGTGGTTCATGGAAAAAAAAACTTGACGTGTATCTTGTCTCAATATTTACCTGCTCCTCCCAGGAAATATTGTGCTAAGAGAAATTCCCTGCAGTACAACAAATGTCAACTTGCCTAAGATAACTGGTGCGATTCACCAATCTACTGTCCTTTTCCCAGCTGTGGAAACAGTATGATAAGACCCCAGGAAGAATTTCTTATTAAGTACTTGGAGATCTTTTGAATTTGATGGCTACTTGAAATGTTTCGTATACCTTTTCCCCCCTTCTTTCATTTGAGAAATATTTTTTGAAACCTTCTATGTGCCGAGCCCTTTGCTGGACTCTTGGAAAATACTAATGAAAGAAACAAACCCCAGGCAGAATGGCCTTCATGGAGATTATGTCTGGTGGAGGAGAGGAAGATTCTACAAGCAGTCCTGGTACATGATGGTGAGCCAAGACTGCAGAGTACACGTGCTATGAGAAATAAAGGTGTAAGAGATCAAAGACAGCTATTTTGAGAAAGTGATATTCAAAACAAAATTGGAAGCATAGGTGGGAGTTAGGAGTTATCTAGCCTTTTGGGGGGTGTGAGTGAGGGGGGGCCAGTGAAAAAAAGGGAGATGGCATTTTCCAGAGGGTACAGCACATAAAAAAGGGTTCATAGGTGAAAGAGAGCATGGCAAGTTGCTTAACTTCTCTAAGCCTCAGTTTCCTCATCTTTAAAATGGGGATAATGATAAAACCCATATTTATAGTGTTGTAAGGGTTCATTGGATAGTCCATTAAAATATTTAGTCTAGTGTTTATTAGTAAGTACTCATGAAATTTTAGCTAGTATTTATTCACTTATTGAGGAACCAAGAAAAATTCAAGGTTAGGATAACTGGGCTTCTTGGGTTTTCTTTCAATCCTGTATACCAGGTTTTCTTTACAGCTAGCATGTAGCCTGTGTTCTACATAAGGAGCTCTCCAATGTAGAGATGTAGCAAATATTTGTTGTTTATATGTCTGTATCTGACTCAAAATGATCGGTTCTTTGCAGACAAGTGCTATGTCTTATTTATGTTGTATCAACACACCTAATAGAGTGCCTGGCACAAAATAGTTTCTCAATAGATATTTCATGAATGAATAAATAAATAGAAGAGATTAGAAACAATAGAATAGAATAGAATCCAGTAAAATCCCACTGAATCTTGGTGCTGAGCTAAGTGTTGTGGGAAATTCAAAGAAGGGTAGCTCTTTCATTGTCACTGAGATATTTACTTTGCAATGGCTGTTATAAAACTCTGCTACTCCGGGCCACCAAAAGTTTGGAACAGCAGGAAAATAAAAAGCACACTCATCCTAGACACCTTCCCTCTTGCCTCTTAGAATAAATTTGGAGCATTATATTTCCTTTCTATACCTCCCTTGAGGCAAAAATGTGCAGCTAGAATGTATTACATGATAATAAAAATCTAAGACCTCCAAAATAGAAATCCATATTATATTGCTATTTCAAGAATTATATGTACATAATTTTTATAATAAGGAGATTGAAAATAGTTAAAATATGCCCAAGCATAGTAATAACCTTGGTGCCTTTGCACTTTATTATAAACTACACATCCTGTCACATATAATCCACTATCATTAACCCTGTTCTAAAGATGGGAAGACTGAGGCGCGTCATAGCCAAGGGACCTGTCCAGGGTAGCGCAGTTGGTAAGTGATACAGCTGGTACTCGGACCCTGACTAGGGCCTGCATATGCAGTGACAAGAGGGAATGGATGCCTTTTAAAGACAGACTGTGAAGCCCTTGCTACCTTTGGGTTTGGTAAACACATTCATTTTATATTTTATATTAGATTATATTCCCTTTCTCCTAGATCTAATGTTTCTCCTGCATTTGTCCACTTATCTGGATCCTGCTCTCGTTTGGGGGTTCTGCAAAGTTTTACCACCGCCAAGCGCCCTTGTTGAATATGCCAAGCCAGACTGATTACTGCCTTCTCTGGACTCTGCTGTTCAGCCATCAGGTTTGCATCGCTGGCTTAGTGCTCTGCAAGTACTACATTATGTACATAGGTATAGTCTTTATTTACATCCTCAGCTCAATATTAAAACCACCAAGTATTAGTCCTGAAAGGCCCCTTACCCTGAGTTCAAATCTTAGCTTCATCACTGTTGAGCTGTGTGTCCATTTGCATTTTATTTGACTTCTCTGTGCTTCAGTTCCTCATTTAAAAGACGGGAACAGTATTCCCCTCTCTTAGGGTTATTGTAAGGAGGAAATGAGTTAGTGTATGTCAAGCATTTGGGAGTTTTCGGTAGTTGTTAACTGCTTTCTCAGGCCAACAGTTAAAGACATAGAGCTCATTCTTCAAATTAAGCTGAATCTGAGGAAAGAAAATGCTAGAGTTCCATCTGTTTTACCCACCTGCTTTGTGGGCAACCCTCACCGCACCAGAATCCCTTGAGCTCCAGAGATCACCCAACATTCTTTATGGAATAAAAAACAAAAGCCTAGAGAGGTGAACTGACTTGTCTAAGCTCACACAGCCAGTGATAGGCGGCCAGTGTTCTCACCTACACCACTCAGTTCCATGTCTCACCGTCTTTACGTATTTCTTTCTCCTCTACCCTCGTCTCCCCCCAGCAAAAAGCTGTTCATGTTTTTATTCATCCAGTGAGGATGTACATATAGTAAGAGCAACCCCTACATTTCTGGAGCTCACACTCCTGGGGGAGGGGAGGGGGGGGAGATAGAAACATAACAGGTAGTTACAATAGAAGATAATTGATGTAATGATAGAGGTGTGAGCGGGGAGCACAGATGAGGGATAATTAATCCAGCCTTGAGCAAAATGTGAACGATGAGTAAGAGGTAACGAGGCACACTGAGCAGTGGGGGACATTTGTGGCAGAGGACACAGCTTGGGCAAACACACAGGGGCAGGGAACAGTGTGACATCTGCGAGGAACTGCCAACAGTTTCCTTTTCCTACTAGAGCATGAAGCACGTGACGCGAAGTGGGGAGAGACAGGGCTGGAGAGGAAGTCAGGGGTCACATACTGGGGGAGGATGGGGGAGGGGCATGACATACACCATGTTGAAACATCTATAGATTGATCCTGGTTTCCAGAACCTACGTGTTTTAGTTTGAAGTTGAGTGGGTTATGTTTGTGGGGGAAAAAAAGAAAAACAACCCATGTTTTGGAAGAAGCAGTAAACTAGAGCATTACAAAACGTATGTGGGTATCTTCACAAGGGATGGAAAAGGGAAAATTCTCTCCGGCATTAGGCCAGCACAGAAGTGCTGAGAGTCACCAAAAGAAAGACATTGACCAATCGCTCTGTGTGCCGCTGTGGTACAGATCCGCTGAGATAAATGGAGATTCAGCCATGAAGAGGGTGCCCAGATCCTGAACAAAGCGACCTTAGTTAGCAACACTTGTGCTCCATTTCTACCTGAGAACAAATTTTTCGAATTGGATAAGGTGGAAATTCTACAGATCTTGAGAAGAGACAGTTCATTGATGTGCTTAACTCTGGCCAGCTGTGGGAACTGACACATCCTGTGTGGTCTGCAGGACCTTCCCAGTGCCGCCGGGGCCGGAGAGTGTAAGCAAAGGGCCTCCACGGCTGCAACGAGGAGTCCTGGCAGCTAAAGTCTATTTATTAGTGTCTCTGCTCCTCCCCTGCTGTTATATTAATATAATGAATTGTTCACAGGTGCATCAAATGAGGTTTAGATGATCGCTGGGAGCTTTGTTACCCAAACAGGCCAAATTAGGGAGAGCAGGTGCATCAGGCAAACTGCAGCCCCTCAGCAGAAGCACAGAGCCTGAATGAATGAAGGTCAGCACTCGCATTTGGCCTTGACGGCCTTCAGAGCAGTGGGATTTAGCCCCCTGTTAACTCTTGCTGGCCAGGAAGTATTCTCTGCCTTCACTGTTGTGGGGTTAGGATGGATGGGCTGAGTGTCCTAAAGAAATTGTCCTCTCTCCCAAATAATAATGAGAATGAGAATAAGAATGACGCCCCACGGAGTGGGCCTCCCTGTGTGGCTCAACGTGAAGGCTCCAGAATGAAGGGATGAATGAGAGCTGACATCATCCTGTGTTAATGCTCCCCACACTGTTAGGCTCCACTTCCCCTGGGGAAGGAACACCTTTTCTAACTGGCACAAAGGTTCTATCTGCTCAAGAAATGGTGCGTTCTAGCTTTTGCACACCTTTTCAGGGGACTGATTTTTTCTAACCCTCACAAAGTGCCATATGAGCTAGTGCTGGCTCCGCAACATTATAGAGATAATGTTACAACAACCTGTAAAATGGGCATAGTATTAGGATCTCTGTATTACAGATGAGAAAACTGAGGGCCAGAAAAATTAAGCAGCATGGTGAGAGTTATAAGTGGCAAAGCAAGGATTTGATCTGAAGCAAATTTCTTGCTTCCTCTGCTGCCTTAAACTAAAATCAACACAGTTTTCTTCCTTCATCTCCAGGAAAAGGATTGAGAAAGGAGAGAGAGAATACATTGGCACAGTGATGTGAGAGGAGCTCTGTAGTCAAGAGGTCTAAGTTTGATCTTTGCTCTGTATGAAACTTGCTTTGGGTCCTGGAGCCAGTGACTACTCTCAGTTCCTATTTCTTCCTGTAAAATTAGAATTGCACCATTCAGCTGATTGCCAACGCCTCTTCTAGTTACATGTTCAAGAAGCCCAGTGGGCTTTTCCTTTGGTTCACCTTTTGGAGAGTGATCTGGCAACACATACCAAAAACCGTAACCATGTTCATGCATTCCCTTATGCACAAAAATTACAGTTCTGGAGCATATCCCAAAAATTTATAAAAGGAAGAAAAGAGCTCTGAGTACAAAGTCGTGGCATTCGTCATCATGACAAACTTCCAACACCTAAATGCCCCACAATAGGAGGCTGTTTTTTATAAATCATAGTGTATACATGTGATGGAATGTTTTACCATCGTAGTATACCAAGTGTGATATCTCTCCAAGTAGAAATATGCATATTTCTTATGCATATTTGATGTGTTTATGAAATAAAACTGAGTAGAAAATAGGGAATTTAAAATTTTATATAGCTATATTACAGGTATAAAAACCATTTATAGGTACATTGATTGAAAGAGAACACAACATAAAATAGCGTATTTTGGTGATAGGTTTACAAAGTAGTTTACAAAAATTAAAAAATTTTAAATCTCATATCACTTTGCTCAGTTAAAGTTATTTCATCAAAACATTTTGAATTATATATGTTCCTCCTGTGATTATAAAAAGTGATGCTTCGTATATAAATTCTGGAAGTTCAAAAAAAGTATAAGGAGGGCTTCCCTGGTGGCGCAGTGGTTGAGAGTCCGCCTGCCGGTGCAGGGGACACGGGTTCGTGCCCCGGTCGGGGAAGATCCCACATGCTGCGGAGAAGCTAGGCCTGTGAGCCATGGCCGCTGAGCCTGCGCGTCCGGAGCCTGTGCTCCGCAGCGGGAGAGGCCACAACAGTGAGAGGCCCGCGTACTGCAAAAAAAAAGAAAAAAAGTATAAGGAAAGGGAAAAATATTCAAATCCTACTGATCACAGGCAACCTATTTTAAGATTTTGGTCTTCTAGTCTTTTAAACATTGATTTTGGTTTTTCTTTACATAGGCAGATCATCCTCTGTACAAATCTAAATTGTTTTCTTTTTATCATTTGACTTTGTGTCATATTTTTCCATGTCATTAAAAGGTTTATAAACACATAATATATTATTTAATCTCATTTAATTTTTTTAAAGGTAGAGCAAAAAGCCATGTCTTCACATGATTCATGAAGACAACTAACTTTTGTAGAATCTATATAAGAAAATTATTAGCTGCACATATAAAAGCTAAAATTACATGACTGCATTTGTAATCATTCTTTTTTTAATTAAAATTTTTTTTATCAAACTATACATTTTTATACATTATAAATTATTACAAGATATTGAATATAGTTCCCTATGCTATACAATAGGTCCTTATTGTTTATCTATTTTATATGTAGTAGTGTGTACCTGTTAATCCCAAACTCCCAATTTATCTCTTCCCACCCCTTTTCCCTTTGGTAACCATAAGTTTGCTTTCTATGTCTGTGAGTCTATTTCTGTTTTGTAAGTAAATTCATTTGTATCATATTTTAGATTCCCCATATAAGTGATATCATATGGTATTTGTCTTTCTCTGTCCTACTTACTTTACTTAGTAAGATCATCTCTAGGTCCATCCATGTTGGCATGATTTCATTCTTTTTTATGGCTGAGTAATATTCTGTTGTATATATATACCACATCTTCTTTATCAAGGATTTTTTAAAATAGGGGTACACAAGTGGCATATTATTTGAGCCTTTGCACATCTTCCTTTTGCCTTTACTCATTAAGACAGCTTAGCTCAGCCTAAATATCTTGAGTTGCAACTTTTTATTCTGAGAAGACTTCAGGCTTTTCCTTGCTGTCTTCTGGTTGAAGTATTGAAGAGAAGTCTTAGGCTCACTTGCAAGTGACCATCTCAAAGGAAACTGAAGTCTTCTGTTTGGTCAGGGAATACCTAGGATTTTTAAATTTATAACTTAAAATTATTATCTATATTGTTTAATCTAACAGTTTAAGTTTGACACATTTACCTCATAGGATAAAGAGAAATGTGGTTGTTTATGGTAAAGTTTATAATACAGTTATATTTATAATCATGAAAAATTAGAATGACTTAAAAGCATTAGTTAAATAGCTCATGATGTGATGGACTACTATAACAATATTTTAGAATCCTTAAGGGCACTAGAAAATGTTTGTGACACATTGTTAATTGAAAAAAGAAAGCTACAAAAGAATATGCATATTGTGTGTACATATGTGCTACATATAAATGTATGTATATTTCATACTTATATCTATATTTCATATATATATTCTTATGTATTAAATGTCTTACTGGAAGGGAATCACACACAGACACACACACACCACACACACATACACGCACAAACACCAAAGTATTTGCCACAATTTATTAGTAAAACAGTATAAACTAACATTCTTTCCAGGTTCTACATAGATGTATGTCTGTTGTTAACTGATTTTACCTAAAATGCAACAAGCTTTTGCTATCTGTACACTCAAATTCGTTGTCATTTTGCTCTTTGTTTTTCCTCTCAGGAAAGTTTTCCTCAATTATATCTTAAATTATTACTTCTGTTTCAGTTCTCATTTACTCCTCAGACAATCCTATAATTCTTACAGCGGATTTTCTTTACTGTCCTCCATTTTTATCATCTTCTGATTATTTTGATGGGTCTTTGCCATTTTTCTCCCTCTGGAAATTTTTCCTCTTCATCACAAATCCCATTGTTCTCAGGGTTTATTTTGTTCTTTACCACTTCCAAAGTAGGCTTTAATTTTAACATTTTTAGTTTACTTCTGTCCTTCTTTCTTGTGGCTTTTGGTTCTGGTTTCATGAAGGTCATACCTTCCTGCATACACTGAGGATGCCAAATAGATTTCCAAAATTATTTCTTCTAGAGTTCCTGCAATAGATAATTTTCAAAAGTCTTCTGAATATGTAATTCCTTTTCTCTTTCTCTGTAGTACTTTTTTTTACCGTCCCCATGTTGATATTGTTGTTTTCTATTTACTCAGCCTTTAACAGGAGAGATCTCTATTCAGATCTAGTGTTTGCCAACAAATGTGATATGTGGATTGCCCTTGACTCCAATTTCTGTCCACTGACATGCTGGTCAATTCCTTTAACAGATCTGCAGTGGATGGCAGGTTGATGTACAGAGTCCTTAGTGCAATTCTTGTGTTTACCACGCATCTGTTGAGGGCTACTGAGACAGGTTCTTTCCTCTTTGCCTTCCTCTCCACGATCCCAGATGAAGTGTATATGAACCACAGTCCCCAGGATTCACTGCTACAGGACTGCATGTTTCCTCCTCCCTCATCTCTGGCAATTTTACAATTTTACTTTTGAAAATCATACCTCCTTGGAGTCATTGCACTACCATTAACATTTTGTCTTTCTTCCTGATTCCAATTTTGTTTGTCTTTTTAATTCCAGGAATTATGATTTGGAGTGGTTATAAAAAGAATTCTAATATGGAAAGTTAGGAAGGACACTCTGGGCTCTACTTTCTTCTTTCAAAAGTGGAAACCATTAGGACAAGAATGTTTGCCCAGTTTTCAAGTTGAAACAGATTTTATTTTTTGGAATCAGAGTGGAGATAACTGGGAAGGGCTGAAGAAGCATCCTTTTAAAGATCAGATGGGAATGATATGGTTGGAACATTGATTACATTTTAAACAGTTCAATGCTTGTAGTTAATGAGCAATTCTTGAATAATTTGTCACTATCTTGATACTGGTTATCAGTGTGTTTTTATGAGTTTTTGGATTTTCTGTCTTTATTGGAAGATTGACAGAGGTTTTCTCCAACTACTTTTTAAATACTATTTTAAACCAGAAGCCTCTGATTATTAAGATACATTTAATAACTTCATTTTGATCTTGAGTATAGGTGCAAATATATTAAGGCATTTTTATTTTAGATTTACTCTAATTTGAATTCTAATACAGCGCCCTGCATGATCCTAGTGATCAGATACCTCAAAGCCACCAACGTCTGCAATCTTTCTAATTATAACTGATTTGATTTCTGTGTCAATCTTGGACTCTGACTGCCTTATATGAAAAACTGTTGAAGAAACTGAGTGTTTAGCTTGGAAAAGAGAAAAAGAAACACTCGAGAGCTTTCAAATCTTTCAGTATTTGAAATGCTACCATGCATAAGAGAATAAGCTTACTATGTATAATTCTAGGGAATAAAATTAGTGACAATACGTAGATATTAGAGGAAAACAACTTCTAGTATTACATTGTAAGCTCCTGAAGGATCCTGTTGGGTTTCGTTCATTGTATCTACAGCCTTAACCACAATAGATGCTCAATAAATGTTTACTGAGTAAATGTTAATCATTTGAAAGACATTTTGTGGAAATGAATTCAGGCACACAATGGATCATCATCTGACAGTGATGTTCTATAAGGAATTCCTGATTGGAGAAGACAGATGTACTGAATCAACCTAAGTTTCTCTCAACTCTAGGTTCTGACTCAGGACCCCAGCTGCAGATTAGAATAGAGGATCTTTTCTCTTGATTCCATATTTAACGAGATCATGAATGATGCAGGATGGTGAGCTGAATCCAGACCCTGCTTTCTTGTCCTGACTTAGCTGGTTATGTTGTTTTGGGTAAATCCCTTTACTGTGCTGCAGTAGTTTAGGTGTTCGTTACACTGCTTTGATGGTTAACATTGGTATCCTAAGTGTCTTTCTGCCTGTGGTCCATTCTCCACACTGTGGTTTGGGGATCTACATAAAACCTACTCTTACCATAACACTCCTCTCTTTAATACTCTTCCCCACGTCTTAAGGGTAAAGTCCAAACTCTCATGTAATGATGAAGAGACATGCCTCTAGGATTAGACTCCATACATTTGTACTTAGTTGCTGTTAATTCCCAGCTATGTGGCCTTGGATAGCCAGATGTGTCTCAGCTTTCTTATCTGTAAATTTCAGATAATGAAAATTACTACCTCGGGTTTATGAGCATTAAATTATATCATACACACACTAGATAGATAGACAGATAGATAGAGCTGATGCACACACACTCACACACACACTCACACACAGTTAAGGTTGTCTGCTCCGTGAACTGACGCATCCCTTCCTGTTCCGTCTTGACACTGCTGCCCCTTAGAAACTGCTTACAGTCCCCTTTACATACAGTGGTCCTCTACCTGAAGCATGCTTTTCCCTCTACCTGAAATCTCCTTTGTCCTTCTGGATTGTCATCCCTTTTCATCTTTCAAGACCAAGCTCTGCATCTTCTCCTCCTCTTTCCCTAATTGTCCCCTTCCTGCTAGATGAAGTTGTTCTCTCTTTCCTTTGTATCAGTTACTGTTCTTTTCACATATCTTTATTAAAGCACTTGCAGCACAATACTGATATAATCTGATTATATTCTGCCTTCTCTACCAGACTGCTGTCTTTGAAGATGGAGAATTTCTTATTTGTTCATTTTAGAATTCCCAGTGCTCAACTTAATTCTTAGTGCATGACAGGCATACAGTAGAGGTCTATGAAATGAGTGGAAGGATGAACAGAGTATTATATTCTGGCATCTCTAGCCATAAAAGGGACTTTTCCTCCCAACTAAACAGCTCCTCAACTAATTATCATCTTGGTTTATGGAGAGTTACCTCATTCCCCCTTATAACTGTACTTCCAAGACAGTTGGGAATTAGCCCCGTGACCATAAAATAGGAAAGAATAGGCACCACATTCACTATTAGTCACCTGAGGGTCTGAAGAATAGTAGTAAAGACTGGACACAGTAAACCTAACCCAGAATCACCTTATCAGAGGTTTGTAATCATTCAGGTAACTGGTTCTTAGGCACCTCTCTTCTAGGCTTCAAAGGAGATTAGCTATAGAGGGGGACTCTTGCAAGAGTCTCGGAGATGCTGCTTTAGCAGCGATTCAAGAACCAGCAGAGTTAAAAAGATTATCTTCTTCCTAAAGACACCATTTCCTAAACCAACCAGTAGGATTTTGTTTTTCTTCTTTTATGCGTTTGGAGAATAAAGAAGTCATGTCTACCGTAAGCAGCTATAACCTTTTTTATGAGATAAACTAAAAATACATACAATGCCACATAATGCACTTACATCTTAGCTTGTAATTAATGCAAATTTTGCGAGATTCATATACAATGTGATTAGACTCCTCTAGCACATAATTTATGGTTGAATTCACAAAGAAGCTGATTAAGTGAGAAAATTGATTTCTGTCTATACTATTTTTGGGGGGTTATGTTTTCAGTAAGAATGTGTCTGAGGACTTAGAAATTAGATTACAGAGTTGGAGTTGTGTTTCACGGTATTCATGCCACTCTTTGACCTCCTTCTTGCAGATCAGCTAACCTGCAGAACTACATGATACTTCCTGATAATATCCTGTGGGATAAGTTTCAGTTAAACAACATGAGGCTCTTGTAGCTCCAAAATACCAACACATGGATAATTCACCGACTCACCAGAGGAGTATTTTTTTCCTGGCTTATTGATTGGCTAGGGGCATTTTCTTGAATCTTATTAAAAAACATTTCAGCAGATTTTCTCAGACGTGAATACAGAAAGTACAGATGTGGTTAAATCTTTTCCTTCCTTGTAGTTCAAGTGGTGGAAGTGAATATAAACTTCAGAATAAAAAAACAATTGGAACACTTTCTCATTTATTAAAAGAACACACTGTGTAAACTGATGACAAATATTCACAGACATAACCCTCATCTACTAGACAATAAGATTCTTGATGGCCCATGTCTTCATCTTCTTGGTTTCTTTCCCTTCTCTCTAACTTCTTCCCATGTAATAAACTCCCAAATTCTACCAGTTTACTTTTACTTCTATAATATTTCCTCCCTCCCTCCCTTCCTTCCTTCTTCTCTCCCTCCCTCCCTCCCTCCCTCTCTTCCACATTTATTGAGTACCTACTCTGGGCCAGGCACTGGATACGATGATGCATAGATCAGACAAGATATGGTCTCTAGTCACAAGATGCTTATTATAGGGTCCTTTACAGGTTGTATTTTCTTCGGAAGTGCAATGAAATGTTCACATTGTACCAGGTAGAGCCTGGAGCATAGGCTAGTAAGAGCTTAAGAGCGGAAAGAGGACTGGCTAGAAATGGTAGCTCTATCATTTAACCTTTCTGACCTTGATAGGACCTTTACATATCTGAAAATGGACGTTCTCAAGCTAAGCCAAGAGGGGATGTGCCCGCTGGGAATATGGGGGAGGGTAGTGTTATCCTGAAAACTTGACTCCAACGTTTACAAGCTAGGTGACTCCATGCTTGTTGCTTAGCTGTCTTTGGTTTCCTCATCTGTAGAAAAAGGCAGTAGTACCTAGTTTACAGGGTTGTTGAGAGGACTCTGGGGAATTGTGAACGTGCTTGGCCCATTCTAGAGGCCCAGGAAATGTTTAGTCCTGACCCTCCTTTCCCCTCCTCTTCCTGCAAGTTCACAGTGTCTTTCCAAAGCAGGGAAACATGCATTTGGGTCTTTTCTCTTACAGTAACTGCCTACACTGGTTCCTGAGCTCAATATTGTGGCCGGGAGTAATTGAATTAAGGGCTTCACGGGTATGGCATTTCAAAAACAAACACTCGGAAAACTCTTTCTTGAAATGTTTCCCTACATTCTGTTTGCTAAACATGGATTATCCTGGTATTTGATAGTCTGGTTCAATTATGGCTTTTAAGTCTTTACATCTAGGAAAGTGACACCTTTAGGAGGTGGGAAGTGGGGGTCAGAGGTTGAGATTGTGACTACAATGAAATGATTATGTCCTGGGAGCAATCGTGCTATGGAGAAAAAACAGTGGTTTTGGAGTCAGACAGACCAGAGTCTGAATCCTTATTTCTCCCCTCAAGCTGTGTAGTGTTGCAAACGTTGTGAAATGACACGTTATTGACTCGTTATCAATAACGGGCGGGCTGGCTGGATGTGAGAGTCCCAGCGAGTAGATGCTAGTTTCCTTCTTCTTGTTTGGGACCCTTGGATTCAGAGGCTGAGCTTCCTTGCCTTCCTCCACAGGGTCTCCGTGTGGTGTAATTTCCATTCACAAAGTCTTTGTCTCATCAGATGTTCCACTACACTGTTATGTGAGTAATTAATGAGTCACTGTTTGCATTTTTTAGAAGCTAGACAACCCTCCTAGAAGCCAGAATGAGGCCCCAGTGTCAGAGTTCAGCACTCACTGGTCAATAGACGAGCAAAGGATATTCGGCCAAGCCAAGACCCTGAAACCCCACACCGGAGCAGTCTTCTTTCTTCCACTTGTGAGGATGTGGTTAAGAGCACAGACGCCGGGGCCAGACTGAGTTTAAATCCTGGCTCTGTTACTTACTTACTGTGCGCCCTTGCACTAGTTAGTTGGTTTCTCTGTGCCATAATTTTATCATCGACAAACTAGGAATAATAACAGTGAGAGCTGCTGTGATGTCAAATATATTAGTGCATGTAAGATATTTAGAACAGTGGTCAATGAATATTATGACTATTGTTGTCCTTAGGCATTGTGATATAGTAGAAAGAGCACACGACCTGAAGCCCGAAGTGCGGAGTAAGTCTGGAACCTCTGCTTACAAGCTGTAGGAGCTTTGAGAAATTCTCTGAGTTTTCAGTTCCTCAAATGAAAAATGCGGGTCATAATTCCCACCCCACCTACTAGAAAGAGTTATGTGCTGGCAAACAGAGCTGGTTGTAGAGTGCCATCTTTTTTTTTTGTTTGTTTGTTTGTTTGTTTGTTTGTTTGTTTTTTTGCGGTATGTGGGCCTCTCACTGTCGTGGCCTCTCCCGTGGCGGAGCACAGGCTCCGGACGCGCAGGCTCAGCGGCCATGGCTCACGGGCCCAGCCGCTCCGCGGCATGTGGGATCTTCCCGGACCAGGGCACGAACCCGCGTCCTCTGCATCGGCAGGCGGACTCTCAACCACTGCGCCACCAGGGAAGCCCTAGAGTGCCATCTTAACCTAGGAAGTAAGGTGACTGTCTGAGGGTCCAATTCTAAACCAGCACATATCAGATCAAAGCAGAAATATACAAAATTGCCTTAAAGGAACAGAATCCCCCTCCCAAACCAGAACAAAGCTGAAGTTATACTTTACTAATTCAGGGTTGGGGATCACTCAAAGACATTAAAGAGAGAGACATGAGGATAAGCATCCATGGTGCCCATCTAAGCACTAACAAGGAGGAAGACAGGGGCCTAGCTCAAGGACCACCACCAGCCCCACTACCCTGGTTCTTCAGTCCTTGTGCTGGTTCTATCCCTGGGGTGAGATGGAGGGTTCAAGTTGTTTTCTCTGCTTACCAGCTAGATTATTTATGGCAAGTTATTTCATCTCTCTGAGCTTTTTTTTTTTAGTTTTTATTTATTTATTTATTTATGTATTTATGACTGCACTGGGTCTTCATTGCTGCACGCGGGCTTTCTCTAGTTGTGGTGCATGGGCTTCTCATTGTGGTGGCTTCTCTGGTTGCGGAGCACAGGCTCTAGGTGCGTGGGCTTCGGTAGTTGTGGCATGTGGGCTCAGTAGTTGTGGTTTGCAGGCTCTAGAGCACAGGCTCAGTAGTTGTGGCACACGGGCTTAGTTGTTCCGCAGCACGTGGGACCTTCCCAGGCCAGGGATTGAACCTGTGTCCCCTGCATTGGCAGGTGGATTCTTAACCACTGCGCCACCAGGGAAGTCCTCTCTGAGCTTTAGCTTTCTCATCTTGAAAATCAAACGACCTTCTGATAACTTGGCTGTCCTGGAACAAAGTGCCCTGATTATGCCGATGTAATGATTACCACCCACTGGCAGTTCTATTTCTCATCCTAAAATCTTAAGCTAGAACTTAAGTGTATTCATCCGCCTCTCGTGGGGTTTGTTATTGTGAGTTACTCTTCCCAAGCCTGCTTACTTCTAGGATACAACAAGATTTAGCTTGTGGCTTTAAGTCTCAGGGTCAAATGTTAGTTTAGGATGGAAAGCGTTATCCAAGGTAAATGCTACCTGATAAGGCCCATTGGCAGCCTGCCACTTTCTCTGGATGGTGATGTGGAAGTATGTGCCATCTTTCAAGGTTCTGCAGGTGGATCTGAGGGTCACATGCAATAATGAATGCAAAGGGCTTTGTAGACTATGAAGCGCTTTGTACACATAAAGTGGGGTGTGGTTGTAAAGGAAGGGGTACTGCTGATAGGAGCCTCAGTTTCATGTGCCAAACGGCCTGGATCTTCCAGTATATGATAGATGCCAAAGTAAGGTGATAGCTTAGGAAGAGTTCCAGTGGACAGTTCCACCATTCCCCCAACCCTGAGGGCTTGGCAAAAAAAAAAAAAGAGAGAGGGAGAGAGAGAGAGAGAGAGAGAGAGAGGGAACCCTCATTTTTAATATCAAATCCTCCCTGCTGATTCTGTGAAGGCCTGGAAACAGCAGGTAACAATGTGTAAGTGACTTTGAATTAAGACTGAACTCTCTGTGTCCTTCTCTTCTCCCTCAAATGTGGAATGATTTTCTAAGAATTTAATTATCTAAGAACACAGCATCAAAGCTGTTAGACCCTTGTTAGTGTTAATTCAAACTTAATGTGCATGAGATTTAGAGATCTTGGATACAGGAAAATGATTTCAATTTAAATAGCCCTTTTTGTCCTACACATCACAAAACATCTTTTAACATAGTTTTCTTTTTTTTTTTTTAATAGAATACTACAACCCAGGTCTCTCCCACTAAAAAAGATTCTCACTATGGAGAAGTCAGATGTTCTACAAATTAGCACGATGTGGTAGGAAGAACAAATATGGGCTTTGGTGCCTTAGAAACCTAAGTTCAAGTCTTAGAGGTTCACGTTTTTCCACGTGTCTGTGGACAGAAGCTTAACTTCTTTGAACCTCAGTAAATTAACCTCTCAGCAAGCATTGGGAGGTAACAAAAGTGGGGAGAGTTACCCAAGTGGGACTAATGCAAACGTGTGTGTGCAGGCTGGTGGTCTTGGAGTCTGGGGTCGAGAATTAGCTGATCCATCCCAAGGCAAGGAGGAGATGTGTAATGAATGCTGACCTGAAAGACTTTTGTCCATTGGGTTTCATGACCCGCAATTAAATCATGGCTAATATAAAGCAAGAAACATGCCTTCTTAGGAAAACACAACTCTTTCAAAAGCGTTATGGTATTTTCATTGAAATATATATAACATGTGTTAACTGTAGAATGATTGGATAACAGAAACCAGACAATCCTACTGGAACACATTTATTTCAAAAATGTGAGCTAAGCCCTGTGGCACAATAATTCCTTTGAAAGGCATAAAGGAATCATCTGTTATTGTAATCTGAAAGCATGGCTTTAGGTAAATTGAAGTTCATTGTTTTAAAGTTTGAAAGTAGAACTTTGTAATTGGACCAACAAAGATTTGTGTGTGTATAATTAATTTTAAATCAGTGTCCGCAGCTTACACTGGTCTCATTCTTGTTTTGAAAATAATTTGAGGTATCCATGTGACAGAACAGTGTTCCTGCCTTATTAACACCTTACATTTCTATGGCCTATGATCAATATTACCTTCCTAATAAATCTGTGATATCATTGGGCAGAATATCTTATCCATTTTTATAAACAAGTAACTTCAGTCCCAGAGAGAATAGGGGCCTTTTTCAGAGCCACAAAACAAAGTTGTAGAGCCCAAACAGGAACCCAGAACTTCTGATTTCAAGCTTGGTATTCTTTTCAGCAAAAAAAATATTACAAAGGACCCACCACAAGCTGGATTATTTGCTAGACAATTTCTCCCCTCATAACATCAAGTTTCTCTCTGCCATGATTTCCCCAAATTCAGAACCTAGTGTACCCTCCTCTTTGGCTCTACCCTATCAAGAGCTTTATACATAAAATAATATCCAATGTTAGTCATTTACACTTTAGTATGAATTTAAGTCAATGTGGTCACTCTCCCTTAGTCTTTTACATTTCAGTCATTATCTTCCAGTTAAATAATAACAAGGCTGTTTAGCCTATTAAAATAATTCCAGGAGCATAAGATGCTCCAGTAGTTTTTGTTTAAGGATTTTTATTAGGAGCCCCTAGTAAAAAACAACCTGCAGTATATCCATGACCCTAATATGTAAAGTGTCTTTTAACACAGGATTGTGAGCTCCCTAAAGGAAGGGATCATAGCTGTCTTGTTGGCTATTCAGTGGTTGGATACAGAGACTGTCATATATTTAACACTCTAAATAATTATAGAATAAATAAAATCAATCTTACAGATATAGCAAGTCATGTCAAATATGTCACATTTTCACAAGCTGAGGAAAAATACATTAAATGATATAGTTGAAAAATGTTTCAGAGCCATTGGTAAGATTGGAAAAGAGTCTCTAAGGCACCTAAATAATCCACCTTCTGCCTAGGAACCACTTATGGAATCAGGTCCAAAAGAGACTAAAATGGTAAAATGGGGGAGTGGGGACTCCAGCTGATATAGTGGCAAAAAGTGATCTCCACAAGATGGCACACCTAGAGTTTCTTGGTTTTTAGTCACTATTTTAGTGCAACATTTGTTTGTTTTTATACTGCCATAGAGCAAGCAGAATCCTGACTTACAGTTCATGGCCTATCATATTTCTTACATTTACACATTTCTCCTTTGAAATGTGGGGTTGTTATGTTGGGCTGTCGGATGGGGACTTGTTATAACATGATGAGCGGGTTGGGGAGTTGTCCCTCTCCTACTGAACTTGACAGTGGCCTCTGGCCCGCAGATCAGAGGGCAAAATGTTTATCCAAGACAAGTTGAGCTGTTGTTTCTCGGGAGGAACCAAAATCGTAGTTGGGGGCTTCCCTGGTGGCGCAGTGGTTGAGAGTCCGCCTGCCGATGCAGGGGACACGGTTTCGTGCCCCGGTCCGGGAGGATCCCACATGCCGCGGAGCGGCTGGGCCCGTGAGCCATGGCCGCTGAGCCTGCGGGTCCGGAGCCTGTGCTCCGCAACGGGAGAGGCCACAACAGTGAGAGGCCCGCGTACCGCAAAAAAAAAAAAAAAAAAAAAAAATCCTAGTTGGAAATTCAGTGAAAAAAAAAAAAAAGGGGGGAATAAAAGTTCTTATTAAAAAATGAGCCTTAAGGTCAGAAGTGGGAAGGTAAGGACCTACCAACATTTGGAGCATAAAGTAGATGAGGTTTAGTGATTTAGACCTGAGCTCAATAACAGTGTAAGGCCAATTCTTAATCACTGTTTTCAGTGTTGTATGTTTGTGTGTGTGTGTGTGTGTGTCTATCTGTGTGTGTGTGTCTATCTGTGTGTATGTGTCTGTGTAGGGGTGAGCTTGATAGCATGAAGGATGTATCAAATTATGTCCTGTATTTGTTTTGATTTCTTGCTACTGGGACCTCAAAATAAATGGAAATACTCTGCTCCTTGAAGGCAAGGATAATATCTTGGACAGTAATTTTATTTTTTGTGTGTCTAATACATACACAGCAAATATTTATTGAATTAATTAATCCATCAAAGGAGACAAATTCAGTGATTGTTTGTTCAATATAATAATACAACACTCAAATGTTATTAGTTACAGATTGAGTTATTTTGATTCTAAGTTGCTGGAGGGGTTTTTTCCCTGTAACTAGTTTATTGCCCAGTAGAGAAGAGCAGTTGTATATTTCTTAACTGGTTTGAGTTTTTGTGTTTCACATTTTATTTTTTCAAAAAGGAAAAAAGGAAAATCAACATCTGAATTCAAGGCACACTTCAAAAATGGGTGCAGGACAGTATGACAATAACTAAACACAATAATTCACATATACACCCCCATCAACCTGTGCAAAACTGTTGGGACATATAGAGTGCTATTTACATACTATTGGGTGATTCAGGATTTGTCAAGATTCCCAGTTGTCTGAGAATACTTAATGGATTGTCACTGGCATAACTCAGGGAGGCTGTCTGCAAACCTTCAGACTGACATCTTTACAGAAGCAATAGTAAATATCATGGAGATCCTTTTTTTTTTTTTAATGTGGACCATTTTTAATGTCTTTATTGAATTTGTTACAATATTGCTTCTGTTTTATGTTTTGGTTTTTTGGCTGCGAGGCATGTGGGATCTTAGCTCCCCGACCAGGGATCGAACCCTCACCCTCTGCATTAAAAGGCAAAGTCTTAACCACTGGACTCTCAGGGAAGTCCCTGTGGAGATCCTTTATAGTTGTATTTTTTGTAAAGGGTTATATGAACATTTTTATTTTCTTACTTTGTGTTTCGCTTCCTAATTTATGGTCTGCCTCATTCCAAAAGGGTATTGAGGAAGCAAATTGAGTTATGTATGGATTTTCAGTTGCTTCATTCAGGGAATGTAGAACAAGCTTCTGTAAATGTAGTCCAGCTCTTATCACTTCTCCACTAAGCCCTTCAGTGACTCCTACAACCTAAAGGTTCTGCCTGGTGCTTTCCAACATGTTAGGGAATCTTGATAAAATATGTGGCTGCAGAGTGGGCAGCTGCTCGCCATGGAGGTCCCGTACGCCAGATTAAAGACACTGGATTTTAACCTGCAGCCACTGGGGAGCCATTAAATGATCTTAAATAAGGGCTCAGTATAATCACATTTGGGTTTCACATTATGTACCATCATACAGTATTTTTCTCTAGGAATCTGATTCTTTATTGACCTTTCTGAAAAGAAAGCCCACAGAAGGGATAAATCTTCCTCTAAAAACTATGAAATATATTGAGGCAATAACAAACCGCTTGCAAATATGGGCACAAATAAAGGTACAACAGTTATATCTCATCTGGGCAGTGGCCCCGTGGTTGCCCAGAGAGAGAGAAATCTTCACAAGGATTTCTCTCTTTGGAACTTCTATGAGAATTTTAACAGGGTGACCGGTGTCACTGGAAAGGAATTAGTTGGAGAGACCCTTTGAGTAGTAAAGAATCTGGTGGGTGAGTGGCTAAGGAAGGGATGACCTTTGTCCTAACAGACTCACAAAATCCCCTGCTTTTGAAGCCTTGCTGGTCACTCTCCCACCCTGAATACTTCTCTCTGGGGACATGGGGAGAGGTGTTTCAAGCGTTTAGTAATTATCTGTGTTTTAGTACTTAGGACACTATTTTACAAAACTACCTGTTTACTTACCTTCCTCTCCCATTATTCTGTGAGATACTTTGGAACAGAACTAGTCTTTCATTGCCTCAGCATCAGTGCTTAGTCCAGCACATCATTCACGAGGAGTACACTCAGGAAGTTTTTGAATAAATGAACATATGAATGATCATAATATAGGCTTTCTGAATGGAACCAGACATAGTTGTTCAGAGGAACAGATTTCAGGTGAGATTTTGAAGGCTCCAGCCCCAAGGGTACTTAGGGATATAATGCATAAACTTACATAGATGTGCATAATTAAGAACCGATCTGCAGCTGGGAACGTTACTAAATGACTTTCTGGATTCCTCCAACTATAACTAGATTCTCCAGATTTAGTTATACATAATAAACCCAAAGGACATAATATGCCAGATTCTAGAAAGATCATCATATAGTTCATTTTATAGACAGGTATAGACAGGTATTAATGGTGCATTCACATGGGGATGGATTGACTGTGGACACAATGATGAAAAAGAACTTGAGTTTTGGAATCAGATGATGTAGGCTGGCAGGAGTACTTTCTGAGTTAATGCCTGAGTGGCTGGATAGGTGGATGGGTGAGTAAGACAGAAATAGGTCATGTTAGTTGCCTCAGATCATAAAATTAGACTGGTGAAATAATTACAGAAATTCTGATTTCCAGAGTTATATTGTGTTCCCATGCAGAGGAAGAAGAAGGAAAGAAGGGTTGATTCAAGATATTCCTTTTATATTGATAGAAACAGATGCAGTCTTTTCTGCCACGCACCAGATAATCTGAGGGAAAGCATTAAATTTATACCATAATCATTAGAGGCCCCTCAAGTGGAGTTATCCCTAAGTCAGAAATTAAGTGGGGGGCTTCCCTGGTGGCTCAGTGGTTGAGAGTCCGCCTGCCGATGCGGGGGACACGGGTTCGTGCCCCGGTCCGGGAAGATTCCACATGCTGCGGAGTGGCTGGGCCCGTGAGCCATGGCCGCTGAGCCTGCGTGTCCGGAGCCTGTGCTCCGCAACGGGAGAGGCCACAGCAGTGAGAGGCCCGCTTACTACAAAAACAAACCAAAAACAAACAAACAAACAAAAAAAGAAATTAAGTGGGAAAGACCTTGATCTGAAGGTTTTTTCTATACAGTTTAATATATTTTGGGGTAAATTCTTAAATGAATAGATAATCCCTGATAAGCTCTTAAATATTTGAATACCAGGAATGAAAACATAATTAAATCAAGTGAAATGTAATAGTAAATGTCTATCTAGTGTTGCTATTCCCTCTTGGATTCCTTGGAATTTGAATGGATACATTTTTTATCTTACAGTTCTTGGGATTTAGTTCAATATGTATTTTATTATCAGTGTAGACCTACACACACTGACTAGTTTAATGACAATGAACGCTGGCGTCTTTAACTGACAACATAGCAAATGATTTTAATGAGAATGATGTAACTATACTCAGGGAAGATACCCTGGCAGATGTTGGTATAGGAATTATATAAATAAATGCAATCTCCTGCAGCCTGAGCCTGCTGTGTGGCCATGGGTAAGTCAGACAACCTTTCTCAACTCTACTGTTCTCATTTATAAAAGAAGAAATTTGCTTAACCTTTATCTTTAAGTGTCTTTTGCATATTTAAGCTCTAAGAATGTTATAGGCCTATATTTCCACAAAATGAGATCCAACTCGATAAAATTTAATAAATAATTTGAACATCTCCTGTGTTCTGTTCACCGTGGTAGGTTCTGGTGTGTAGTGATGAATGTGTATGATGTTTGTTCAATGAATGCTCACCCATTCATTCATCCAACACATAGTTACTGTTTAGGACTAGGAATGTAAACTTATTGTATTAGATTCCCAAGTCTGCTGTAAAAAATTACCACAAGCTTGGTGACGTAAAACAACAGATAGGGCTTCCCTGGTGGCGCAGTGCTTGAGAGTCCGCCTGCCGATGCAGGGGACACGGGTTTGTGCCCTGGTCCGGAAAGAGCTCACATGCCACGGAGCGGCTGGGCCCGTGAGCCATGGCCTCTGAGCCTGTGCGTCCGGAGCCTGTGCTCCGCAATGGGAGAGACCACAACAGTGAGAGGCCCGCGTATCGCAAAAAAAACCAACAAACAAAAAAACCCCCAGATATTTATTTTCTTATAGCTCTAGAGGCCAGAAGTCCAAAATCAGCCGTGTGCTTAGAGAAGTATCTGTTCCTTGCCTCTTCCAGTTTTTGTGGCTGCAGGTGTTCCTTGGCTTGTGGCCACATCACTCCAATCTCTGCCTCTGTGGTCACATTGCCTCCTTCTCTTCTCTGTCTTTCCTCAATGTGTGTTTTATCAGGACACTCATAATTGGATTTAGGACCCACTTGTATAATCCAGGATTGTCTTCTCATCTCAAGATCCTAACTTGTGTACCAAGACTACAAAAATTCTTTCCAAATAAGCTCGCATTCACGGATTCCTGGGATTAGGAGGTGGACATATATTTTCAGCAGACACCATTCAACCCACTACAGTGACCAAACAAACACAAAAACAACAAGCAAAAACAAAAACATTTCTTTGCTCTTATGGAGTTTATAGTCTACTAGGAAGAAATAGAGATGAAGTCAAGATATAATTATAAAGTACAAGTATATATTATAGATAGTTATAAATAATAGTTATAGACTGTGATTAGGTCTGTGAAGGGAAATTACAGGGTGCTTTCAAAGATTTTAACAAGGGGACCTCATTAAGGATGGAGGTCAGGTCAGACCTCTGGACAAGTGGCATTTAAGCTGACCATCAGTGACTGTGTAGGAGTTGGGGCCTGGGGAGAGGGAGGCTGTTAGAGGTCGGGGGAGACTGTTCCAACAAACAGGACATTATGTGCCAAGGCTTTGAGATGGGGCTTTGTAGAAGTGAATGAAGGCCATTGTGGCTGGAGTATACTGAGCAGGGGAAGAGTGGAGTGAGTTGAGGCTGGGTCAGATCATCGAGGGACTTGAAAGCCTTTATAAAGACTTTTGGAAACCTAAATACAGTGAGGAACCACTGATGTATTCTAAACAGGAGGATTTGAATTGCGTTTTTGTTTTTTCCTTTTTTGCGGTACGCGGGCCTCTCACTGTTGTGGCCTCTCCCGTTGTGGAGCACAGGCTCCAGACGCGCAGGCTCAGCAGCGATGGCTCACGGGCCCAGCCGCTCCGCGGCACGCGGGATCCTCCCGGACCGGGGCACGAACCCGCGTCCCCTGCATTGGCAGGCGGACTCTCAACCACTGCGCCACCAGGGAAGCCCTGAATTGCGTTTTTTAAATGTTACTGCAGCTACTATTTGGACCTTGTGTTCTAGGGAAGCAAGAGTAAAAGCAGAAGAGAAGGAAGTTCTAGGCAAGAGGTGGCTATGGCTGGGTCCAGGGTGATAGCAGGAGAGATGATGGAAGTGAATGTACTCGAGTTACATGTTGGAGGTAGAATTGACATGGTTTGGGAAAGGAGTGGCTATAGAGAAATGAAGCTTCAAGGATGCTTTCAGTCTGTTGGAGGGACAGGCATTAAACAAATGACTATAATACAGCGATTCATAAGGTGATTAAATAATACAGTTGAGAGAACAAGTGATAGTACCTAGAACAGGGTTGGGATGGGGTGGGTAGAATGCCAAAGTTTGAATTAGGCTTTGAAGAATGTTAGTTAGGCAAAGTGGTAGAGAAGAGCATTTCATATAGAGGGAGGAGCATGAGGAAAAGTATCCAGAGACATGAAGGTGCATGGTGTGTGTGTGTCAGGGAGCTAGGAGGATCCCTGGGAGGGAAGCGTGCAAGAGAATGTTTGTGTTCCCAACATTTTTAATGTGTATCATGGTCCTTTGCACACAGTAGTATGTTGATTCTTCCTATGACCTGGCCTTCCTACTATAAACCCATTCCAACTTAGTGTGACCATCTCAGGTCATCCCACTCAACCAGCAACTACAGACTCACATGTCCCTAAACTGCATAAACATTATGATTTAGTTAATCCAGATACAGACGATGCCCAATGACTAAGTGTCCTTTTTTAGAATTTGGCAGGAAATATTAACTTTCTTCTGGAAGTAACATTATGTGCCCATGATAGATACTTGTTTAGTTTTTATTTTTAAGTGAAATTTCAGGCTCTTTTATTCTCAGTGTACATGAGTAGTGGTGTTTGGGTAGGGGTGTGATGCAGCAAAAAGTAAGAAGGAAATGCCTGATGTCAGGGTGGGTTGGATATATTACTTGACCTTCTTTCTACTATGAGAGTGATGTGTCTACCTCACAAATCTGACCCTTTCCCTCAAATGTTCAAAGCCTTTTGATAGTTTCCATTCACCTGTTATCAGTAGTTTCCAAAATAGCTTCCATTGATACACATGTGGCAAATGACATTCACAGGAGTGGCACTCTTCTACCGGCTAAGACCCAGGGTCACTGACACTTCTGGGCATGTCAGCCGTATATCTTACTCTTTATCTCCTAGGCAGGAAAACATATGGGAATGCAAGAGCCTGAGAGTAACATTTTTATAGGGATAATGATGTGCTATAGTATACCACCCAAGTAAATGTTTGAAAATATGGGGAATTTTATGATCAATGATTATTGATTTTTGGGAAAAGAAGCTCACTCAAAAAAAAAAATCTACCATTTTTTAAGGCAGTTTGAGTACCAGGATTGGCAGTAGTGTTACCAAAGCTTTTCATGGCTATACTCTGGAATATCTGTGCTTATTATCCCAAGGGTAACTTTTCTAGGGACAGTTGAGTGACCAGAAAATAGCCATGTGCCAATTAGTGATTACTACTGCAACCTCTACTACCGATAGCCGCTGATTTATTAAGTTTCTTAGCATATGCCAAGTAGTATGGCAAACGTTTACAAACACTATTTTATTGAATAATTAAAATAGACACTAGAATCATCTATCATTATCCCCATTTTACAGGTGAGGTAAGTGCAGCTGAGAGTTGAAGAACTCACCCAAATTGACACCCTTGTAGTGTCAGAACTAATATTAGAAATGAAGCTGTAGTTTAAAATTATATGATCTTAATCACTATTTATGTTTTATTCTATATTTATAAATGTACAATAAAACTGCTACCTGGGATACATATAGAAGAGACTCTATATTTCTAATCATTCTGGAGATATCCCTTAGAGAATAGGCATGGCTAACAAGAGCTTCATGTTTTTTCTCCTCAAGGCACAGGAAGACAGACAAAAGCCATGGAGAACTTTGCCTTGGCATCCTTTGACAACATTCCACAAACCATACTCCTCCCTCCCTCCCTCCCTCCCTCTCTCCCT
>NW_020174369.1:2072146-2080886 GCF_003031525.2 Neophocaena asiaeorientalis asiaeorientalis | reverse complement strand
TCCCTCCCTCCCTCCCTCCCTTCCTTCTTTCCTTCCTTCATCTGTCATCCATTCTCCTGTCTTTCTTCAAAACTCCCAGTTAGATTGTGATCTAAACATTCTTATTTACAAGGTGTTTTCATCTCTTCATAAGGTGCTCCTTATATATTTTTGGTTGATGACTGCTCACTGGTGGAATTACAACCACATCAGCTCAGTCACCCTTGACAGTGCAGGGACAGATGTTGCACACATCTCTTTCTCTCCGCTGTTTATAAGGAGCTTAGCATCTTCTCTAAGAGATTACAGTCTCTATGGGGGATCCAGACATGTGAAAATGGCTCCATGGCAGGGATCAGGATTATAAGGATACCCAACATATAAAAAAAGTGAAAAGAGAGAATGATTGGAGAAGGGAAGGAGCTTCATTTAAACTAGATCCTGCAGATTGGGAAGGATTTCAATAAATGGGAAAGGGAAAAAGCAATCCTGGAGGAGGAAACAGCACGAGCAGAGTAATGGAGACACACGTCGAAGGTGTGGTCAGGAAAAGACCCATCATCTGTGGCGCTTTGATCAGGGATATATGAGCATGCTGCTAGAATATTATAAGATGAATTGTGGGAACATAGAGGAACGAACTGGTTTTTTTTAATCACGGAGGGAAGCTTTTGCTCTGCATGAAATTTCGGTGCCATATTTGTTGAAAGGCTCTCATTTCCTTCTTCACTTCCATCATTTTCACTGTTGTCATAATCACCATTATTAAACTTTATGATTGCGCAGCTTTTTTTTTTTTTTTGTGGTACGCGGGCCTCTCACTGCTGTGGCCTCTCCCGTTGCGGAGCACAGGCTCTGGACGCGCAGGCTCAGCGGTCACGGCTCACGGGCCCAGCCGCCCCGTGGCATGTGGGATCTTCCCGGACCGGGGCACGAACCCATGTCCCCTGCATCGGCAGGCAGACTCTCAACCACTGCGCCACCAGGGAAGCCCCCTGCATAGCTTTAAAATTTTTTTATTTATTTATTTTTGGCTGCGTTGGGTCTTCGTTGCTGCGTGCGGGCTTTCTCTAGTTGCGGCGAGCAGGGGCTACTCTTTGTTGAGGTGCGTGAGCTTTCTCATTACGGTGGCTTCTCTAGTTGCGAGCACGGGCTCTAGGCGCACGGGCTTCAGTAGTTGTGGCACACGGACTCAGTAGTTGTGGCACACGGGCTTAGTTGCTCCACGGCATGTGGGGTCTTCCTGGACCAGGGCTCGAACCCACGTACCCTCCATTGGCAGGCAGATTCTTAACCACTGTGCCACCAGGGAAGCCCTATGATTGCATAGCTTTTTACGATTCCTCATTCATGACTTCATTACGTCTTTAATACCTCTTCATTGAGTTGATGGCTTGGTTTTCTTGGAAAGTAATGAAAACTACAAATAATGCTGGTTAATACAATAAAAAGGATATATTGCCTCATGTTATTTTGAAGGTAATGCTGGCTTTAGGCAGTGACTCAGTGATGTGACAGGTTGTGATTTCTTTTGCTCTCTCTGCTTTGACCTCATTGGGTCCAACTTTATCATAAGGGCTGTTCCCTTTAGGAGCCCACACTGTTGCTTCCTGGGCTCGAACCTGTGTCCCCTGCATCGGCAGGCAGACTCTCAACCACTGCGCCACCAGGGAAGCCCCTACAGGCTATTTTTTGTCTCAGTATTTCCAGCAGAAGTTTGGATGGACAAAGTTAAGTTTTCTGCTAGCCCCTGAATCAACCAGTCTGGTCAAGGGGATGGGGTGTGTTGAATGGCCTAGCTTAGGTCCTGTGCTCCAATCCAGAACTGTGGATGAAGTCAGCTTCTGAGAAATCACATGCTTTCCCAAATGTGAATTGAGCTTTTTAGGAAGGGAGAAAGGGACTGGGTGTGGCTGGGATAAATGCTAAAGAGGGAATTAAAGGGAATCCTTTAGAGGAATATAAGTACTTTTATTGCCATTTTGTAGCTGAGGAGTGGACATTTACAGTCCTGTTACTTACGCAAAGATGAAATAGTTCCCCTTTTTAAAAAAAGGCTATATACGTTGAGAGAAAAAGAAATCTATACTGTATATGTCATTATGGGACTCCAGAAGGTGAAGGAATGTTACTGTCCCCTCTGCAGAGACAGGGCAGACAAGTGTCATGGGCTGTGACTCTGAGTAAGTTATTAAACTTCTCCTACCTTTGGTTTTTTTGGGGGGGAGGGCTGGAAAATAGAGATAATAGTAGCTCCTACTTCACAGGGTTGTAAAGAGGATGAAATGAGACATTTACCAATCCAGGTGACCAAATGTTTTTCCATTCATTACGGGTTTAATTTTTACAACTTCCAGGGAAGTAACCGAAAGCATCCTGTCTTAAGAGATGAAATTCCTGAGGCTGATGAATTTCCTCTGGTTATTAGCCGCAGGAAATACCAAACCCAAGTCTTGCGATTCCAAGCCTTACTCCCTCTCTTTCCACTACACCGTGCCGCTGCTTAATGAGATCCCCAGCTCTCTGCATCTTTGCCTTGCAGTTAACAGGATCCACACTGAGGGAACTACACATGCAAATTATTATTAGCATGAAAACGGGTAATTATTATTTTTTACATTCGCGTCATCACAGATAATCTTTGTGTTAGACATTCTTTAGCAATGAATGACTGAACTAGAGGGCTTGCGGTTCATTCAGAGGGTCATTAATTCTAAATAAGAAATTCATTTACTGTCACTCATGTTGCTTAAACAATGCAGAGCAAAGAGTGAGTGCAGAGCAATTTCAGACTGTAAAGGCTGAGACGGAAGCTGGAAATCACCTAGCCCAACCTTTTAATTTACATATGAGTGAAATGAGGGCCTGAATAGGGAAGGTCACACAGTTAATTAGTGGCAGAGCTGGGACTAGCACGCATTTTCTTTACTTCTATGCCAGAGTCTTGCCATTAAAGCATGAGTGCTGATCATCGGACTCCTATTTGGTTAGGAATTCCCTGACCTAAAACACATTGAGTGCTTACGATAGAGACACTTAATGTGCTAAAGGTTCCAAAATGAAAATATGTGAAGAATCTTTCACAAATTCCCTTGTGCTATATTAATTTTAATCTTCATTGTTTCTACAAGGCACTGGTGGGAGGGAAAAACAAGTATCTGTATCTATTGAATGGTCTTATTTAAGTCCTGCCAATGTAAAGGTATGAACTAAAAACATTTCACGTTAAAGCAGAGCAGATTGCTTATGGTAATCATTGCATAATGAAGCAACACAATGAAGAATTAAGTTCAAATTACTTATCAGGTCTCTTCCATTTGCTAAGTTTTTAAAGTAGAAAATCGCACAGTATAATTACTGTAAGTTAATTTGCATTCATATTACAATTCAATGAGCAATTACATTCTTTTTTATTTAAAAAAACATTTTATAAAGTGTGATTTGCACTAGTATGCTTCCAGGAAAAGTGGCGACTTTTCCCTTGTGAGGTTTTCATACAAATTCAACCATGCAGCCTATATCTTCCAGTATAGAGTTATAGCCTCTTATTGGCTTCTTGGAACAGGAGAGGAGAGAACCATGTGAAGTGTGACTATGGTTTCAGAGCTTTTTAATAAGAACTCTTCAAGGCATCATAGAATATCAGGGTTTAGAAGGAGAGTGTAAAGGTCTTATTGCTCAAGACGTCTTTCCCCCATTTACTTCCTCCATCTGAAGCTTGAATTTCTCCACTGAATTCCTGCCAAGCCATCATCCAAACTATATTTGATTAACTCCTGTGCCAGAAAATTCTTTGCCTTCTGATGACACCCACATCATCACTGGTCAGTGCTTTCATTTTGTGGAAGATGCTCCATTTTGGCTTAACTATCCTTGCATTAATGTACTTTAGAGGATACTTTTTTTTTTTTTAACACATTCATTGCTTTGGCAGTGCTATGCACAGCATACAATACTCTTTTTATATTGAGAGTAGAATATTTTATTCAGGACTTGCAATATTAGCACAGATATATGTTGGGCCATCATAGTGAGGCAGGAGATAGATGGGTCCCAGTCTGAACAGCTGGAGTTTGTCCCCTGTGGACAGATACTCCAAAATGGCAGGAGGGAGGAGAAGCTAAGCCCTGTCCAGATACGAGATAAAAGACCACATAGTCTTCATTCTCGAAGTCAAGAGACCTTCCCGACTACACACATGCAGAAGGGCTCCTTGGAGGTCAAAAAGGGAGGGGGCGTCACCTCATAGTAGGTGATGTCAACCAACCCATAGGCCTCTTCGCTGGAATCCGTCTTGGCTAAGAGATGTGCGCACACGCATGGGAGGATCCTGAGCTAAACTAAATATGGACTCAGAACCAGGCAAAGCAAGATGATTGGCCAAAGGAAACCCGGAAGAAATGCCCCATAAAAGTGATTTAAACTACCACAGGGGAGCGACTCTCTCTGAGCCCACCTGTGTGTCTATCCACACACACCCTTTTCCCTCCCAATAAACACTTTACTTGTTTCACTACTTTCCGTCTCTCTGTGGAAATTCTTTTCTGTACAGCTGACAGGCCAGGGTCTTGTCACTGACCACTGGTCCCTGGTGGTCTAGTGGCTAGGATTCAGTGCTCTCACTGCCGCGGCCAGACTTTAATCTCTGGCCGGGAACCAAAACCCTGCTTCAAGCCGCTGCAGGCCAAGACCACCCGAGATCAGTAGTGTGGTTCCGATAAACATGTGGGGTCTCACTGGCTGCTCCACTTTCTCTGTGCGTGCTCTTTTTAAAGTCGTTTAAATTAAGATAAAACAGATATATATTGAAATGCATAGATCTTAAGATTAGTTTGATCAGTTTTGATGAACGTATTTGCCTATTTAAACCAACCCTACATTAAAGATATCATATATTCCATTATCCCAGAAAGTACCTTGTGCCCCTTTCCAGGCAATCCCCCTCCACAGAGGTAACTACTGTTCTAATATTTCTTATCATAGATTTATTTTTCCTGTTTTTGATCCTCATATAGGTGAAATCATAATACCTTTCCCTGCTTCACCTGGTTACTCAGTTATCTTTCAAGATGGTATCACTTCCTTCACAAAGTCTTAACATCCTACTCTGGGTTAAATGCCCAGATTTGATGCCCCCCTAGCATCCCATACTTAGCACTGTCACTATCATAGCATTTACTGCAATGCAATGCAATGCAATGATGGGTTTCCTTCATGGGCCTGTAAGTTGTTTAAGAGCAAATTTTTTTTTTTCTTTTTGTTTTCTTCTTCTGTCAGTGCCCAACACTGTGCCTAGTACAGAGTAAGCAATCAGTAAATATTTTTTGAGTAAACAAATAGAATCTGAGTGTGATCTTGAATGAAAGGGACCATGAGAGGCTTATATACCTTTGGTATTAACCTTTGAAATTTTGTGCATTCTGTATTTTAGTATACTTGGAACACATGATGTTTCTAATAAGCTGGGTAGAAATGTTCCTACTGAACGTTGTTCAAAATTTTATTAATTTGAGAGCTTTATGTGTAGAGAAATATTAGCATATTCCTGGCATAAGCGAGCACTACAAACTATTTAATAAACAGTGGCTATGTAATAATTTGTTTGAAATCCCCAGAGCTTACAGCGCAAATTCATTTTATTCTACTCCATCCAATGAGAGGTATATTTGAAACGATTGTAGGAATAAACAGAATTTTAAGTAATGTACACAAGTAATAATACACAAAATGAGCTACTCTTCATCCCTTCCTTTGGAGGAGTGATTATTGCTAGTTGAATTTATGATTTCTGACATTTGGTTTTGCTTTCAATTGCAGGTCAGTCTCCCACAGTACTTATAGAGGCTGCCCCCCTGGGTGTCTTAAGATTCATGTGCATAGGGATGAATTACGTGAAGTTCAATAAAACGCCTTTCTACCCACCTGCATGCTACTACTCATGCCCCTGTTTTTTATTCAGTTGACTCAGAGATCCTTAAAGGCAGGATCTGTTTCTGATTTACCATCATTATTTCCAATGCCTTGCACAATGCCTGATATATAAAATGGACTCCGTAAACGCTCGTTGATTTAAAGTGAACTATTTTTGGAATTGTTCTGGAATGAGAACCAATGTTTACTGGGTGACTTATTCAGTGCTAGCCATGGTCAATATATTTTTCCATTTAAAGCTTGTACAATCTCATGAAGCAGGTATCACTGTTGTAGAACCGAGATTCTGAAGCTCAGAGAGGTAAGTAACTTGTCAAAGATGACTCAGGATCCAGTACACACCAAGAGGAGTACTTCTCTATCTGGGCTGTCATGAAGGTTAGATGAGTTAATGAATGGAAAGCACCCAGAATGGTGCCTGGAATGTAGTAAGCAATGTAAACATTTTTGCTGTTTCTCAGGGGAGATGATAAAGGAATGTTTATTGATTTTTTCTTTATGCCACACATAATACAAACTATATTATTATTTAAGAGAAGAAAAAAAAACACCGTAATATTTAGGTAAGTTGTTTCTTGACATGTTTGGCATAAAAACTTAAAATGGTACTTTAAGATTTGATTTGGTTTAACCCTGAAGACTATTAGGTCCTTGGTGGGCAGCTTGTTTGAAGTTAGCATCTGTATAACTTTCTTCCAGCCTGGAGTTGGGAACAGTTGTAGCTTGTTGCCCCTGTTTAATGGGAATTTGCTGAGTTTAATGGGAATTTGCTGAGTTTCCCTGGTGCACCTTCTCCAACACTGAACAGAGAGTTTTACATGAGCATCTTCCATTTTTATCCCTGAGCCACTCGGTGTCAGGTATTCCCTTCAAAGTCTGTAATCATAACCTCATCTGAAAACAGTACAAGGTGGAAGGGGGTGAAGTCCACAGTTCTCAAAGGCAGGGCCTTAACGTGTGTATAAATTGTTTTGATGTTTCACAGCTGTCTCAAGCATTGAGAAACTTTTTGGGAGAGTCAATGAAAAGTTAGACCTATGTTCAATCACATAAGGTTTCACATTTGTCCCAGTTGTTTGAAGCGCATTAACAGTTTTCTACACCCCCTTTCTGTATTTTAGTGAAGTCTTCTGTGGTTTGTCCATGTCCCCTGGTTTTCTTTGTATTGAGTTCAGACTCCGGAGGTCTGTCTTTACAACTAATAGAGTTGCCTGGAGAGCCTGAACTTTCTACTAATGTATCTTAAGTGTTCTGTAGCAACTCTTGCCACTCTCTAGAACTTTAGAAAAGTTGGAGAGACTTGAGCCACTTTCTCTGGTCCCCGCCATTAGGTTCGCTGGTCACACCCGTAAATAAATAGAAACAGTAGTATCCACCGGTGGTACCTCCCTCTCACCTTGTTGGGAGTTCCCGCCCATCAACTTTTCTCCCAAGATTGCATCCTGCCAATGACCTCACGCATTTTTCCTGTCTCTGTGTAAGTTGCTATCTTTTCAGGAGGAGCACGACAGCCTCTGTTTGCTGGGGCCTCCACTTGTACAGAAGCTGTTATTATGGAATAAGTTTAATGGGTCGTGAATTTTGTGGAGACAGGGAGGGTCTCTCCATCACTTTGTATGTACCAGCCATGGGCCTACTGGCTCTACAAGGAGTGCATTAGGCTAAATATTTTTAGCCCAATGACTCTGGAGGTAATAACCCTAAATGCTTCATTAAATTTTCATGGCTGAGTGATGGAAACTACGAGGAAAAACAAACAAACAAACAAACAAAAAACAAAGCCCAAATCAGCCACATTAGCTTCATTTATTACCCAGCTGGAGAACAGGAGTGTGGCCCTTAAAGAGAATAAAAATAAACTTTTTAAGGAACTGTAGCCAGTCTCTTCTTGTCCTTCCCCGCGCCCTGCTTCAACAGCACAGGTCTTCACTTGATTTTTTTTCCTCCCACACGTGGCATTCGGGACTCGCGATGGGTGTGCCACGACGGTCGTCTGTTGAATCCAGTCTCAGGGCTGAAGAATTTTCAGACTCACACACTTTTCTGAGATTTGGCGGATCTTTGTAAGCTAGGTCCAGAAGTAGGGAGCAACTGATTGCATCCTGGCTGGAGCCTTCTCCTGCGCGTGTCCTAATCTGGGATTGTTTACTCCCGGACATTCTGAGAACCAGAGTTGGGAGGGTGGACGGCAGGGGGAAACTGCCAACTGGGGCCTGAACACCCTCAGGGACCTGAGTCCCTCCCTAGGACGCACTAAAGAGTGATAGACGCACGCCTCCTCCCTCTCCCAACTTTGCCTGGGAAGCCTCGGTGACGACCGAGGCGCACGAGCCAGGTTTGGCCGCTGGGACCTAGCGCCCCCTCCTGCGAAGGGGAGCGGGGGCCACACGTCGGCGCGGGACCTGCCCTCGAGTTTTCCCGCACTAGCGCTTTTTCCATTTGGGTATGCGCATGTTTAGAGGCCTGGATGATAAGAGAGTAGACCCTAGAGAAAAATGAGGGAGGCCGGGCGGGGGCGGCTGGTGGCGATGGTGAGTGGCAAAAACAGGGAATACTTTGTGAAAAACCCGAGTCTGGTGGCTTTTACCCCATCTCGCCCTCACTCCCTCCCCGCCCACGCAGCCGGGGCGGAGACCCGGCGCTCTGGTCTCGACTCTCCTCCACCACGCCGAGATGGGGAGTGAGCGGCAAGGCTCCAGAGGCGCGACTGCGAACCGCGGCGCCCCCGCTCGCTCGCTCGCTAGCTCTTCCTCCTCCTCGTCGCCACCGCGACTCCGCTAAGCTCTCGGAACGCGCTCGGGCGGCGCACAGAGCACCCGGGCGGGAGCCA
>NW_020174369.1:2052533-2072119 GCF_003031525.2 Neophocaena asiaeorientalis asiaeorientalis | reverse complement strand
TCTCGCCCGGGCTTCCCCGGGCTGGAGAGCGCGCCTAAGTGCCGCCGCCCGCCGGGCATGGGGAACCGCTTCCTGGGCGGCTGCGGCAGCGGAGGAGGAAGCTCTCGGCGAGCCTAGGTGAGGCACGACGGTGGGCTCGCGGCCGCCCCGGAGTTCAGCGCGGGCAGGTGTCGGCGGGTACGCAGCGTCCGGATGCCCGGGTGGCTCCGTCGGGGTCCCCGGGCGCGGAGGAGGGCTCCTGGGGCGTTCCTCTCGGGAGTTTGGCCAGGAGTGCGGCGGGGATGGAGACTGCAGTTTTCCTCCCTGTTCCTCCACTTGCTGGAGAGGATAGGTGCCTCTGCTCCTTCCTTATGGGTCTCCTCCTACCACCCCTTATCTCCCTACTTCTGACCACGCGCGGTTCTCTTTCCAGACCTGCTCACCTAATACATTCGTCTGTCTCCGGGTCCCCCTGCACCTTCCTCCTTCCTGCGGCACGTCGCTATCCATCCGCGAGCCTTCCTTCTCCCACTCCAAAACCTACCTGGTACTCCCGAGCCCTTCCTCAGCCGCACTGCCGGCGTCCCCAGGTCGGACCCTCTTCCCTGCTCAGCCAAACCCGGTTTTCACTTCCCTACTCCTCGGTAGCGCTGCGGTTCTGCTCCGACCTGCCGAAAAGCGAGATCTATCCCAGTGGCCCCTACCCTTTCGCAAACACCGTCAGAGCCGGACCCCGCGTCTCCTCGGAACCCATCTCTTCCCGAGTCCTCCATCGACTCGGTTCTCTGCTGCCGCCCCTTGCATTCCACTCCCCAGCACCCCCCCGCGCCGCCCTCCACTCCGATAGCTCTCCTCCCCACCCGCCCCCTCTTGCTTCTCTCTGATCCAGACTTGACGTTCTGCCTCGGCTGCAGAGCCAGGTTTCCCCACCCCCTACTGGGGAAACTTTAAAATCCATGTGGTTCGGTTCATAAAGGAGCCCTAAAAGCAGGACTCAACCGCCGAGAGAGCCTGGAGCCAGGGAGTCAAGGATGGCGGAGGTTATGTCGTGGCGTCGGAAAGGAGCTGTAGGCTGAGTATACCAAGTACATTTCAAAATCCTGGTTGCTGCAGCCGGGACTCTCCTCCCGAGGCTGGCTCGTCCCGCGGATCGGACCGGGGCACGAAGCCGTGTCCCCAGCATCGGCAGGCGGACTCTCAACCCCTGCGCCACCGGGGAAGCCCTTCTGTGCACTTTTTAAAGCACTTTTTTTTTTTCTGGTGGTAGTGCTGGTGGACGGGATGAGGGGGGCACGGGGGGAAGATTGCTTTAAGAGGTTGATGTCTGGGCGCCGGGCGACCGCGGTGTGGCTCTCGCCTTGTGCTCAGCGGCCGCGGACGGAGTGCAGAGCGCCGCGGCGCGGGCATCGGTGAACTCCGGCGCTTGTCTCCCAGGGTGGGGTGCGCGGCCGCGTGGGTCGGCGGCTGCGTGTGCATTTGGATGCCGGCGCACACCTGGGTATTAGTTCGTTCAGAAAGAGGGGTTAGTAGAGAGGTTGCCGCAGAGAGTGCGTGTTTTGCTGCCCGGAGCTGGGCGGGCGAGTCCTCCGAGAAGTACGCTACACTGCAGCTCCTAACATCCCGGCGGGGACCGGAGCAAGGATCCGCCGCTGTCGCTTCTTACTCCCTCCTGCTCCCTTCCTACTGGCCCGTTCAACGCACTTTCAAAATGTTGATGGTTTTGAATAAAGGCCTTGTGGGGGGTTCCGCTGACATTACATCGCACTTCACATGTTTTCTAGTAATCATATAAATTAGAGGTGGCTTGCGTTTAGAACTCCCTAATTATCCGGTTCACGTCTGTACACTTATGTGCCAATTATAGGTCTTCGGGAAATCCATAAAATTATAAACCATCCTCACCCCCTGAATCAGCACCCATTGTTTTTATTATCTCAATGAGTGATTCTGGATGGAACCCTTAATTGCCCAGGCAAGATAGAGGAGGAGGGGGAAGTGGAGAGGTTGGATGGAATAGGGACACTCCACAGCTTCTCCTCAGCCCACCCCCATCTCTTTCACTCTCCATCCTGACAAGGCTTGGTGACACTTCTGGAATCTGAAAGGGATCACAGATTTTCTTGGTTTCCTCTTGAGAAGGGCGACCTAATGAAAACTGTATAAAAGTCAACTTCTAAGCAATCAGAAATTGTCTGCTGATGTCCTTGACTGAAATCCCAGCATTCAATTGGAGTACTGAAAACTCGAAGAAATGGCTTTTGAAGCGCTATTGTTCTTTTCCATACAGAGAGGCCTTCTTAAAGGTTTAGGAAGTTCAAAATGCGGTGATTTTAAAGACTGACATTGTAACTATTAGGCAACGGTGAGAGGATCGGATCCGCAGGGATGAGAGAAGAGGGCGAAGTGGGGAGTACAAACGTGTTGTTACTATCTCGCTGCTACCAAGTGGGAATTCAGTTCTCCACATCAAGTTAGCAATTAAATCTCTGACTAAAGCAGATTTAGAAGGTGATTTTTAGGGTTTTTTTTTCCTCTCCTTTTGGGTGGTGGTTTGCTTAAGGTCTGAATAGGCATATCTGAAACATTTAATCATGTTCATTGTATTCAACAATAAAATCTGAATAAAAATTGCTTACTGTTGATGAAGCTCATCTCACAAGCTGTTTCACAGTATGTTTCATTTGCAAGACAGACCATTGTGTGAGGCTGCAGGGAAGACATGGTATCACTTCTTGTTCATTTTCTCCCAAAGCCAGAGAGGAATCCGCTGCTCCCACTCCCCTCTGACCTCCAAAGAATTTTTTTCTTAAATGAGTGGGTGTTTGGCTTGGTCCCTGATAGTACCCATCTTAAAAATGGCCTTTGGTGGATTTCGGGTGCCTGAAGCCACCCTGCAGGCAGAGGAAGAATCTAATTGAGGCAGCATTTGCATTTTGATAATTCACTCAAGTCAAACATTTGGTTTTGCTGGGGTTTAATCCTTCTCTCAAGCTAATAAAGCTAACAAAGCAAGAAAATCACAGTATATGTCTGTTAGTTGGCACTTTACAAAGTTGCAGAAATTGAAGGCGGTTGTCAGGAACTTTAAGTGTTACTTAGGGCTAACTGTAACAAAAAATGTTCACTGGTTGAGTTAAGTGATTGAGGATGAATCGACCTCTCAGAACCTCAGTTTCATCATTTGCACAACAGGGACAATATTATCTACTTTGTGGAGCTGTGAGCAATTTTATGGGGGAAAATGTCCCATTGGGCGCTTTGGCACTTAGCAGGATTTCAGGAGGATGGTAACTTTTAGTACTAGAGAGCATGGAATTCTGCTAAGGAGAGAGGCTGGTATTTGGAATTGGAAGGGCAGGATGGAAACCAGGTACTGGATTGGCAAATCACCTCCCTTAGTATAATAAAAATAGGAATAATTAACCCTTGTGGGGACTTACTAAGACTCAGACTTAAGCGCTTCACATGCATTAACTTATTTAATCCTTCAGTAACCCTAGGAAGTACATACTCGTATTCTTATTCTCATTCGATTGATAAGGAAAGTGGGGCACCGAGAGAGTTGGTAACTGGCCCAAGGTCATACAGCAACTAATACAATTTAAATCCAAGCTTTCAGTCCTAACGACTACGTTACTACCTCCGAGTGGGGAGGTGAGCTCTATCTCCCAGGGTGGTTGTCACATTTAACGGGGAATAATGGAATAGTTAGACTTCCTGTAGGAGAAAACTACAGGTTGTTGCCATTTTCAGATGCCAACAACATAAGATGGGTACTTCTCTATTACCAGCAGGGCATTAGGCTGATGGTGGGCATTTTGAACACTTCTGACATCGTGGCAGGTATTGGTTCACATGTGTCTACTGTGTTAGTATATTCAGTAACTGGATAGGCAGAGATTGCATTACTGCTCCTACCGGTTACCAGTGGAGGAACGCAGAGATTCTCAAAATTAAGAGGTGGTATAACAGGTCTTTAGATGTCTGGACTTGGGTGCTAGGCTGCCTGGGTTCAGACCTCAGTTCCCCCAGCGCTGCCGGCTGTGTGGCTTTGACCAGCTTATCTAACTTCTCTGTGCTTCAATTTTCTTTATAATAAAAAGCTACCTGCCACATAAGATTGTTGTGAGAATTATAGGAATTAACACCAAGTGCTTAGACTAGTACCCAGCATGTGATGTTACTTAACTGTTAATGTTATCCTTCAAAGAAGAGAAAAATCCTTTTCCTTGAAAATAAAAAGTTTTCTGTTCGTCACTGGTATCCTAAGACTTAAATATCCTAAGAGTATCTGGCCTGTTGTTTTTTGTTTTGCTTTTTTGTTAACCAGGAGGTAGAGAGGAGGAGAGATATTTAAGGAGTTCAGGCAAAGGTTTTGTTTTGTGTTTGGCTTATTGGAAATATTTCCTCGAACATTTCTCCTCTTTGTGAAGGGGATGGTGAAATCTGCATAATGCTAAGATCTCTATGTCATTGCACTTTTCAGCAGTTATTTTCAAGGAAATAAGATGACTATTGGATGGGTTAAATTCTAGGAGTAGTCAACTCTTCCCAATTTATAGATTGGAAAGCAAATCAGACTTGGGGTGATGCATAACTGCACAACTGAGAGGCACCATCAGACCCAGAATTCTTTGACCACTGCTGCTTCTTCTAGACCAGACTGTCTCCTATACCAGGATAGAGTAGTGGCCTGAAATATAACTAGAATCCCCAGGAAGGGATGGTGCGCGGTGGGGTGGGTATTACCAGCTAAGAGCGGAAGCCAGCCAGATGTTCTGTACTGAAAAAAAGAGTGTCCAGTAGGAAAAGAAAACCCCTCCTCTGGGGTTATATCCATGAAAAGCTAGCACATAACTCAATCTATGAAATGTGTATCAGGATATGAACCTGTGTACAAAAAAGAAAAAAAGACATTAAATCAATTAATCACTTTAACACTTCCCTTAGGTTGGAGAGCAAATGATCAGGTTTCTTTTACTGTGAGATGCTCTTCGTATTTTTCTTCCATTGAGTTCTTAGAAACGGGAAGGTTTTGGTTTGGGCATCATAAAACTTCTCTGGCTTCTATTTCATGAAATAGGCTACCGTATTCTATCGGAAAGAAATTGCCAACTTGCTTTTATTATTATTATTTTATTTTAACCTGACATGTAACCAGTCTACAGTGCCAGTGGGGGATTCTCATAAAGAGAAAACAAATAAAATTCTACTGAACAGGAGAACTCACAGCTCAAATGGTAAAAGTTTGTGGGGTCAAAGATGTGTTGTTTGGCTTAGGGGATAAAATTAGAGGAGGTAAGGTAACAGCCAGATGTGAAGTTCAGAGTGAACCCAAGTCAGCTGTGTTGACCACCTACAGGGAGTCTTGGAAAATCACCAGCCCTGTGTTGATAATTTGAGCATCATACCGATTTCTGACTCACTGTTGGTCTGTCACTCTGTTTCTCAACTGGATCTATCCATTCACTCTTCGTCAGTTAAGCATCTCTTTCTCTTCCTTTGTCTCTTCTGTGTTTATCCCAGTGTTTGTCTCTCTTTCATTCTTTATGACTGTTTGTTCCTATTCTTGTTAGTGTCATAATCAACAGTAACAGCTGAAAATTATGAATATGCATGAAGAGTATCTGGAAATTGAGGCCACACATGTCCTGATACAGACCTCACTCCTGTGTCCATTCAGCATGTCTTACTAGCACCTCCTTTACCTCTCTCTGGTTCAGTGCTAGGCACTGCAGACAGTTCCAAGATGCAAAGGTACAGTCTCTCCCATCTGGGCATCTGGCCTTATACATAAATAGCTGCTACAGCATGACATGTGGTACAGAGAATATCTGTATAGCAGCACTGGAAGCTTCCAGATGAGGAATTATTTCTACCTGGAGAAAGGAAAGGATGGCTAAGGCTTCACAGAAGAGATTTTGTTTCACCTGGAAGCTGGAGGTTGACCAGGAGTTTCTGAGGGGTTGAAAGAACTATATGGGCAAAGGCAGGCGGGCAAGAAGCTTCATCATTGGTTTGGGGATGGGCATCCTGTTAAGAGTGGCTGTAAGGTAGCATATGTGGCTGAAATGGATTATTTTGTAGAGCCTTTTCCAAACTTTGTTCTGGGGAGCACTGGTGTCCCCCAGGATGGTTATGAGTATTTCAGAAGAAAGGGCGTTCACAAGGAAAAAAAGTTGCATGCTCAAAAATACTTAGGAAGCCCCGAATTATGTATCCTACTCTTAGTAAGACACAGTATTTACTGACATGTGAAAGTGGCAGAGATTTCCTGCAGTTAAGAAACTCATGTACCTCATTAAGAGTTTTCCAAACTTATTTTCTGCAGAATTTTTGATTTCAAGAAGTCCCTCTCAGTGTCTCATGAGATAGACTGGAGAAAAGGTTTGTAGGTAAGCACTTATTATTTTTAAGCAAAACAGTTAATCTGATTGAGAAGGTAATGCATTTGATTTGAAATGTAATGTGGTATATTTCTAAGACATATGAAAATGTATACATAACAATGAGTAGAAAACTCTGTCTCTACCACTCAGCCTAGGAAGGCAAGCCATGTAAATGTAGTCAAAGCCACTTAGTAACCTCTCCCCATCAGATCTCCTTCCCTCCTGCCAGAGAGAACCACTATTCCACATTTGTTATTTATCATTCCGTATAATTATTTTGAATATGCTTTTCAGAAGAACAGACTTAAAAAGAATTCCATTGAATTCTCATCCAGTTTCTAGCTAGTCACTAGAGAGATGATAAGAAATAGTAGTTTGTCCAATCACTGTCCAGGAGAGGACATGTATAAACTCTTTAGGGAGAAGGGATGTGGCTTCTACTTTTACCAACAGTGCCTAGAATATAGTAGATGCTCAATAAGTGTCTGCTGGATTGAATTGAATTAAATGTGTGTACTTTTATGTGGTTCATTAAGCTCACGTGGATAGAAAGATTGGGGGTAAGTTGTTTTTCACTGACAATATTGAAATTCTTTGTGATCAACGATCTTGAAAACACATTCTTTTTTTCGGTGGCAGTTCTTTATTTTGTAATCTGGATTTGGAAATGAATAGTAACAATCAGCTATTGAAAGTCATCTCTGTTTTCTTGACATCTTTTGGAATCATTAACAGTAACAACTTACTCAAATCTGTCCTATAACTGATCCACTAGAACTGTCCACTTTCATTACAGGAACAGTGATAACCAGAAATGTTTCTAATCAAAAAGGAAATTTATCAATTAATGCTAATTAATTACTCAGTCCCTGGACACTAGATACTTTGAAGGTTTATGAGGTTCCCCGGGGAGTAACTTATTTTCAGTAACAAAGTTTTATAATTACGCACCGTCATGCCACGACAAGCATCTCTCTTCATAGGAGTGAGGGACATCCTCTTGAAAAAGCTCTCGTCATCTAAAACATATGTCATATTTGGGTGACATTTTCCTTTTTTATTGTCCTAGCCTATATTCATATATTACTGTATACATGTATGTCAGTACGTACAGTGAGTGTTAGAATGTTGCTGAGGAATGCATAGCAGAAAGAATGGGAGCAGAAAGAAAGTGGGAGACTTACAGGCTCCCTGGGAGAGCCTTTTTGCGCTAAATCATGGTTATATGGAAGATGGTGGCTTAGCTTTTCTCATAGGATTCAATGTTGATTATAGCTAAGATATACCCCTAGGATTTTCTGTCTTTGACTTGGCTGGTGCAGATTTTTCCCAGTAGACTTGGGAGTAGTAGTAAAAATCCCAACAGGTTGCAGGACGAGAGTCAACTTTGGATGTGAATGATCGTAAATGATCCAGACACTGCCCAGAGAGGAAGGAAGAGAAGCCGCGCATTGCTGTTCCCTAGTGATTGCCCGGTGATGCCCACCCACTCTGCCCATGGCACGTGGTGGTGCTTGTCTTCAATCCCAGGACACGTTATTTTGAGCAGTATTACATGCATGCTCACAAAAGTTCTGAATAGAAAACACAACCGTTCAAACATACTCAAGTTAGACTAAAAGTGCTGGTAATCCAGTTGAAGTCAAAGATGGGCCAGCCATATGCTGAATCTGAGCTACGGCATGTATTGTTAGAACATAGTTCCAATGAATGCAAAAAGGTTACTGTAATTTATTCCTTTGGGAAGCTGAATAGATTTATAGGCCACATAGATGTTGGATTCTTGCCAATCTTCTGCTATCTAACTTCTTAATTTTAATGTAGTTGAATTTATCAATCTTTTCTTATGGTCAGTACTTTTATGCCTTGTTTAAGAAAGCCTTTTTAAAAACCCTGATGTCATAAAGATATTCTCCTTTATTATCCTCTAAAAGCTTTATTGTTTTTTCTTTCACATTTACGTTCTATAATCCTTTCTTATAGTATATTTTCTGGAATTAATGTTTGGTGGAATATTAACAGCTATTACACGAATAATAGCATTGCTATTTCTAATTGTGGGATCGATATATACGTGTGTGAGGTAGGAATTCATTCTGTTTTCTTCTAATTTTCTTCCATATGGGGAAAAGTCATCCTGGCATTTAGGGTTAGTATATAGGCATATATTTTGTCCACTCTTTTGCGCAAGCCACATTTCTTTATTATTACAGCTTTATAAAAAGCCTTGGTAATTGCACGACAAACCCCCCATGATGTCCTTCTTCAAAAGTAACTTGGCCTTTCTTGGCCTTTTGTCTTCCATATACATTTTTTCCATATACATTTTATAATCGTCTTTTAAACTTACACTCAAATACTTATTGAGATTTGATTGGAATTGTTTGAATTTATAGATTAACTCAGGGAAATGACATTATTATAATGTTGAGCCTTTCTACCCATAAACATAGTACCTTCATCCATTTATTTAGTTCTTATTTAATGTCTTTCCATACAGATTATAAATTTCTTCGTAAAGGTATGCACTCTTTCGTTAGATTTATTTCCAGGTGCTTTATATTTTTGTTGTTGTTACTGTAAATGCCATCTTTAAAATATTATATTTTCTAGGTATGCATTAGTTTTCATCATACTTCACCTGTATTTCTTATTCTGGATGGTGAGGGCTAGAAGGGGAGGAGAAAAACTGGTGGTTATGAGTGCTTACTAAACATTAGGTTCTTTACATACGCTGATTTGAATGCTGGTCTGTCCTTTGCAGACCAGCAGTGCTGGGCTTTCCTTTGTCCCAGTGGGTCAGGGGGTTGTGGAAGTGAGGATTGCGGCCGATGGGGGGTGATCACCCCGAGTAGCAGCCGCTCACCCGGTTCAGGTGGCAGAGGCCTTTAAAAGACGTCTCTGGTTTTCCCCTGGAGTGAGGGGTTGTGCAGAGTCATCCGGCTGCCTGAGGGATGCAGTTTGGCTGGTAGCTACAGTCTGGTTTGACTTTTCAGGTAGATCTCTCAGGTCAGTGAATACTGTTCCCACTTTCAGTCAAGGAGCCAGAGGTCTAGGGAACTGAAAAGACGTGTGCAAGCCATCTAGCTGAGCTGGGATGAAGACCCAGGTCTCGCTACACCCATATCAATGCTCTTTCATTGCAGCTTACTGTCTTAAGAGCCTCAAATATTTGACGATGATGATATAGTGAAATACTGAAGCACTTTTCATTTGAGGAAACACCATTATGCGTGGAAATTGTAACTTATATCTGCCCGAAGAGGGCTAATTGTAGAGCTTTCTGACTATAGCCCATGTAGTGGTTGTTACCTGCCATTTGTTATCCTCTCTCTGTTGCTCTGTCTGTCTGTCTCTCTGGATTTCCTCATGCTATTAATTCTTTCATAAATCTACTCCCACTCATTTATCCCCATTCAAATAATATTTGTATATTAGGACCTAGGGCAGGATATCCATTTCTCTCTGAAAGTTACCCCTAGGACATCAGTGTCCATAAAATTTCAAATTTCTCTCCTCCCCTTGCCAGATGCTGTACCTCTTTCCTTCTTCTCTCACATTCTGTCATCAGCACATGTTTCATTATATTTTCTGGAATGAAGGTAATGCGTACCGCACTAGGTTAGGGTGATGTAAAAAGAGGATGTCTCAAAGAAAGCAAGATTAAGGGACCAAAAATCTAACCACTTGGTTCTCCTGATAACACTATAAATTTTCTCTCTGCTATGTATGTGGGGTCATAGGAGTGAGGTGAGATATCATACTGTATACATTTGACTGCTCCAGATGTGTCAGGGGAGGGGGAAGCCTTGACTTGTTTTAGTAGCCGTAAGTCAGCGTGGTTGGGAGGAAGGGGGCTGGGTACTGGACTAACATCGCCCTCTTTAAAAATATAAAGGTCATTGACTTTACACACACAAGGACCGACTGTATAGCACAGGGAATGCTGCTCAATATTCTGTAATAACCTAAATAGGAAAAGAATTTGAAAAAGAAAAGATACATGTATGTGTATAACTGAATCACTTTGCTGTACACCTGAAACTAACACAACATTGTTAATCAACTGTGCTCCAATATAAAATAAAAATTAAAAAAAAATAAGGGTTCTGCACCCTAGGCTCAATCTAAGTTTGATGCTTCCTTCTGTCTGCCTTTCCCAGGCAAGTGTATCTCTCTCAGGCTTCCCGAGCCCCAGCTCTGCTGAGCACCACCCTTCATTACGTCAGTTGTTCTGCTCCATGTGTGTTGATCTGGAGTCCTTTAAATTTGAGAGTTTCTCAAGGGCACTGTCATCTGGATTTCATGACCCGTATGCTTGGCCTATTGAGGAAGTTCACCGTAAACACTTGCTACCTTTACTTTTTAAAGTAAAAACTGGTGGTTATGAGTGCTTACTAAACATTAGGTTCTTTACATACGCTGATTTGAATGCTGGTCTGTCCTTTGCAGACCAGCAGTGCTGGGCTTTCCTTTGTCCCAGTGGGTCAGGGGGTTGTGGAAGTGAGGATTGCGGCCGATGGGGGGTGATCACCCCGAGTAGCAGCCGCTCACCCGGTTCAGGTGGCAGAGGCCTTTAAAAGACGTCTCTGGTTTTCCCCTGGAGTGAGGGGTTGTGCAGAGTCATCCGGCTGCCTGAGGGATGCAGTTTGGCTGGTAGCTACAGTCTGGTTTGACTTTTCAGGTAGATCTCTCAGGTCAGTGAATACTGTTCCCACTTTCAGTCAAGGAGCCAGAGGTCTAGGGAACTGAAAAGACGTGTGCAAGCCATCTAGCTGAGCTGGGATGAAGACCCAGGTCTCGCTACACCCATATCAATGCTCTTTCATTGCAGCTTACTGTCTTAAGAGCCTCAAATATTTGACGATGATGATATAGTGAAATACTGAAGCACTTTTCATTTGAGGAAACACCATTATGCGTGGAAATTGTAACTTATATCTGCCCGAAGAGGGCTAATTGTAGAGCTTTCTGACTATAGCCCATGTAGTGGTTGTTACCTGCCATTTGTTATCCTCTCTCTGTTGCTCTGTCTGTCTGTCTCTCTGGATTTCCTCATGCTATTAATTCTTTCATAAATCTACTCCCACTCATTTATCCCCATTCAAATAATATTTGTATATTAGGACCTAGGGCAGGATATCCATTTCTCTCTGAAAGTTACCCCTAGGACATCAGTGTCCATAAAATTTCAAATTTCTCTCCTCCCCTTGCCAGATGCTGTACCTCTTTCCTTCTTCTCTCACATTCTGTCATCAGCACATGTTTCATTATATTTTCTGGAATGAAGGTAATGCGTACCGCACTAGGTTAGGGTGATGTAAAAAGAGGATGTCTCAAAGAAAGCAAGATTAAGGGACCAAAAATCTAACCACTTGGTTCTCCTGATAACACTATAAATTTTCTCTCTGCTATGTATGTGGGGTCATAGGAGTGAGGTGAGATATCATACTGTATACATTTGACTGCTCCAGATGTGTCAGGGGAGGGGGAAGCCTTGACTTGTTTTAGTAGCCGTAAGTCAGCGTGGTTGGGAGGAAGGGGGCTGGGTACTGGACTAACATCGCCCTCTTTAAAAATATAAAGGTCATTGACTTTACACACACAAGGACCGACTGTATAGCACAGGGAATGCTGCTCAATATTCTGTAATAACCTAAATAGGAAAAGAATTTGAAAAAGAAAAGATACATGTATGTGTATAACTGAATCACTTTGCTGTACACCTGAAACTAACACAACATTGTTAATCAACTGTGCTCCAATATAAAATAAAAATTAAAAAAAAATAAGGGTTCTGCACCCTAGGCTCAATCTAAGTTTGATGCTTCCTTCTGTCTGCCTTTCCCAGGCAAGTGTATCTCTCTCAGGCTTCCCGAGCCCCAGCTCTGCTGAGCACCACCCTTCATTACGTCAGTTGTTCTGCTCCATGTGTGTTGATCTGGAGTCCTTTAAATTTGAGAGTTTCTCAAGGGCACTGTCATCTGGATTTCATGACCCGTATGCTTGGCCTATTGAGGAAGTTCACCGTAAACACTTGCTACCTTTACTTTTTAAAGGCTACCATAGTGCCTTTGCAGTGGAGGGGAAAGTATCCCTTTAGTGATACTGTGAAAAGAAAATAGGGCTTTCTGTTGTAATTTTGGGACATGTTTTTAGCTCCTTTTATTCCAAAACTATGCCTTTCCTGTCCTGTTCTTTGCTGTCCTCCCTCCTCTGCTTCCTTTCCCTCCTTCTTCTTCTTCTTTTTTTTTTTTTAAAATCAAATCAAAGGAGTTGCATGAAATCAACAACAAAGGCGTCTCAACTTATGGGTCTGTAGTGTGATTTTATAGTTACTGCAGTGGGCAATATTCCCTGTCTTTATCACATGCATTATTTCAGTGGAGGAGGAAGAATTTGGGGAGTAGTTGGGAGGTGGACTTTGCAGTTCCTTGTCAGATCCCCTGGCAGCATTAAGTATTTTATGTGGGTCATTGGTCACCTTGTGGATGATCTGTAGCTGGTTTAAAATTTCAGCCTAAAGAGCGAAACTCTGCCAACCAGTGTATGTCAGCGCTGAAGAGTGCCTTTCTGTGCTATCCCCGAACACATCCAAAACAACGTCAGCTGCACCACCACGACTTTCAAGCAGAATTTAATTATTTTAACGATATGCACTGTATCAGTGAGAATCTAGTCAGGAGACACATACCAGGTACCTTAATTGGAAGAATTCAATACAGGGAACTAGTAACAAAGATGTTGGAAGAGCTGAAAGTGTGACAGAGAGACAAGGGATGGATACTAGCGAGAACAGGAAGTCAGTTTGCTTCTAGATCTTAATCTGCAGGCATCAAGGGAGTGGCTGGCATTATCAGAGCCCAGGTGTTGAGGCTGTTGGAAATGTAACGGAGGCTGCGTAAGAGTGGTACCAGACAGGGAGGGGCTGGAACTGTGGAGGAGACTCTGCCACAGCAGGGGATGTCACCTTGAAGCAGAAAGGGAGGGAGACCCTTGATCCTCCTCCTTCCTTCCTGTCTCCTGCCATCTTTCCCATTCAGTGAGCCTCACTGGAAGTTAGTTGGCCAGAAAACCTGGGGAAATGTAGTTGGGACCAGCTTTCTGCCATACTCAACAGAGTGGAGGGGAAGGGCCAGGAGTGGATCTGAGAGAAACAGGCAAAGGACTAGTTCACACGCCAGGGAAATAAATCTCTTACAAAAGTGTTTATTGGGCTTCACTGGTGGCGCAGTGGTTGAGAGTCTGCCTGCTGATGCAGGGGACACGGGTTCGTGCCCTGGTCCGGGAAGATCCCACATGCCGCAGAGCGGCTGGGCCCGTGAGCCATGGCCGCTGAGCCCGTGCGTCCGGAGCCTGTGCTCCGCAACAGGAGAGGCCACAACAGTGGGAGGCCCACGTACCGCAAAAAAACAAACAAAAGTGTTTATTAATATTGCAGACCTAAAGGAACACAACTGAGTTCCTCCTCTTCTCTCTCCTCCCACCCCAGCCCATCCAACCTCCCTCACAGAATATTGAGAGTGACTCTGCTGGCAGCTGAATCTCTATCTTGTTAGGGTGAGCTGTGTTAATGTTGGGTGCCCTGCTGAGTAGGACAGCAGAGTAGGGCTACAAGTCTCTGAGAACTCAAAGTTTTTTTTTTTTTTTTAATAACTCATTTAGTGGCAAAATGTGACCTGACCTGAAGTGACTTGAAGTTCCTTATAATCTTTCGTGATCCCTTCGTGAATAGGCATACAGCGGCTCTAGAAGCATTAATGAATTTGATTACAGGGCATCACCCCAAACCCAGCTAGGGGTATTACAAATAAAAGGTAAATGTATGGCATAGTAAAGGCTGCCTGTCTAAAATGCAAAATAAAATGCACTTTATAAACACAAAAGACCCAGGGTATTTGGATAAGGTATTGTGACTCTGTATTTCAACATGGCAGAGGAAGAGTGAGTGGAAATGTGGCCCAGTAACATGCAGTTCTAGGGCAATGCTGATGGTAAACAGCCCAGCCCCTCCGGAATCATGGAATGCCAGGGCTGGATGTGCCCCTGTAGCCCAGCAGAACCACCACTTCATTCTGTAGATGAGATGTCTTTTGCTTAGGCTGGAGACCTGGCAAATATGTCACAGGGTCACCAAGGGGTGAATCATGGAGCTGGAATCGTTTATTGCCCCTTTACAATGAATGAATTTTAGGCAGATGAATTTAGTGAGTGAATTTTAGGTCTGATTCTTTGGTTACTTCAAACATTTGAACAGTTGACATTCAGATGGAATGAATGAAGCCTGCAAGTGAAATATATAGGTAAATCTACACACACACACATACACACACACACACACAATTCAGATGTCTTCTCCTTTGATCTTCAGAACAATCCCATCAAATAGATAGCGAGGGCATTACTATCCCCATTTTACAGATGGTCAAACCAAGGGGACTTGGCCAATAATTAGCTCTGTGGCCACAGGCAAGACCCTCAACTCTGAGCCTCAATGGAAAAATGGGCTCCTACAGGGCTGTTCTGTGAATCAAAAGAAGTGACGCCTACAACACAATTAGAATTGTGCCTGGTACCGGTGGTCATGCCATAAGCAGTAGTTCCTTTCTCCCTCCCCGTCCCCCTTCAGACAAGTGAAATAGATGGCACAGCCCCACAGCCATTCCCTTTGAAAAGGACATGTTTCAGTATAATGAAGAGAGTTCAGTGGTTGAATGGTAACAGAACTCCTGTCTCTGTGCCTTTTTTTTTCTTTCAGCTTTCAGAGTAGGGGCTTGAAGTCATGCCACCCTCAAATCCGTCACGATTTGCTGTGACCTTGGTGGCCCCTGTTGTCTTCAAAGGTCAGGAGACAGTTTGATATTTTGTTTCCTCCAAGTCCAACTGTAGCGGAAACCACCGTGGCCACAAACACAATTTTCTGCAGAAAGCAACTTTCTTGTCAGCAGACGTGGGACTTTATCATAATTCATGTTAGGTGGGCCTAATAAAATATTTTCTTTTTCTGAGTATTTTGCAAGATTAATAAAGCAGCATTCTTGGGGAAAGTTTATTAATCCATAACTTACAGAAAACTCCAGAGGAAGAAGATACGAGATATGTTCTGTAGGTAAAGACGTCAGGCTTGCCACCACTAGAATTGAATTGTGCATACATTATTCAGCTAGCTATCTTCTGGGTACATTCCAGGTTGCTGATGTGATGGTGACCTTGTCTTGGACATGATCTAAACAAGCATTTGTTCCCTTTTATTTTTAAATTGGGAGGGTGTGAAAGAGGAGGTGGCAATGTGTAGAATAATCACAGTCCTCGGGATGTGATCCTTTCTGTCCCCTTGGCTGCACGTCAGCTACATTAGACACAAAGACATGCTTTTGAACCCTGGCTCTTTTGCTGCATGCACTGGGTTTCTGCTGTCTGTCAAATGGAGATTGTGGTGCTGGCAGCAATGATGATGGTGATGATGAGGATGATGATGATAGGGGTGACCTATCAGACGGCTACCTCTGTGTCCATGACAAGGAGTGGTGATTTATGGGAAAGGACGTGGGACTCTATCACTTCATCCATTTACTCAGTGTTTTTGAGCCCCTGCAACATACTGGCACAATGGCAAGCTCCTCTTTTTTTTTTTTTTGTGGTACGCGGGCCTCACTGCCGTGGCCTCTCCCGTTGCGGAGCACAGGCTCCGGACGCGCAGGCTCAGCGGCCATGGCTCGCAGGCCCAGCCGCTCCGCGGCATGTGGGATCTTCCCGGACCAGGGCACGAACCCACGTCCCCTGCATCGGCAGGCAGACTCTCAACCACTGTGCCACCAGGGAAGCCCAAGCTCCTTTTTGTTAAAGCCATAAAAAAGACACAGATTTCTTTCTCAAGATCCAGGATTAGCCTGGGAAGCACAAATAAACAGATAATAATATGGCTAAGTATGGCCCCCAAAAGTATTAGTTACGGTGAAAAATAAGACAGAAGGATGGATTTTGCCAGGGTAGGGAAGGGTCAGCATCTAAGCTAAGGATTCTGAAGGTGGCTTGGGATTTGCAGGTGAGTCTTGGTGCAGTAAATGTGTTTTGAGTCCTGTGTTGGGCTTTTAGAGTGAGTGTGACAGGAACTCTAGTTGCCCGTATTCCATATGCAGTCCACTGGGGAAAATGCAAAACCAGTAAAGGCAGGAGGAAGCCTGTAGACTGGGGGACCATGACAAAGGTAGAGATGGGCACTTCCATGTATGAGGAACCCTACATAAGTTGGTACAGGTGGATCACAAAGTGATGGGGTGTCAGGAGCTGGGGAAAGTCAGTCTGGACGGGTAAACAGGGACAGTTCATGGAACACCTTTTTACCAAATGTTGGCCAGGAGGTTGTGGTTGGGTAGATGGTGGCAAATAGACTTCACTTTATGTCACCTTCTCTGCAATTCTCTCGCTTCTCCTATTGACTGGGTTCAAAGAGCAGTCTGTGGAGAAATATGGTTGTAGTTTTGTAGGTGAAGTGAGCACTGTCAGGTGTGGTGTAGTTTAGTGGCGTCTCCTGTTATAAGAACTGCAAGCTCGGGTGCTTACAAGGGCCATGCAGCTGACATTAGCTGGTGGAATAGTCTGGAGTGGGGGGGGGTGCAGAGGGGGCACTGGGTAAGCCACTGTTCAGCTCCAAATGATTGCAATAAGAGAGTGCTGGACCAATGTAGCCAGGTCTTCAGCTTTTCCAAGAAAAGCTAGAAACTTTTTTTTTTTCTTTTAATGAGAAATCCCTCTGTTTAACAATTTGGCGCTAAATCAGTTAAAACAAACAAAGAAAACGTGTGTAGGCAGAAGATAACTGGCCTGTGGGCTTTTAGCTCATGAACTACCCGTTGGTGAATTCTGGCCTATTCGTTATAAGTAGTATGTTATGACTACATAAATCTCCCTCAAGTGGAAGTTCAGTCGATATTCAGTTCAGTTCAGGGGGTAAATTGGGCCGTTTTTTGGTAAAGGAAGGTTTCTGCAAGATAGTTGAACGGTGGAAATTGGTTCTCATTTGTTTGTGTGTTCCTTCAGTCCCCTTGTTTGTTGTTCTCGATCACGTGATTCTGATCCATCGTGAAGCTTTGTAAAACCAGTGTCCATGGCAATTCTGGCGTGTTCTTAGCTGTTTGTTGGGTAGCACTGAGCTTTGTATCTGTCTGAGTCTATAGCTGCCTTGATTAAGCTTGTCATGTGCTGCTAGCAAGGCAAATCCCTGTAGTGAGTCAAATGAGTAGTTGTAGGGTTTGAAAGTGATAGCGTTCTGTGGCTCTCTCACTTAGGGTTGAGACTCCCAGCCACTAAAATATGCACATTTCAAAGCAGAGTGAGAACACGAGCAACTTAGTAGTTACTGTGGAATTGAGCAAGTGTCATAAATATTTATTTATCTTTTTCATAGCTGGCATAAAAATGTTAGGATATAAAAAAGTTGTTCACTATAAAAACAACAGAAAATTCATTGGCTATACATCTCCTGAATGCGTGTGTCTCTTTGCGTTTCCATTAGTGTCTAGCAATATACTTCGAGGGATTAGATTTGAACAGAAGCTTCAGCTGAATATGAAAGCTCTTAGTGTTCGTAATTAACCCGTTTTCAGCGAGGATCCACTGCATACAGCAGTCTTCTTTTAACCGTATAGTGCTATGGTCAAGTTTAATGAATGTTTCTTTCAGAATTTCTTTTTAAAGAAACAATCTCTGTTTATTGAATTTGGAAAACACAAAAAAGTATAAAAGAGAAAAAAGTCACTTATAATATTTCTGTCCAGAAGCAATCGCTGTTAATGTTTTTGAGTTGCAGAGATAAATAGTCTGTGGTTTGAGGTCAGACCAACATGGATTTTAGTCCAGGTTCTTCTGTTTATTTAATCTTGACACTGCTTATTTTTCTCATCTGTGAAATAGAAATAATAACATCTATTTTATTTAACATGTGGATTATTGAACCAGATAATGCATATTAAGCATTTAGCACATTACTCGGCACGTAGAAATCACTTAAAAACTGAGCTATTGTATTTTCTATTCTTTTTGCTATAAACATTTTTTGTTTGATAGGTAAGAAGCAGATTTATTTAGAGACAGACACACTCCACAGAGAGAGTGGGCCATCTCAGAAGATGAGAAAGGCCCTTTTTGCTATAAACATTTTACCTGGTGGAGTTCATCGAAAATAGTTGTCAAAAACACTATTTATTTTGTAAAAATAAAACAACTGATGTCCCCATATCTCTTTAAAAAATACTCTTTAAATGTCCTCCCCCTCTCCAGTGGTACACAGTAGGTTCTATGTTTCTATTTTTTTAAAATTGAAGTATAGTTAATTTGCAATGCTGTATTAGCTTCAAGTATAAGCAGAGTGATTCAGTTATATATATATATATATATATATATTCTTTTTCAGATTCTTTTGCATTATAGGTTATTTCAAGATACTGAATATAGTTCCTTGTGCTCTTCAGTAGGTCCTTGTTGTTTATATATTTTATACATAGTAGTGTGTATATGTTAATGTCCTAATTTACTTCCTCCCTGATATCCCCTCTGGTAACCATAAGTTTGTTTTCTAGTCTATTTCTGTTTTGTAAATAAGTTCACATATATATATATATATTTTTTTTGCGGTACGTGGGCCTCTCACTGTTGTGGCCTCTCCCGTTACGGAGCACAGGCTCCGGACGCGCAGGCTCAGCGGCCATGGCTCACGGGCCCAGCCGCTCTGCGGCATGTGGGATCTTCCCGGACCGGGGCACGAACCCGCGTCCCCTGCATCGGCAGGTGGACTCTCAACTACTGCACCACCAGGGAAGCCCCACTTATATCATTTTTTACACTCCTCATGTAAGTGACATCATACGATACTTGTCTTTCTTTGTCTGACTTATTTAATTTAGTATGAAAATCACTAAGTCCATCCATGTTGCTGCGGATGGCATTATTTCACTCATTTTTATGGCTGAGTAATATTCCATTATATATATGTACCACATCTTCTTTATCCATTCATCTGTCAGTGGATACTTAGGTTGCTTCCATGTCCTGCCTGTTGTAAATAGTGCTGCTGTGAACATTGGGGTGCATGTACCTTTTCAAATTAGAGTTTTTCTCCAGCTACATGCCCAGAAGTGGGATTGCTGGGTGATATGGTAATTTTATTTTTAGTTTTTTTTTTTTTTTTTTTTTGCAGTACACCGGCCTCTCCCTGCCTTG
>NW_020174369.1:1990533-2052484 GCF_003031525.2 Neophocaena asiaeorientalis asiaeorientalis | reverse complement strand
TTTTTTTTGCAGTACACAGGCCTCTCACTGCTGTGGCCTCTCCCGTCGCGGAGCACAGGCTCCAGACGCGCAGGCTCACGGGCCCAGCCACTCCGTGGCATGTGGGATCTTCCCGGACCGGGGCACGAACCCATGTCCCCTGCATCGGCAGGCGGATTCCCAGCCACTGTGCCACCAGGGAAGCCCTATTTTTAGTTTTTAAGGAACCTTTATATTGTTCTCCATAGTGGCTGCATCAGTTTATATTCCCACCAACAGTGTAAGAGGGTTCCCTTTTTTCTACACCCTCTCCAGCATTTATCATTTGTAGACTTTTTAATGATGGCCTTTCTGACCAGTGTGAGGTGATACCTCATTGTAGTTTTGATTTGCATTTCTCTGAGAGTTACTGATATTGAGCCTCTTTTCATGTGCCTGTTGGCCATCTGTATGTCTTCCTTGTAGAAGTGTCTATCTAAATGTTCTTTTTAAGTTATGTAATATTGCATTAGCATGCCTGTATCCACACTTAGCTTCTTCCCTTTGTATATTTAAGTTGTCGCTCATTCGTTTTTGCTGTACGCAGTTCTGTGATAAATACCTGCATTCATCAGTCCTTTGCGGTAGCTGGACTTTCTCGTTAGTACACTGACTGCCTCCCGCATCCGGAAATGGGTAGAATTACTGCCTGCATTCTCCACGGGAACTCTGGGTGATGATGGAGATGCTCTTTGCACTGTCCAGTATAGTAGCCACAAGGCACATGTAGCTCTGAGCATTTGAAATGTTATCTCGTGTGACTGGGAAACTAAATTAAAAAAATATTTTAACATTATTTAATTTTAGTTTAAATAGTCTTACAGGGCTGGTGGCTGCCATATTGGACAGTGTGGGCCTACACTGTTCTGGTTCAAAGAGTAGAGTGGGCTTAGGCTGGGATTTTGTTTTCCATACAGACATCCATAGACTATTTAGCTTTTTCTTCTGGGCTTTTAAGCTCCAGTACAATCTCAAGATATTGCATTTTCCCTTTCTATATGTTTCTACTTTATTTTGACAGGAGGTTGGTGTAGGGTGCCTCACGTACCTGCTGCCATGTTAAGTTAGAAGTCTGAGTTAATACGTAAGTACGGATTGCTCATAGTGACCTCCTTCCAGACAATACAGTACGGAAAGGGGATAAAAATAGTAACTTTGTGGTGGCAAAACCTGACAAACAGCGTATCGACGAGATGATCGAGGTCAACACCAGCAGGGATGGGTCATGTTGAGAGTACGTGCCTTTGATACGATGTGACGAAGGTGGCACTTTACCTCTTCAGTCAGTCTTCGTCCCCAAAACACATAACCCCAATCTAATAATGACACATCCCAATTGAGGGACATTCTGCAAAATACTCAACCAGTACTTCCTAAGGCTGTCAAGGTCATCAAACATAAGCAAAGTCTGAGAACTGTCAGAGTCTCGAGTTACAATGGCTAAATGTTATGTGGTACCATGGTTGAGATCCTAGAACAGTGAACAAAAAAAAGGACACTGCATAACAACCAAGGAAATATTAATAAAATGCGGACTTTAGTTAATAATAATGTACTGGTTCATCAGTTGGCTCATTAATTATAGTAAAGGTACTACTATAGTAGTGTAAGATTTAAAATAAAAGTCTGAGTTGAAAATGTTGACTCTGTGAGGACTCTTCGGGTTGCCAGTGACAGGAATCTAGCTTAGCGCGACTTCAGTCTAAAAGGGAATTTCTCTGCTCGCATAACCAGCAGTAGGTGAGGCCTGGCTGGCTGCAGGTGTGGTTAGAGCTGAGTGCTTTGTCAGCTCTGGTTCCACACGCTAGCTTGACTTTCTCTGCCTTGGCTTTGTTAGAAGGCTCTTCCTAAGCAGTGGCAAAGACCGCCCCCAGCCATCCAGGCTTACATCCTACTAGCTTAGCAACCCTGGCAGAGGGGAAGAAGGCTTTTTCCCAGTAGCACAGAACAGCCTGGGGCTGGCACTCAGTGGCCTTGTTCTGATTCCTGAATTCATCTCTGTGGGTCGGGGCTGGGGAGGTGGAATTCCTGCCCATTGGCCAGTGCTGGACCCAAGGCCCACCTAACAGAGCCAGAGGGGGTGGGGTCAGCCCCACCGAGCTCTATGGAATGAAACTGAGATGAGAGGATGATTCCCCAAAGGAAAATCAGGGTGGGAAATGCATGCTTGGCAGGCAGACACAGGCTACACAGTCGCTGCTCGCTGCAGTGTACCTTTGAAGCATTCTTAGCTCCCCTGATTCTCTTCTTTGGAAAAGCCAGTTTGTTGGGGGAGAGGGAGGATCTTCTGTCCTGTGAATTGCTGTCAATTCACATAGCGGGCTTCTATCACTTAATGGGACAATTCCCCTCTCCAGAGGAGGGTTCTTAGATGTCTTCCAATTATGAAAGCACTGGGATGTTTGGATTCTGTCTGGTCTTGTTCGGCCTGTGTTTATGACAGTATTGCTCACAAGTTAATTCTTCCTCTCTAGGAAGTAGGTAACTATGCCCCAGAGAGTTAACAAGGTAATAAGTAAATCGATGTGTCTATCGTGAGTATTTTTCTTTATAAATAAGGCAAAAGATACATTGCCTGAGCCCCTCCCGGGAAGTATCTGAATCAAAGCTGATGGGATTTGCATGTCAGACTCCAGATAATCTAGGAATCTGGTAGAGAATGGGCACTTCCGTCCCCAGCTGGTGTATTGCAGCGGTACCTTGGGATTTAGCGGTGTAATTAAACCATGCCTATTAGTAATTACAAAAAGGGGTACTCACTGCCCTTAAATGTGAGTAACATATCAGATCTTCATAAAAGCATGAAGCCATTTATTTCATCAGCAAAGTCCATGTAGAAAATATTTTATTAATACTCCAAGTTTCTGATTCAGCCCTTTGCGTATATCAGATCTTCATAAAAGCATGAAGCCATTTATTTCATCAGCAAAGTCCATGTAGAAAATATTTTATTAATACTCCAAGTTTCTGATTCAGCCCTTTGCGTATATCAGATCTTCATAAAAGCATGAAGCCATTTATTTCATCAGCAAAGTCCATGTAGAAAATATTTTATTAATACTCCAAGTTTCTGATTCAGCCCTTTGCGTATATCAGATCTTCATAAAAGCATGAAGCCATTTATTTCATCAGCAAAGTCCATGTAGAAAATATTTTATTAATACTCCAAGTTTCTGATTCAGCCCTTTGCGTAATAAAATATGGTGACCCAGACAGTTTCCTTTTTACTCCTTGTGCTCAGCCTCGTACGAGAGGTTGAAATTTTGTAGCACCATTCATGCCAATTTTCCTTTAAACTCTCCAGCAGAAAGCCTATCAGCAAATTAATATTCCCAGCCTGTAAGATGAGACTGACCTCACAGGTATAAGTTCAGTTCTTGTCCCAACATCTACTGTACCGTGAAATTAGCGGTCTTTTCTTTATCTCTCTGGATATTTTTATTTCATTTTCATTGTGGCAGGAGTGGCGGTAGGGACCTCAATCCAGATATTGTGTAACCCTATCATATTACCAATTTTTAACTAGTCATTATTGTATAAAGATGCAGGCAGTGTCAGGAGCACAGCTTGCTTTTTTTTTTTTTTTAGTGTTGTTTTATTCCAGGTGGAATCATAGACAAGCTCTCTATATGTAAAAGGGGCTGAAAGCATGGAGCCCAGTCTTAGGGAAACTCTGTGGGCACTTCTGCTGAGTCACCTGTGCGGAGTTGAGTTACCTGTGAAGGTAAAAGAAATGAAGCGCTAACAGTCTGTGTAGCAGGGGAATCCTAGGACACGATAGGACATACGGGTTACGTTATCAGGTGAGTTAGATGATCTGGTGTCCTTAACTACTTACTTGACTTCTCTGCACCTGCATATTCTCAGCTGAGAAAGGCGGCTTTGGGTGATCCGTCTCTAAGATCCCTGCCCACTGTAACTCTCTGATTTTATACACCCTGAATCTTTGTTCATGTGTAATAATACCAATGACTCTGTATTTCAGGGTTACACACACACACTCTTGCCCTCGGCCTCAAAAGCCTTTCCACATTCCCTTGGCCGAGGCTCTGTCCTTCCCTGTTCTTACTGTACTTTTCACCCATGAGATTGTACATCAGAATGGGTAGTTTTGGGTATCTTGGCTTCCCCATAAGGCTGTGAGTCCTCTGAGGGAAGATGCCTTTGTTTATATATCCTCCCATATATGAAAAGTATTTTGCAATGAGACACTCAATAAATATTTTGCATCGGTATCTTAGAGATCTTACAGGGAAAGACAACAACAAATATATCTGAAAAGGCAAGGGACTCCTGTATAGTTGTGAAATCGCTTAGACACTTAGGCCATGTAAAGGAGATTCAGTAGTTTCTCAGGGAGATTTCATTTTAATGTATGTGAAATGCCAAATGTTTGCAGTCGAGTGGAGAGGTAAACCATTTCATGCCCGTAATGGAATCCTTTTATACATTTCCGATTACTCAGCGCCTTGTGGTGGGGCTGTGCTGTGTTCCTTCCCATTACGTCAAAATGCGGCCTTCTGGGTGGGTGGTAAGGTCATTCACGTGCTTTTAAGAAAGAAAAGAGAGCTCCCGCCATCCTCACCGGAGTTTTGATGTTTCAAGATTGTTCTTGCATGGAGAGCCAGTCTGCAGAGCAAGACAGTGTGAATACATCTCCCCAAATCAATGAGAATTGTGCTGTCCTTTAGAAAATTAGGTTTGAGCCACATCATCGCCAGTGCCTGGGACTGAATAAATCCCATTTCGTGATTGCCCCACGTATGAATTGTGTAATGCGTTTAGATGGGCACGCGCTATGATTGCCTCTCTCTCCTCAGCGTTACTAACTGGTAATGTGGTGGATTCATGTGAGGAGAAGTGTCTCAAATAAACAGTCCAGGCTACATGAGATAATTTAGGGCCCGCCCTCAGGAAGTCTCCGTGGATCAGTGTAAGAGGTGACTGTTAACCAGAGACAGTGGGAAACACACTTTGTGGCTTGTTAAAACAAAACAAAACAAAACACTGATTGGCATGAAGTACTTCAGTAATCTTGCTTAATACAGAGTCACGGGTAGGTCGACCATGTTTGTGGACAGAGCCTCCAGTGTGCTGCTTCCACCTGGGGAGTCCGTGGGCAGGTCAGGTGAACTTTCATAACTTTTGTTCATTCAGCCGCTTGAAATAAATGCCTGCTGTGCGCCAGGCACCATTTTAGGTACAGGGCATTGGGGGGTTGGAGTGTTTAGAAAGGAACAGCTCCACAGACTGAAAGCCTGCTGTTGTTTTTCATCCTCTCCACCGCAGGTGTTAAAAATTTACCTGAAAAATAAATGCTCTCGTACCGATGCCCTGTTCATTTGTTGCACTGACTTGCACACGCTCAGAGGTGGTGGTTCCGAACTCCAGCCGGTCATACCAGGAGGGGAGCTCTTGCAGGGAAGGACCCTTGGAGCTGTCAAACACTAGCTCTATTTTAAGTTTGAAAGAAATTTAGATGGTAATTCCAAAGGCCCCCTTGGCTCCTAATCCAATGGAAACTACCCATACAGTGAGTGCTGGGCAAAGGCAGCCACGTGGTCAGTGAGCGAGTATCCGAAGCATTGGGGAGGTTGGACAGGCGATTGTACTTTGGCACTATTTTAGAGCAATTATCTTTTTCAATTCAGCTCTGGCTCCTGGTGTCTTAGACTTGCTGCTGGGTCTTCATAATGAGGCAGGAACCTTGGAGTTATCTGAGTCCATTAGGTCTATTACGGCTCGAGCTGATGCATATTGTTTTTCTACCTTGAATATGAATGATCAGCTTTCCTGGGGAAGCAACAATAAATTCAGTCCAAGTTATGCAGCTTACTAGCTATGTGACCTTGGGCAAGTCCCTTTACTTCTCCCAGCCTCACTTTTCTTATCTGTGAAATGAGGTTTTTTTTTCACCTTTCATAGTCTGCGATATATAGATAGGATTCTGGTAGTTCTGTGCTTGCTAGACCAGTGAGCTGATGAGAGGCATTTGGGTCATGGGTACTTTATAGGCTACTGGGATTCTCAGACTTGGCCTACCTTCTAAAGCATATGCATGTTATCCAAGTAAATATGCCTGTCAATGTCCTGATTTATTTCACAAAATGACGTAAGCCTGGAATCTCAGGCTTGAATTAATATGAAAATGTTATTTAATTAGGACAATCCCATTTGGAGAGCAGGCAACTATGCCATCCGTCCATTTATCATGTTACTCTCTTACTCAGTATTTGTTAATCTTAAGTACCTGCTCTAGGCTTGGTGCTCCGCACAGCGCTAAGAAAACAAAGAAAGATACAGTCTTTGTCCACAAATCTCTCCTCATCCTCCATGAAGGAAGAAGAACTGCATTACAAGCCAGTCGTTCTTCACTGCATTGCCTCTTGGGTTCTGTGTGGCCGGAAGGATGTTTTTGATGAGTTGGCAATCCCAATAGAAAAGAAGGGGGCAAAAGGTTTCTCATTTCTGCCTCCTGCAAACATCTTTAATCACCTCAAGCTTAAACTAAGATTGGAATTGGAGGGAAGAACTGTGAAAAAGCCTCTTTATAAACAAAAGCCCCACGAGGAGCTGGACAGCATCTTCTGGGAAGAAGGACTTCAGTATTGGATGACCATGCTCAAAACTATAACCCAACCTTCAAGTCAGTGTTCAAAGGAAGTAAAAGACCACACAGAAAATGAGATGTAATTGGCCACCCCGTGGAGAGTGGGACAAAACCCAGGAGGCCTGGAAAAGCCTCAGTGTGGCCGGGCCCCAAGCCTGGAGCCGACATCTCCAGCCTTCCCAACAGAAGCCCAGGCGTACATGCTCTTAAGACATTCAGAGCTGTGAAACAAAGGCTGGAGCATTTGCCTCTGACTTGTAAACATTGGGTGTTTTTGGTTTGCATTTTAAGACAGAAAAAAAATAAATTTTATTATAAACTCCTGAATCAAAAGCTGGAAGTAGAAAGGGCCATTTGTGGTTGAGGAGAAGTTTGTGAGATGCCAGTTAACATACTGACTGGTTTTCAGGAAGACTTCCAGAAAGGAGAAAAAGATTCCAAAACAAACAAACAAAAAATAGATATGTCACTTGCATCATTAAAAACTCATCTCGGGGCTTCCCTGGTGGTGCAGCGGTTGAGAATCTGCCTGCTAATGCAGGGGACACGGGTTCGAGCCCTGGTCTGGGAAGATCCCACATGCTGTGGAGCAACTAGGCCCGTGAGCCACAACTACTGAGCCTGCGCGTCTGGAGCCTGTGCTCCGCAACAGGAGAGGCCCCGACAGTGAGAGGCCCGCGCACCGTGATGAAGAGTGGCCCCTGCTTGCCACAACTAGAGAAAGTCCTAGCACAGAAACGAAGACCCAACACAGCAAAAATAAATAATAAAAATAAATTAATAAACTCCTACCCCCAACATATTCTTTAAAACAAAAACAAAAAAGCATCTCCCACCAGTTTCTGTGATCTCCCCTTTTCCCCATCACTGCCTACTGAACTCCTCCTTATGTGTCAAAGCCCCATTTCATTGCCCTCCCCTCCCTCAGGCCGTCCTAGGTCCTCTCTGTCACAATGGATGGCCCTCCTGATCACACTCCATGGCACCAGCATTAGGCCCCATATTCTAGTTATTCATATATGTGATGGTCACCTCTGTAAGACTCCAAGTGTCCCCAGTGCAGTGACTGTGTCTCCTTCTCTTTATAATCTCCCCTGCCTTTGGGCCTTGCTCAAAGGCACTCGCTAATGTTGACTGAATGAATGCATGGAAAACCTTCACTAGCCATTGTCTCTGATAAACCTGGTAAATGTGGGCGTACACCACGTGGAAGTCGTTTTTGGTGTGAACAGTTTCATCAGGGAGTGGGAGAAAGTGGACCAAGTGCGCCAGCCTGATTGGCAGGTAACACAGAGACCAAAGAGCCAACATACCAGGCTTAATACAGGTCTTCAGACCTGAGAAGGGTTGACTGAGTCAAACAAGGTAAGATTTGAAAGAGCTAAATGCAAAGTCTTGGACTTAGGTGCCAACTGTTAATATTAATAGCAAAAGAGAATGTAGTGAATATCTAGCTGTTCTTAAGGAGATGGAGAGAGGAGGTGTTGATTTAAGTTAATACATGTCACCGATAGGCTACACGAGATGCCTGTTGGGGTAGATTAATAGAAGTATTTAGTACCTAAAGAAGAAATTGATCGTGGATTTCTGTCCCTCTTCTCTGGAGGGCCAGTCGGAAGTTCAAGTAAGTGTAAACACATCTGCCTCATATACCAGGCGGTGACTGTGAATGTGGCATGGTGCTTTCTGTCTCAGCTCTTTTCCCTGGAGCCCCGCACTGGGCATGGAATGTAGCAGGTTAGATAAATGTTAGTGGAACAGGAATTGATCAAACCAGAGTGTGTCTGGAGGTAGAATGTTGAATGAGGAAAAAAAAAAAAAAAAAAGATTGTCCCTCAAAAATTAGAAAAGTAATAGAACAACCAGAGATAGTTGTACTTTGAAACAGGTGTTTGTTGGCAGGGATGGGTGTATGGTGGAAGTGTGAAATATAAGCACTATCTTCAAATATTTTAAAAACTGCTATCGGGAATGGGTATTTTATCATCAAAGAAGTGAAGGTCAGAAAAAGCAAGTTTTGGCTCAAGGAATTGTCTAAGTGGGAAATGGTTCATACATGATCATGTCCTTGCTCCCTTTCCCAAATTTTGTAGGATGAAAAAATTGATGGAAAAGGGTATGGTAGAAGACTGCCACATTGGATAGGGGGATTGAATAAAATGATTTCTGGATCCTTCTAACTTTAACATTTTATGATTTCTATCGAATAATAGTCCTTTTTGACCCTAGAAAAATGTAGTGTTAATAAAAGATAAACTGTGATGATTATAATTTTTTATCCTTCCTAAAGCATGTTTATTTATATGATCTCAAGTGAACCCTATAATGAAGATACATGAATATAGGAGAAAATTGTTTTTGTCATTCTATAGATTAAAAAACCCGCTGACTTGGTATGGACAGATGACTTGTTCAGGGTTATTAGGGGAGCCAGGTCCTTGACTTACTAACAAGTGTTTGCAGTCTGGCTCCATGTGAGCAGTTAGAACATCCCTAAGAGGCAGATTCCATTCTTGTCCCCATGTTGTAGATGAAGAGACAGAGGCTTAGGTTAAGTACTAGTACACAGTCAATGTCGCATAGCCATTAAGTGGCAGAACCCATGTTGGATCCAGACAGTGTGATTTCAAAGCTCCTGTTCTTAACCTCTGTGCTGGCTTGCATTTCTAGAGTCAGCATGGTATCTCTGATGATGAATTGCTAAAATCGTTAAGTCAAAGAGCAACCAACAATTTACTTTGCTATCAACCATTCACATGATCAAAATGCGAAATGAACAACTAAAACTGTTTTTTTCCAAACATGGAGTCCTAGGATTTGTGTCAAAAGTTAGCAAGAAGGGACTTCCCTGGTGGTCCAGTGGGTAAGGCTTCCTTTAGCTCCCAGTGCAGGGGGCCCGGGTTCGATCCCTGGTCAAGGAACTAGATCCCGCATACATGCCGCAACTAAGAAGCCTGGATGCCCCAACTAAGAAGTCCGCGTGCTGCAACTAAGACCCAGTGCAGCCAAAATAAATATTAAAAAAAAAAAAATTAGCAAGAAGAGTTGAAAAAAGATACAGCTTCCCAAAGGGTCCCAGAGAATCTGGCACCTTACACCTAAAAGTGCTTCATGACACAACTGTGCATCACTCACCGGGCTTGTTGGGCGTAGAGATGCGAGGTTAAATGGATTTCTCCAAAACCTGTGTCTAACGTTTTAAGTGTCCAAGCTTTTCTCATGCTTCAGTGACAGCAAGCGGAATGCGGGAAGTGTAAGATGGTGTCTCAGAGCCCACTGAAGTGCCCTGGACATATTCTGAGTTACCCCAGACCTTTGGGTGCTTTGATCTTGCTGTGTTTTTGCCTAGCCACCTTATGGCTTATTAAAATGCTTCGGTTGGTTTGGCCCAACAAGGAATCTCCCTAACCTGCTTTCTTCCTTTAGCTTGTGTTCTATCTTACCCACATTTTCTGCTTTCACTTCTCCACTCTGTTTGCCAGTCAGCTTCCCCATACCCATTTGCTCTCTGACCCCTGTCCTTGGGATCTGTTGGCTCCTTGCTTAATGAGGAAAAGTAAAACCAGAGGTTGATAGCAGAAAACTATCTTTCAGAAACTTGGTGTTTCTGAAAATTGAGTCAAAGAGCCTCTGTACTTAAGAAAAGAATGCTACAGATCTATAGTCTCCAGTATGGTAGTCAGGGGAACACCTGTGGATATTTAAATGTAAATTAAAATAAAATACTCAGTTTCTGAGTCAACACTAGCCACATTTCAAGGGCTCAGTCGTGTCACGTGGCTAGTGGCTATCTTAGTAGAGCTAATGGACAGCACAGATACCTATCATTTCCATCATCACAGAGAATTCTCTTGTACAGATACACACTTCTACATATAAGCTAGATCACCAACAAGGACCTACTGTACAGCACAGAGAACTATACTCAGTATTTTGTAATAACCTATAAGGGAAAAGAATCTGATAAAGTGTGTGTGTATATATATGTGTGTGTATATATATATATATATATATATATCTGAATCACTTTGCTGTACATCTGAAACTAACACAACATTGTAAATCAACTATACTTCATAAAAAAGTAAATTTAAAAAGTGCTTGGGATAATTCGTATGGAGATCTGAGAACAGATTGAACCAGACAGACATGGGTTCAATGCTAGTTATTTTATAGTTGGGAAGGTTACTCTCTGGCCTCCAATTTCCTCATCTGCAAAATGGAAATGTTTACGTTGCAGGGTTGTTCTGGAGATTAAATGCAATGTCATATGTCAAACAGTTCTTGGCTTGCAGTAGTGGCTCAAGGGACATTTATTCCTTTTTTAAGTTACCCGTGGTCTGTGACATCCAGGTTGATAGCTGAGAGCCAGTTTGCAAGACTGAGGTTTGTGAATCCCACCTCCATAGAAGTTGTCTCCCGTGGCTGAGTGATAATATAGAATTTAACATGTATGTTAGTAATTCTTTGCTCCTTTAACAGGCAGAATGGCAAAAAACAACTAATTTTTAATAAGTAGCTGCTTTCTAAGAGAGTATCTAAAGTAGGTCACATCTCTCAGGAAACTTTTTCGTAATCTAAAGACCATGTTGCCTAACCTACGTTCCAAGAAAAATCAGACCCATAAAGGCTTTCTTTGATCAAATAAGTTTGAGAAACTCCTCATGCTCTCTTCCTCTTGGAGATTCATAATGCACAAGTTAAAGAGAACTCAGAGAACTCCTGCTGTATACAGCAGGTCCTTATTAGAAATATGTTTTAAAACAATGTTTTGAGCTTTTCTAGACATGGGACCCCTCCCTGTTCTTACAGAACACCTATTAAAATAGTGTCCACAGAAACCATTTTGAACATACTGCTCTGAGGGCATGGTCAACCTCTGTTTTCCAGAGGCATCTGCAGAGAAGGTTCATTGAAAAGCATTTGTGAACTTCTCTGATGGTGCAGTGGTTAAGAATCCGCCTGCCAGTGCAGGGACATGGGTTCGATCCCTGGTCTGGGAAGATCCCACATGCCGCGGAGTGCCTAAGCCCGCGTGCCGCAACTACTGAAGCCCGTGTGCCCTAGAGACTGCGTGCTGCAACTACTGAAGCCCACATGCTCTAGGGCCTGTGTGCCGCAGCTACTGAGCCCGTGTGCTGCAACTACTGGAGCCTGTGCTCTGCAACAAGAGAAGCCACAGCAATGAGAAGCCCGTGCACCACAACGAAGAGTAGCCCCTGCTCACTGCAACTAGAGAAAACCCGTGCACAGCAACGAAGACCCAATGCAGCCGAAAAAAAAAAAAAAAGAAAAGCATTTGCTTCTGCTCTAATCCCTAATTCTAACATAACAAAAGTGATGTGGTGTATCCAGCTCAATCTCTTTTGTAGTTCCTTAAGGAAAGGATAAATTGGAAGTTAGTTCAGGACCTAAAAGTAACCTATTTTGTCGAGGTTTAAGGTTCAGTAAACAGCGATTGAGATCTCTTGTATTTCAGACAACCACAAAGGCGGTTTTTGTACTTCAGGACTAGAGGCTAATGTAGCCATGTGTTTCTATTGGTTTGCAAGGCTCTCTGCCTTCAGCAGTTTGTCTTGGCAACACAAGGCCCACTGGGTCTGATGTTGGTCTGATAGAAAAAGGGGAAAGTAATTCAACCTGTGTTAGTGAAATGATTACTTTGAATAAAGCTCTACCTGGGTTGGCTCGAATGATCTGCTAAGATCTAAGGCAGTGTTCTCAATTTTGTCCTCTCTCTGTACCACCTTTGATAAAGGCTGACAGATAAACCCACTCATATAAGCACACCACAAGAGGGTGGGACATTGAGAACTACTTGTCTAAGAGAGCAGCCAAAGCGGGAAAGGCTCAGTAGCAAGTTCTTGAATCAAGATTCTGGATTCTGGATAGAGATATTTCTCTCTCATGTACCGTATATATATGGATGTCATCTCTCTCTCTATATCATTCAGTCATCTGTCTCAGGGGCCAGCAAACTTTTTCTGAAAGGAACCAGATAGTAAATATTTTCGGCCTGGCAGGCCATAGGGTCTTCATTGCAACTCCTCAACTCTGCCACCGTAGCTCAGAAGTGGCCATAGACAATACGCGAATGAATGTGTTCCAGTAAAACTTAACAAAAACAGGCAGCAGGCCAGGTTTGGCCCACAGGCCGGAGTTTGCGGAGGATCTATCTCCTTGATAATCAGTATAAGCACCAGTTAACAGGCAGTTTCTGAAATGCTCGCTTGAATCAGATCCTTACGCTGATGTGGAACTTTGGGAAAACCAAAAGTCCTTTTAATGAATCTCGGGCAGTAATGGCTTTGCTTATAGATGGATCATTACTGCTAGTATTGAGTCATCGGGCATGATTCTAAATGCTCATTTAGCTGTCACAACAACCCGATGAGTTAGATACTATAATTATCATCTGAATTTTGTATCAGAAACTAAGGCTGAGGAGTTAGCCTGCCAGAGGTCACACAGGGAGGCCGTGGCTGGTCCTGACTGTGCAGCCCCGGGGTGCCGCCCCAGGGCCTTTGCTCTTCCCCCAGCACCAGACTCTCGTCTGGAAAAACAGGCCTCGCTGGTTTACAGGCTAGCACAGTGCTCCTTGGACTTCACAGACATCCCCTTGTCTTCACCTCCGCCTCCCCAGGCCCACATGCAGTTTTCCTTGAACTACATGGGTCTTCTGGCTGCTTCTAGAACATGCCTCTCACACATCAGGGCTTGGAAGTGCTGTTCCATATAAAGGGGGTACCTTCCCGGCCTTCTTTCCCTTCTTCACCACTTGTACTCGACTTTCAAGACCCAACAAAAATATCTTTTCTGTTTTCTGAAACACCACTGGGCAGAATGAATTCCTCCCTTCTTTTTTGTTCCAAGAGCCTGATACAAACTAAATTTATCGAAGAGAGGCAATCGATAAGAACTGTGATCAGAGTTACTTTGGGCATGAACACTACATCACTTTAAAAATGCAGTGTTCCAGGAACATAAAGTGGCATCCTCTGTGTATACGTGTATGTATATATTCACCTGCCTGTGTAGAATGCACGCGTCGAGAAATGGCTTCAGATGTCTTATAGAAAGTTATTTTTACCTGCTAGCATCAAGATATCTCAGGGGTCATTATAGTAACATTTCCCAACATAGTAATGTTCAGTAAAAGATGGTTGTTAAATAAATAAATGAGCCACGAAACATTCAGGACCCATGCTCTTAGAGATTCAAGCTTAACTAAGTACATGAAAGCATCAATTAATTGATATTTTTAGTATGCCTCGCATATGCCAGGCAGGGAGCTAGATCTTGAGGATACAGCAGTGAACACCATGACTTGATTGTTCCTTTTGATTGTCTTACACATGATAAATTCTATAATCAACACCTGTGAGTTACTGTATTCATTACTGCTACATCCTTGCCACAGAATGCATGATGAAGAACTGTCAGATGGCTCTGTTGCATCCTCTTCTTTGTTCATACCTCTCTGAGTGTATTTTGTATCCCTCTTGCCTCTTAGAGCATCCCCAGTACCAAGCATAGTACTGGGCTATTGAATACTTGTGAATTACTGAACATTCTTGGAACTAAGAATGTGGAGTAGTGTGTTATTCTGGAATGAGCTTTGGCTGTGGGCAGGGAGCCTGGGTTCAAATCCCAGCTCTGTCACTGGCTGGCTGTGGTAAGGATCAGTGAGTTTCTCCTGCACAGCTGGAGGAAAAGCATGGTTACCAGCAACATGGCTGAAGGACTTAAATTATTTACAGGAAGTGATCGTATGGATCCTTAGTGATCGTATGGGTGCCACTGAGATGTTTATGTGAGCCCTGGGGGGTGAGGATGTAGAAGGAAAAATAGCCCCAGCTGGAGAAAGCAAGCTGGGAATTTGGATACCCTGAAAGCAGACTTCCTTAATGGCATTAGCTAGGACTGTAGTAAGCATGGTAACAGTTTGTGAACAGGGAGTTGGGAGAAGAGGGAAAATACAGCAGAAAAAATGAAAATTATGCAGGTCATGATAGGTTGAAAAATGAAATGAAAAGGACCAAAGCTGGCTTTTCTTTCGCGTTCTCTTTGATTTCTCCTTATCTCATTCTTGGGGGCGGGGAGCTGAAATCATCTCTACAGGCCCCTTTTGAGGGAAGATTTGAAAGGAGAAGTAACTTCATACAGGATAAGACATTGTGGTCCAGAAAAAGCTACATGCCAGGGCTCTGATTATTCACACCATTGGGGATAGAAGTCAGGGCAGATGCTTGCAGGACTTCAGTGTCCAGGAATTAAGGAGCTCCAGGTGATGTTCATATCAGGAAAATAATCATGGATATTTTGGTGTCCGACGAGAACTACTAGAATTGAAATGAGTGCCTCTGCAACATATTTTTATAGACTTTATCTCATTTATACTTTGGAGCATCCCTGTGAGGGTAGGTGTTAGTATCTCCATTACACGCGGAAATTGAGGACCAAGTTAAATGATTTGCCTTAAGGCCACACCACTACTGAGTAACATAGATAGAACTTGAATCCCATCAGGCCTTCTGATTCAAACTCTGTATTCTTTTCACTCTGATGTGCTTCTGGAAGAATGTTACGGTCTATTTAAGAGGACTGTGCGGGGCCCAAACCTTCATTGTCTGTAATGAGACTGTTGAAGAAAGTTTGGTATGTGTTAATAGTACTGTTTAAAATAGCAGATCACAGAGGCAGTATTGGTGTACTGCCAGTTAAGAGCATTGGCTTTGGGGTTTGCACTCTGGCCCTCCACGAAAAGCTGTACGGCTTTGAGCAAATAAGCTGTTGGTGCCTCCTCACCAGTTACGAGTTAACGTAGGTAAAGAACTCGGACGTTTTCCGGAGTATGGTGTATTAGCTATTATTTTTATTGTTCTTATTGTCATGCTGGTTTATATGGGGACAGCTGGGTATCCAAATGACTGTGTCCAGGGAAGTCTCGGGCTAGTTACCCGCCTTCCATTTCATTTGAAGAACAATTTAGTTATAATTGATACAGGGTTAGAAATTACCTGTCGGTGAAGAAATTATCTGAGTATACTATGCATTTGCTTGTTCTCTGTCTCCTTGTGTCACTTCTCCCTCCCTCCCTCCCTCTATTCTTCCTTACTTCTGTTGGCTTGAGGCCAGAAGGATAATGGGATCAAAGAGGAAAGATAATCGGAGTTTATCTAGCTATCTATCTACCCAAAATGGGCATTCCCAACACAAGAACATCACATTAGAGGCATGGCAGCATGAACTACCATAATGTGTTTCCTCTGGTTGTACCCACGGAGTGGTCCCATATTACTGTCTCCAGTGAGCTTAGATGGTGGTGAGTAGAGGATGTGAGCTCGCAGTCGTAGGCAGGGACCAGATCCCAATAGTGCCTTGCGTTCCATCCTGGAGTGTTTAGACTCTGTGCTGAAAGTCACAGGAAGCTATTGGAGCCTTGTAAATCTGGGGAGTTAATTGATCACATTTGCTTTTTGGAACCAGTCTCAAGTAGAGGGTGTGAAGGGCAGATGGAAAGTGACAAAAAATAAGTGAGAGATGTGGGTGAAGGGCGTTGGAGAGAAATAATTAGGACCAGAGCCAAGATAGTGACAACAGGAATGGCGAGGAGAGGATGTGTGTGTTTGGGGTGAACAAAACGAGGTTCCAACTATGCCTCCTATTTAAAAGAAAATGAAGAGCTGAAGCACGAATTGATTATTACCCTTGGGGCGTAAAAGAGAATATCTTTGAAAGTTTTTCTAAAAGAATGACATAAAAATGAGGCAGGCACAGCTGGAACAGCTTCAAGGGCACCGGTGGAAAGAGGGAGCAAAGCAGAGCCAGTGACACATTTTGAAATAATGTTGTTGAGGCTTCAGAGTGGGTAGGAGAAGGAGAACTTTGTGAGGGGGAGTGGGATTCGGTGGAGATGCAAGATTGAGGGTCACAGAGAAGGAGAGTGATACAGTAATGAGGGATAAACAAGAGTCGTAAGAAGAAGAGCAGAAGGGGAAATGAGCTGTGCGGATGGGGAGCTAGACTCACTTGCTCACTTCAGAGAGGGCTGTCTCGGGCTCCCCTGGTGGCACAGTGGTTGAGAGTCCGCCTGCCAATGCAGGGGACACGGGTTCGTGCCCCGGACCGGGAGGATCCCACATGCCGCGGAGCGGCTGGGCCCTTGAGACATGGCCGCTGAGCCTGCGCGTCTGGAGCCTGTGCTCCGCAACGGGAGAGGCCGCAACAGTGAGAGGCCCGCGTATCGCAAAAAAACACAAAAAAACAAAAAACAGAGAGGGCTGTCTCTGTCTGAAATGCACAGAAGAGGAAAGAAAGGGGAAGGGGGAGGAGCCTTCAGAGAAAGACGGAGGTAGAGACTAAAGCAGATGGAGATGATAGGCCAACTGTAGGTAGGACCTGAGTTGCAGAAGGTGGAGAGATATAGGAGATACAGAAGAGGGCAGGGAGCCTGGAGCTTGGGATGGAGCTGGTGGGCAGTCAGAGGCAACCTGAGAAAGAAGAAGCGGGTACAGAGGAGCCTTGAGGGGTTCAAGGAGATCACATCACTGTGGGAACAAAAACCTGCACGCGGACCCGGGAGCACAAATAGCATGAAATACAAAAGGCCCATGGAGCTCCGGCAGAGGAGAAGCCTGTTACAATGTTAGCACAAGGAACGAGGCTGTCTAGGGTGTTGGAAGTGTTCTGGGTGAATCGGGACTGCACGGTTGGTCAGTAGGAGAAGAATCGTCTAAGGACAGGATTGTTGTTTAACAGACGTCAGGTGGATGGGTGGAGGGACATCTTTGTTGAAAGACGTCTGATCTCAAGGTTTATTTGCTCAGAAGGGGAAATAATCACATTTATGAATGCATGTACCCCGCAAGGAGAAACACGTAAGGGAAGATGTATGCACAGATATGAGGTCTTCACTGCGTCAGGGGAAGGGTCCTGGTTGGGAGGGTTGTCCAGCGGGTCATCGATATACCTGGAAATGGACAGCAAGTAAACCTCTGAAGCTTTTGTTCAGAATCTGTTGTATGATGTGAGAAAGAGGATGCGGTGACTATAGCTGATGGATTATGGGTTTAGTTGCAGACACCTCATTTCAAATCTGTTTCTTGCTTTCCTAGTGAGATGACCTGGTGCCAGGCATTTGACGTTCTGTCATCCTGTATATTTATGTCTATCTGACCCACTAGCCTGAGGGCTTTTGAGGACTGAGGACTGTGCTTTACTTATCTTTAACCCCTGGTGTCTGGAACAGTGCCTATTCAATGTCTAATGAAAGAATGAATAGATGAATGAATACCATCCATACCATTTATGAAGTGCTTACTGTGTACTGAGCACTTGACACCAATTTCCTCTTGTAAACCACACAACAATCCAATGAGATAGGAGCCATCCTTTTTTCCCTCGTTATACTGTATGTATAGACACTGGGCAGTTCAGTCACCCACCCAAGGCCTCATAGCCAACGGGTGACAGAGTTCGGATCGAAACCTTGACTGTTGCTGACTGTAACCCGTGCTCTTAACTCTCTGGAATGTGCATCTCTCAAGAGGAGGCTGAGGACACCGATAAATACCTCCCAAAGGGAGCGATCTATGAACCATCCGTTTCTTTGGAAGCAAAATAGAATCAGTGATGAATGAAGCACCAGTGGGCCGTCTCCACGGCACCTTGCCATTTTGAGGACGTCCTTAATGGGAAACACTGCCATGTGGCTAGGGCTCAATTGCACTGTGTTCTAATCCAGTAGCTTTTTAGCCCCTTCTCTTTCTCCTTCCCTGCCTCGAAGCCTGAATTCCACCCTTACTGAGCTATTTACTCTTTCCCGGAGTGTGTCATGCTGTCTCTGCCTCTGGATTTTGCACACCTTGAAATGTAATCACAGGTTTTTGTCTCTGACCCCTCAACTCCACCGAGTCTCTTGGAAGGCAGAGGCTATGTCTTATTTACCTGGCTAAGAGCTGGCATATGGTAGTTGCTAAGTGAATGTTTGTTGAATGAATGTGTTACAGATAATCCGAAAAGTGATGTTTCTCACACCCAGGACCTGCACAGAGAAATGAGCTTGTGAAGCTAAATTCAGCCACACATCTTGTTTCACACAGGCTTAGCCAGGTCCCTGCCCGTGAAATCTGGAAGAACTGAAAGGAGCTAACACAAATCCAAGGAAGAATTTTATGTGAAACATTTAAACTCAAGGTTGCCCTGAGTCTCCTGTTTCAAAACATAGTACCATATTTTATGTGTGTTGATTTGCAGTGTTTGAATAATAGCCACTCCATTAGTACTTTATCTGGCCAGGGGGAGGACACAGTCTGCCACAGAAACCTTGAGAAATGGTGTCCTGCGGCTCCTCTGGACCGTGGGCAGGCACCCCATTTTGTGTGCTGTTCATCATGGAAGATCTGGGAGGGGGTGTGTGCTTCTTAATAAAACCTGTCACTTCTCATCAAGGAGCACATCATAGCATGGGGGCAGTGCTTACATTTCTAACGGTGCTCTACAAACATCCTACACGTACCTCCTTACTGATCTTACATTACTGCTTTATAAATTAAAAAAATTTATGGTGGTGAAACACACATGCCATAAAATTTGCCACCCCAGCCGCTTTATAAGTGCTGAGGATATTCACGGTGTTGTGCAGCCAATCTCTAGAAGTTCTTCTCTTTTTTTTTGTTTTTTTGTTTTTTGTTTTTGTTTTTATGTGGTACGCAGGCCTCTCACTGCTGTGGCCTCTCCCGCTGCGGAGCGCAGGCTCCGGACGCGCAAGCTCAGCAGGCATGGCTCACGGGCCCAGCCGCTCCGCGGCATGCGGGATCCTCCCAGACCGGGGCACGAACCCGCGTCCCCCTGCATCGGCAGGCGGACTCTCAACCACTGCGCCACCAGGGAAGCCCTAGTTCTTCTCTTGCAAAATTGAAACTCTGTACTCATTTTAACAACTCCTGATTTCTCCCCTCCCCCACCCCCGGCCACCACCATTCTACTTTCTGTTTCCATGAATTTGAGGACTCTAGGTACCTCATGTAAGTGGAATCATATAGTATTCGTGTTTTGGGGCGGTGGGGACTGGCTTATTTCACTTACTGTAATCGCCTCGGGTTTCTTCCATGTTGTAGAATATGTCAGAATTTCCTCTTTTATGGCTGAACGATATTCCACTGTATGTGCATACTACGTGTTGTTTATCCATTCATCCACTGTTGGACACTTGGGTTGCTTCCACCGCTGGGCTATTAGTGAATAATGCCGAGATGAACGTGAGCGTACAAATAGCTCCCCAAGACTCTGGTGTCAGTTCTTTTGGGTATGTACCCAGGATCGAAATTACTGGGTAATATGGTGGTTTTATTTCTCATTTTTTGAGGAATACCATGCTGTTTTCCATAGGAACTGAACCATTTTGTGTACCCATCAGTAGTGCACAGGGGTTGCAGTTTCTCCACATCCATGCCTGTACTTGTGATGTGTTTTTATGACAGTAGCCACTCTGGCGGACGTGAGGTGACATCCCACTGCAGTTTTGATTTGCATCTTTTTAATGATTAGTAATGTTGAACGTCTTTTTATACGCTTTGTGACCATTCATATGTATTCTTTGGAAGAAATCTCCAGAGTCCTCTGCCCATTTTAAATTCAGTTATTTGTGGTTTTTTTGTTGTTGAGTTATATGAATTCTTAATATATTCTGGATATTAACTCCTTGTCAGATATATGATTTGTACATATTTCCTCCCATGCAGTTTTACCCTGTCGTTGGTATCCTCTGATACACAGAAGTTTTACATTTTTATGCGGTCTAATTTATCTGTTCTTTTTCTTTTGTTGCCGGTGCTTTTGGTGTCATATCCAAGAAACCACTGCCAAATCCAATGTCATGAAAAATTTCCCCTGTGTTTTCTCCTAAAATTTTCACAGTTTTGCCTTTTGGTCTTTGATCCATTTTGAGATAATTTTTGGATATGGTGTAAGGTAAGGGTCCAAGTTCATTCTTTTGCATATGGATATCTAATTTTCCCAACACTATTTGTTGAAGAGACTATCTTTCCCCCCAACTGAATGGTCTTGGAACTCGTCCAAAATCATTTGACCATGTATGCGACGGTTTATTTATGGCCTCTCCATTTTTTTGGTCTATCTTTATGCTACTACCACACTGTTTTGATTACACTTACTGCTCTTTATTCTCCAAATAGTGTGAGGTTCCAGGGGTAATTGCCAATCAATCTATGAAAACTTTGAGGTCTGGACAGGGAAAATGATATCTCCAGGTCTCCCAGCCAGTAATTTGCAGAGCTGGACCTCTGCACTCTTCACTGTGCTACAAAGCTTGTTGCCTCCTGGGCCAAGATACCCCACCCTAAGAATCAGAGGGACAGACTTTAACCAGGGTTCTTCATAGGAGAATCATCACCGTTGGAAGGGAAAAAGAAACTAGTATCTGCTAGGCCCTCTAACTACATTTTTGAAAATTAATGATCTTATAATTTCCCAATAATTGCAGCCCTTTCGTGATCTCAATTTCATGCCTTCCACCTTCTAATATATATTCCCACCATCTTTAATCCTAATCTGTCCCCCGACCCTGACACTCCTATTCCTCTTTACCTTCTTTTGCTTATGTCTTTTCCACAGTGCTCAGACCTTCTAACATACTGGATACTTTGCTTCTTTTTTAACGTTTATTGTCTGTCCCCACCCACTAGAATGTTTCCTGTCTCAAGGAGGGATTTTCCTTTTGGTCACTGATGTATGTATAGAGTGTGTGTTTGTGGTGGGCAGAATAACGGCCCCCAAAGATTTCCATGCCTCACTTCTCAGGGCCTGTGAGTAAGTTACCTTTTATGGCAGAAGAACCCTGCAGATAGGATTAAGATGAGGACCCTGAGATGGCAGATTATCCTGGATTATCTAGGTGGGCTCAATCTAATCACACAAGTCCTTAAAAGCTGAGAATGTACCTGGCTGCAGAGAACCAGAGAGATGGCAGCATGAGAAGGACTCAGCCTGCCATTGCTGGCTTTGTAGATGTAAGAAGGGGCCACAAGCCAAGGAATCAGCGGCCTCTAGAAGCTAGAAAAAAGCAAGGAAATGAATTCTCCACTAGAGGCTCCAGAAGGGAATGTAGCCCTCTTTACAACTGCTTTTCGCCCCGTGAGACCTTCGTTGGGACTTCTACAGCACTGAACATAATTACAGTTGTGTTGTTTGAAGCCATTAAATTTGCGGTAATTTGTTAGGGTAGCAGTAGAAAACTAATACAGCACTCAGTAAATATTTGCTGAAAGAATGAACGAGTGAACCTCCTATCAGCATAGAGAGGTAAGGATTCATCCTCATTAAGAGGGAACAGACTCTGCAAGGTGAAGCCACTTGGCCAGTGGTTCAGAGTAGGTGATTAGCAGAGCGGGATCTCTAACCTGACTGTCAGCCACCCCTCTATGTTTCCTCCTTGCTGATGTGTGAGGATGTTGGTTTGTCATTGATCTTCCCAGCCACGCACAGCAAGTCTCCTATTGGTTCATCCTCGGATAAAGTGGGTTGCAGTGTGGGTGTGTCTCTTGGCTGAGACGGGCAAAGGAGAATGAAAGCATTATGACGCCCTGTATACTTTAGAGACATAATTAGAAACCTCAGCCTCAGTGCACGTGCTCCGTTCCTCTGTACAAACAAACAAAAGTGCCATCCACGCAGTGGTTGAGAGTCCGCCTGCCGATGCAGGGGACACGGGTTCGTGCCCCGGTCCAGGAAGATCCCACATGCCGCGGAGCGGCTGGGCCCGTGAGCCATGGCCGCTGAGCCTGCGCGTCCAGAACCTGTGCTCCGCAGCGGGAGAGGCCACAACAGTGAGAGGCCCGTGTACCACACACACAAAAAAAGTGCCATCCAGCAGATTCTTTGCTGGAACCTACAAGAAGCAGCCGTATCTGCCTTTAGCATCTCGTCTTGGGAAACTCTCTGGGTTAGGGCATCCCAGGACCAGGGGCTAGTGTTAGATCTGGGTAAGCAGTGGGCTAAAAATTTAATTTCACACTATCAGGTTTGAGAGAAATCTTGAAAGCAATGTCCAATTGTTAATATGAAGGGGTTGGTAGGGGCCGAGGAGCTGTAAAGTCGTATTTTTTGAGACTTGCTTATACAGACACCACAGATTTATTTCAGTGGAGTTTGAAGCCTCTGTGCATGGCAGGCAAGCCAAGGCAGATGGTGTGTGCGGGAGAAAATAGTGGGGAGACTGTTTTCCTCATAAAAATTTTCCATTAAAAGCTTTGCTAGGCTGAGGTGGGGATGCTTCTTGGACCTGTAAAAACAGACAGCAAGCGAGAACACAGTGAGCGATCTGCATGAGTGACGTGTACAACTCCGCGATACAGGCAGTACTTAATCTACAGACGTTGACACATCATCCGTGTTTTAAGAGTAACATCTTCTATATAAAACTACTCAAGAATCTTATGCTTTATGCTCTGGCCTCCAAAACGATTATACCATCTCCGTGCCTAGATGTGAGAAGCCTGGATTGATTACCCAAGGCTTGTTTCCTGCATTTCTGTTTCCCTCTCATGTGACAGGTACCCGTATCCATTCGTTCCATTATCTTCCGAGTTTGAATTGGAAAGATAAGCTAAATCAGAGCAGTCTTTCTTGAGTTATAAAACCAACCATGTGAGGATGCTCTGAATACTATTCTGCTTGTGCATAACCAAGAATCAGCTCCTCGCGGGAATTTTGCAGGTGATCAGCCTGTTGCGTAGAAGCATCCCTTCGGGAATGACAGAGGAACTCCAGGTCGTATTTCCTTGCAATAGCTCAAGATTCTCTTTCTCTTCACCCTTCTCTCTCTGGAAGTCTCTGGAATGAAAATATTTTAGGAGAGGGGTGAACCGGAAACTTGGAGGAGGTATAGGAGATTCATAGTCATCAACCCTTTACATTTCAGATGTAGTCTGCAGGCTGTTACGCCTGTACTAGGGGTGGGGTTTGGAGGAGGACCTGGACAGCCTCTCTGCTGGGAGTGCCCTTTAATTGTGTATCTGACAAAGTCCTCTTCATCCTGCGTGCTGTAAATCAAGGCTACCTCCTCTGTGAAGCCTTTCTTTTTTTAACAACTTTATTGGAGTATAATTGCTTTACAACGGTGTGTTAGCTTCTGCTGTACAAGAAAGTGGATCAGCTATAGTGTACATATATCCCCCTATCCCCTCCCTCTTGCGTCTCCCTCTCACCCTCCCTGTCCCACCCCCCTAGGTGGTCACAAAGCACTGAGCTCATCTCCCTGTGCTATGCGGCTGCTTCCCACTAGCTATCTGTTTTACATTTGGTAGCGTATATATGTCCCTGCCGCTTCTCATTTCGTCCCAGCTTACCCTTCCCCCTCCCCGTGTCCTCAAGTCCATTCTCTACGTCTGCGTCTTTATTCCTGTCCTGCCCCTAGGTTCTTCAGAACCATTTTTTTTTTTTTGTTTCCATATATGTGTGTTAACATATGGTATTTGTTTTTCTCTTTCTGACTTACTTCACTCTGTGTGACAGACTGTAGGTCCATCCACCTCACTACAAATAACTCAGTTTCATTTCTTTTTATGGCTGAGTAATATTCCATTGTATATACGTGCCACATCTTTGTCCATTCATCTGTTGATGGACACGTAGGTTGTGTGAAGCCTTTCTTGATTATTCTCGCCAGACCCACATCTTAGCTCCTGCTGTGAAATGTTCCTTCGCGTGCTTGGCACTGGTTTATGTGTCTCCCCACTAGACTTAGCCCTGTATGAGCAGAGAGACCTATGCTATTTCACCTTTGTATCCCTAGTGCTGGCATGCAATAGTAATAATAATGATAGTAAACACATTGTTATTATTATCACTATTACTGTGTTTCAGGCTCTGTGCCACGAAGTTTATCTGAATTACCTCAAATGCTGATCACTTATTAAAAAATATTCAGTATGTAGGATCACTTTGCTGTACAGCAGAAATTAACACAACATTGTAAATCAACTGTACTTCAAGTAAAAGAAATCTAGACAAATCACTTTATCAGAAGTTAATGTGTCGATTATTATCCTGTGGTACCACTATTAAAGACTTCTTTTACATATATAGAGCGCGGCAAAAGTCAGTTTTAAAAGCTGTAATAAATTAATTTCCTCACATTTCAGAAACATAAGCTGACTGGCCTAAAATTTTTAAGATCGAGAGATAATTTTTTAAAAGTCCCACAAGGATTTTCCAAGGTGCTAAGACATATAAATAACATAGGTATAGTTTCTGAGTGTTGTAAAAATTGTTCCCCCATTTTACAGTAGCGTAAATCTATACCAAATAAAAAAATTGATATGTAAAGACACAGGTGTTAAAAGTACAGAAATAGGTATATGATTGATTGATATTTGGGAACCAGCATACTAACCGGTGTGGTAACATAAATGATTCTGTTAATGATGGTAGCCACTGTTTATTAGGACCTATTCTGGGCTAGGTAACTTACTTACATAATACCAGATCAGCTTAACAGCAGCCTCGAGAAAAGCTAAAGCTTTGTTTTGGGTCAGACGATTTTACTCTTTAGTTGTTATTAATTTTTCTAAGGCTCAATTTTCATATCTGTACAATGGAGATAATAATACCTACTTCACAGCATTGTTGTGGCATTACATGAAATAAGAATGGTGTCTAGCACCTTGTAGGTGCTGAGTAAATGTTTGTTGGATGGTCTGTCCAAACTCTGCAAAGTGCTTGGCACGTATTAACTTATTGACAACTAAAATAATAAAAGCGATAGCCAGCATTAATGGAGTGCTTTCTACGTGCCAAGCTCTTTTCTAAGAACTTCACGTGGCGTCACACGTGAAGTAATGTCACCGTTTCCATTTGGCAACTGGAAAAACTGGGACCAGAATGGTGAGATAACTGACCCCAAATCAGGCGTTCGTGAGTGATGGAGTTCTAAAGCAAGTCCTTGAATTTCAACACGAAGGTTTGATTTCTTGCTTCCATGTCTGTTTCCCTGTCTGCAAAATGGGGAGAGTGGTAAATCATATTTGATGTGTAACTTGGAGATTAAACTTTATCCAGTGACTGATGCTGAGTCTGTCCTCATTTGTATAATGTGGGAGGTGGTTGTTGCAGCTGGTGAGCATGCAGACAGCATCGTTTGTGTTTCCCTGGGGGCGCCGCTTGGTTGAATGATGGAGGTTGGCTCCCCTGTTTCCAGCCATAGGCGGTTGCTAACAGGCAGTGATCAAACTCTCACTAAAGCAGCTAAGCCGTTCCTGGGGCAGGAGACCCAGTCTACCTTTGTTCTAAAAAATATTTATTACAAACCTGCCTGTGAGCCATAGTATTAATTTCACTCTGAGTAGATGATTCTTACTTTGTAGCTTCATTAGGTACGTTGGTTCATGCTTTAGACTGGAAGGGAGATTTGGGCAGATACTGCTGGCTTCACAGCTCCAAATGCAATGAGATGTGATGGAGTTCATAAATCTATCTCATATTACATTTTAAGGGATCTTAAAGATCATCTGCTTTAAGTGTTTCCTTTTTGCTCATTTGTTTTGTATGTTAGGCAGTGAGAACCTGTTTAAAAGTGCGATTCCACCCATAACTCCACTGTATGAAACTGGTAGACCTGGGAAGGGGTTCTCAGCTAGCAGCCCCTTTGCACCACCTCCTCGTCCTCAACTTCAGGGACCCTCCTGTTAGGCCCTGAGACAACTGCAAAAAAATCACCCTAGGGCCACCCACGTCCGTCACAGTTTGGAAACTCCAGATTAGCTTCAACCCTCAAGATGTAGAGCTAAGCTGGTGACAAAGGCAGCATCGCAAAGCAGGGTCTTTTGACATTTTTTTCCAGTGATCATTTCACTCCCCCACCATTCATTTACTTTGAAAGGAAAGCTAATCAAAGGTAGAAAATGCTTCAAGTAGCCGCAATTTTAGTAAGCAGTGACATCCTCTCTCTTCCCCTTTCGGGTTCATGAAAAAGGCTGTTAAACATATGTTCGTAGCCCACCTCCAAGTTGCTGAGGCATGCTGCGCCGCGGTGCCAGATTCAGTACATCCCAGGGACCCCATCTCCCTAACGCGGTGCTAAAAATACAGAAACTCACGCGAAAGCATATGTTATGGTTCGCCTTTGATTTGGGCACAGATCATCCAAGTGTGAAAACAGAATTGGTTGCTCCCTCCTCCTCCTGCTCGGATTTTGCACATCTGTACTGTACTTAGGGGGGCAATTATAACTTACATTTTATAGGACTTGCCAATTTTAGGAAGGCACTACGAGACCCAGTATCTCATGTGATGATTAGGGCAGACATTCCGAGGCAGGCAGAGTTAGGGGGCTTGATTTATACCTACTTCAGAGTTAAGAAAGACATTCAGATTTGAGGCTTCAGTGCCCCAGGATTCTCAACAAGGTCTTCAACTCTAAAACTCCTCTTATTTCTTTGCTGCCTGCTTCCCTCTCAATTTTAGGCAGAGGCGGAGTGTTTGTCATTGTCACTAAACTAACCTTAGGACTGTGAGTGATAATAGAATGGTTCTTCCAGTTGTTAATTATCTGGACGCACTTGCCCTCCGGCAGAGGAGTCACCGATACAGAGTGTCAGGATCGAATTCTCTGCAGAGATTTGGGGGTTTGTGCTGGACATCTTCCATTTGTCCCTCTGGGTCCTGGGAGGCGGACCTCTGTGATTCCATTAACATGCTTGTCCTCTGGCTTCTGCTTTCTTTGGCTGGTGGGAACACTGGCAGTGGGCTGACAGAGGGCCCCAAGTAAAGGTGGGAACCTTATTCTCCCATCTCTGTCACTTCAGGATCACTGCAGGCTGGCTGCTTTTCTCCGTCAGAGGTCACAGACCCATAGAATGGCCCTCTCCACCCAGCCTTTCAGTATTAAATTCTAGTAACCGCTCCTCCCCACTGTCCCTTCAGGCCTTGGGGTAGTAGCAGCTCCCCAGTAATAAGTCCCCATGGCTCCTAGCCCTGCAATGCCTCCCCGTCCCGGGTGGCTTCCCTGTAACCCTACCTGCACCTCTGTACCTAGTTCCTGTATCAACCTCTGCACAGGTCACCCAGTTTGAGGAGGTCGTCTTAGATCTTGCTGGGCCTGGACCAGTAGAAGTTTCCTAGGTAACATAGCATCAACTATAATGCCCTACATTTTGAGTCTTTGAGTCACTAAGAGGGAGTTCTCACTGGAGAAAGTCCTTTGCATTACCTTCTAGGTAGTTCCCTTTCCCTAACTTTCAGATACATCCTTGGCAGTAGCTAAAGTTGAAGACTATATATATAGATGCCGATGATTCTCAAATTTTCTGTGGATACAAATCACCTGGGGAGCTTGTCAAAATTGCCAGTTACTGGGCGCCTTTCCCCAAAGACTCTAATTCTATAGACAGGAGTAGGGCTCAGAAATCTTGCTTTTTAACAAGATCTACAGATGAATTTGAGGTAGGTAGACCCTAGACCACCTTTGATAAACACTTCTTTATGCCATAGTCTGCTTATCAGTTTTTGGCCTTTTAACTCTGTCACAGTCCATAATCAAATTCACGTCTTCCAGGTGGACTTAACATAATTCATTAACGTTCTGTGTACCAGGCGTGTGCATGTGGGCGCTCAAGGGAAGGGAAATTTTGTTGAAAAGAACCATTAAGCGAGATAGTGCCCTGTCTTTTCTCTTAATAAAACTAGTTGTTGATGGTAATTTCTCAGTAGGCTCTGTGTTTTTTTTGTTTGTTTTTGGCTGTGTTGGGTCTTCGTTGCTGCGTGCGGGCTTTCTCTAGTTGCGGCGGTGCGCGGGCTTCTCATTGCAGTGGCTTCTCTTGTTGCGGAGTATGGGCTCTAGGTGCGTGGGCTCAGTAGTTGTGGCTTGCGGGCTCCAGAGAGCAGGCTCACGAGCTGTGGCACACTGGCTTAGGTGCTCCACGGCTTGTGGGATCTTCCCAGATCAAGGCTCGAACCCGTGTCCCCTGCATTGGCAGGCGGACTCTCAACCACTGCGCCACCAGGGAAGCCCAGGCTCTGTGTTTTGATGAGTCTCTTTGTCTTGGAACAGTTTTCTATTTCTCCGTCCACCTGTCCATTCATCTACTCATTCATGACACATTTATTAAGCATCTACTATGTGCCTGGCACTTTGCTAGGTACTAGAGATAAAAAGCCATCCCTGTCCCCAAGAAAACAAACATGCAGAAAAATAGGTATTTGTTTATTCATTCAACAGATATTTATTGAACACCCAATATTTACCAGGGACTCTTCTGGGCCCTGGGGATATAGTGGTGAGTAAAACAGTCCAATATCCCTACGTTCATGGAGCTTAAATTCTTGCAGTTCATACTAGTCCTCTAGTAGTAGGCAATATGGTGAGAAACAAAGGGTGGAATTTTTCCTTCTACCTCCGGGGTGGGCTAAGGGACCTTTCCAAGCTAGAGCAGTGCAGGCATTATTCCACCAGGCAGCACCAGCTTCACTGTGACAGATACCAGCAGTGAGCGAGACCAGGCTGCACTGAAGGAGCACGCTTCCCTGCCCATTGAGCCAATCACTGTAAATATACAATGACAGATTAGAGAAACCCAGGGCTGGCAGTAGAAAGGGCTCAACCATGGGCTGCGTACTTCAAAACTGCAGTGCTTTGCCATCAGCTCTGGCATAGCTGTTTGTGTTGGGAAATTTTTTTTTTTTTTTTTTGGCGGTACGCGGGCCTCTCACTGCTGCGGCCTCTCCCGTTTTGGAGCACAGGCTCCGGACGCGCAGGCCCAGCAGCCATGGCCCACGGGCCCAGCCGCTCTGTGGCACATGGGATACTCCCGGACCGGGGCACAAACCCGCGTCCCCCACATCGGCAGGCGGACTCACAACCACTGTGCCACCAGGGAAGCCCTGTGTTGGGAAATTTTTAAGAAAAGTAGCAGACTTTCTGGGTTGGGTGCCCGTGGAAGACAAGGCAGTGGAGCCATGCAGGGGACACTGGGCTTTCTGTTACTACCGAGTCACTGGTAGCACATCCCAGTAGCCTCTTCATACCTCTGTTGGCACACTCATCGTGGCCTGTGACAGTTAGCTGTGTCCCTGCCTCCGCACTTATAAACTCCCGAAAGACAGGGACCATGATCATTTCATCCTTCTATCCCTGAAAGCTACAGAAGGTGGTACACAAAGTGTCAGTTGAATGAAGGAATAGATACGTGGATTGAACAGCTCCTTATTAAATGCCTCCTCTATGCTAGGTACTGTTAGATTCAAAGGAGATGGAAGTTAGTACATTCAAGTGGCTTCGGCCTGTGGTAGAAGCAGCCATATGCACACATTACTGCTGTGCAGGGTCCTGAGAATGATGACAGCTGCTGTCACCTCAGTGACAACCTAGTGTGGTGGTTGAGAAGGGAATGGGGCTGAGTGGCCAGAGTGTGGACTCTAGAGCCAGACGGCTTGGATTCAGTTCCTGCCTCAGACATTTACTAGCTCTGCGACCTTGGCCACATGGCATATCTTTGTCCATGCCTCAGTCTCCTTGTCTGACCAGCCTTTTGGGGTCTGGTAGGATAAAATGTGTAAATCTGTGTACAGAGCTTAGCACAGTACCTGGGACAGAGCAAGCACAAAGGGTTTGGAAGCATGGCTGCTACAGACGGGATATTTGTGTCCCCTCAAAATTCATGTGTTCACCTAAGCCCCAATGTGATATCTTGAGGTGGGACTTTGGAGGTGCTTAAGTCATGAGGGTGGAGACCTCACAAGTGAGATTAGTGCCCTTAACAAAGAGGCCCCAGAGAGATGCTTTCCCCCTTCTGCAGGTGAAGACACAGTGGGAAGATGGCTGCCTATGAACAGAAAGTGGACCCCACCAGACACCAAATTTGCTGGCACCTTGAGCTTGCAGCTTCTAGCACTGTGAGAAGTAAATTTCTGTTGTTTAAGCCACCCAGTCTGTGGTGGTATGCTATAGGAGCTTGAGCAGACTAAGACAATGGCCCCTGTCTGATATCAGAGTTGGGTTCATGTCTCACCTTTGCAACTTCCTGGCCCTGTGGCCTGAGGCGAGGACATCACCTCAGTTTCTGTCATTACTTAAGTGGTGCTCACAGCGTTGCCTGAATTCGGGGGCAGTTCTGAGGGGTCAGTGAGGTCCTGTAGGTCAAGCACTTAGTGTGGTACTAAGGACTCCTTAGCTGTGATGGAGGAAATGAGTGGGAGAAGAGACGGCCACCTGCTTGCAGGGAGGGCTTCTTTTAGGGTAAGCTCGAGACTAAGCCCATGGGAACCCCTTTTACCCCATCAGCAGCCCCATGTGCCGTCCTGTGACACTGCCAGGGTTAGACAGAAGGGTGTATAAGGGTGGTGGAACAAGCCCTAAATGAAGGTACCATCATTTAGGATTAGTGTCTCTGAAACCAGGCAGAACCCTGAGACCTGGGACAGGGTGGCAGGTCATAGCAGGACCAGCCACTAAGAGGTGGGATGCTGAGCCCTGTGAGAATTTAGGGAGGGACTTTCAGCCTTCCCACCCTACAGGGTGGGCTGCAGCCACACTCCTGGGTTGAGGCAGAGCCCTCCAAGCACTGGTTGCACATTAAATCTTCTGTTATAAATACCTATGCATGGGCCAGTTCCAAAGCAATTACATCATCATTCTTGGGGAGTGCAAGTTAGGTATTTTATGAAAGATCCATAAGTGATTGTAAATGTGCCATCAGCGTTGAGAGCTACCGAGGCAGAACCTTCAGGTGGGGCTAAGTTGTCCTATTTGAGAGGAGAGGCCAAAGAGATTATTATGGGGGCAGGGGCTGAGGAGGGAATCGGCCAGGTCTCTCTGAAAGATTAAAGCTCTCTGCAACTTAAACACTTCATTTTTTATTTCCAAATAATGCAGCTCTGAATTTATTTAGCATGATTGGAAAGGTGATTTACTCTGGGATAAATTTCTTTTTATGTCAGTTATTAGTAGAATGATAATAAATTTGTACGATCATTTACTTCCACCAAAAGTTTTCTTTCCAGGCAAGAAATAATACTTTTCTTAATACAGACATTTAAAAGAAATTAATAAAGGTGCACATGTTCTTGATTTATTAGCGAATCACGCATTGAAATGACAAAACTTTGTTCTGTTAGGTGATCCATATTATAATGGCTTTGATGAAAATGTTTATCCGATCTTAGGACTTTTTTGTTTATTCTTGTTTACTTTCCTGCCAAAACATTTAGCCTTATCATCAGTCATAAAATAATCCATTGTTCATTCATTCAACAAATGTTACTGTTAAAACAAAGTCTTTTGTTTGTTGGTTGGTTTGTGTATTTTAATTTGTCGCACTTAGCATACCTGTATCAACAAATTCAAATTCCGGCAAAGGGACGGGTCTCCCCGGGCATGCCATATGAAGGCTTTGCAAGCCAGAATTTTACTTGCTTTAGAGACAAGCACATACTGCTTTTTCCCTTTTGGGATATGCTTCCTGGAGGGGCCTGCAATAGGCTGGAAAAGTTATATCCAATTCTTTAATAATCCTTTAAGTATCTTCTGATGTGCATCTCAGAATGGTGCCGCAGATACAGAATTTGCAGTGGGAAAAAATGAACTGGAATTTTATAAGAACCTAGAGATTATGTTCTTGAAATATGTTCATGCCTCTGCCAGTGGCAAGAGGAGACACCCTCCCTGACTTATTCCTCTTGGACCAGAGTTTGTGACTTCTGATCTCCTTCCATCCACTTTTGCTAATAGATTCAGGAAGTAGTTTCTGGGTGTGGAAACAGTAGCTCATAGATGATAAAAGTAGAGTCTGGGCAATTTGGGAGGTAGGTAAACTTATATAGTTGAGATCTCTTCATACCGCTCCTGCCTGCTTTGCATTTGCACTATTCTCTTTTATTTTCCATTAAATCCAAATGCTTTCAGCTGGGCCTGGAGGGCTTGTACCAGGGCTGTTTCTGTTAAAACACACACACACATACACACATCCACTCTCTCTCCTTTCTCTCTTTCAGGAAACTTTATATGCTCCTAACTGCTCACTTGGCTAATCAGCCCAGCTATGTGTTGTTAAAATTTTATCTCTGTTGAGCATCATTAAGGGGTCATGGAAGCTGGTCAGAGGAGGCAGAGGGATGGAGCAAACCTACCAGCAGCTAACCGTGTCAATCAGTGGGCATCTTGATTTATTTGTAAGGTAGCCATGGAAGGGGAGAGAGATTGAATTTTGCTTGTAAAGGGGATGAACCAAGAAGTGTATTATACGTTCGCCTTAAAGGTCACATGTATGAGTAGAGAGAGTTCTTGAGGACAATATCATATTATTACAACGTAATCTGCCATACATACTGTGCTTGTCAGCGCTCTGAGAGTCAGGTTTGATAGAGAAAACAGGAACTCAGATGTATTTTCTTGAAGGCAAGGGCTGTGAAAATCCTTTCAGGGAGCTTGTGTGCCAAAGCACGCTGTGTTAAGTCAGCCGGAGGTCATCACCGTTTTTATTAGGTGATTATATTATAAATATGAGTTGGGCCTCAATCATAAGCAGATCCTTTATGTGTGTTTCTGAACATTCTGGCTCCAAAGCGCTAAATTCCAAATTGGAATATTGTTTGTCTGATGCCTGACTTATATAGCCTTCTTCAAATCTTGAAGGAGGCCTCAGGGCCCATGTGTCTTTTTGGAGATAAGTTCTTGTAACTGAGAGATGTAAGGTCTTAACCAGTGAGCCCCACAAGGTGGAAAACCAAAGGAAGACTGGGATACTGTTCTCCCCCTGGTGAATCACGAGGTATTAAACACACCATTTTATGGCATATATGAGAGAAATTGTCATAATTTGTAAACGTCCCTGCATTTCCTCTCGGGTAAGGCAAGCATTAATGCATCCTGCAAATGTTTATTATTTCCATGCAAATCCAACTGAATAGTTTTTTCGATTCTTTAGATTTTTTTTTTTAACTTAACCACAGGCATCTTTCCTCGATTTTCCAATTCTGTAAATGTCCCTGAGTTTTAAAGTTTAACCCTAACATTTTTAGAATGGCCAAACGTAACTTAGTCAGGATTTCTCAATCTCAGTACCATTGACATTTTGTGCCAGATGATTTTTTTGCTGTACATCATAGGATGGTTTGTAGCATCCCTGGCCTGTACCCAGTAGATGTCAGTAACATCTTGTCCCACCAGTTGTGACAACCAAGAATGTCTTCAGGTGTTGCCCTCTGGGGGGTAAAAGAGCCCCCAGTTGAGAATCACTGCGTTAATGTGGTGTTCAGTGAAGGCCCTTCGACATTCTAAACACGGAATGCAGTGGCATCTCTGAGTTTAAAAGGAAAGGCAAACGCAAACCCCAGGGTTACAGACCCTTGTCATATATTGACTTCTCCTCTGGCAAGTGAGTCCCGAGGGCAGGGCTGTGAGTTTTCTGTATCCCCATGGCCTGGGACTGCCCGTCAAGTAATGGGCCCCCAGGAAATATTTGTTGGATGAATAAGAAAAACCAGTTACCTGTCACTAAATATGTGTTTAGCTTCCATAAACGTATGCTTTTATGTATGTATGTATATGCATGTGTATGTGTGTATGTATTTCCATAAAACAGTTAACTGAGAGTTTTTAATATTCTTTTCTATCCCAGCATCTGAACAACCCTGATATAGCAGATATTCGGTAGATATTGGTTGAATGGCAACCTGGCATGTAAAAAATACATTAAAATGATGAACTAACAGAACATCCATGGTCACATGACATCAGAGATGCATTTTTGTGGCAATTATGGGACAGTCTGCTGTTGGATGTGGGATACTCCCCTAATGGGCACCTAAGAGGCCAGATACTTTGCCTCCTTTGAACTTTACACTCAGTGGCTCTGGGGCCCAGGTCCAGGGAGGCCAGTTGAGTCTTTTTGAATCCACACAGGCAAGAGGGAGAATTTTGTGGTTCAGTGAGGGATGAATTATTTTATTTTACATTCCCAGATCATCACAGCTGTGTATACAGCTGCTTCTAAGTCCCAGAACTCCCCTGACTGCCCTGCCAGAGCGGCCCATCTGATCTCACCATGAAGACTCTATTTCGAAGGCCTGCGTTTCAAGTTATAAAAAAGTCAGAACATTGCAACCCTTCCCAAGATTGATGCTGAAGTGGCTCAGAAGTTTAGTGTTATTGGAAAGTGTTGGAAATCACTTTTTAAACTTTAGATTTAAATTCGTTCTGTAGCCTTGACCACTACAATGATGTGATTTTTAAAAGGACTGTAAAAAACATTGACAAGGTACAGTGGATTTCTAGGTCAGGACTCAAGGCTTGAGGAGGAAAGTGGAATCAAAAGGCACTTTGGTTGGACTTCCCTGGTGGCACAGTGGTTAAGAATCCACCTGCCAATACAGGGGATTCCTGGTCAGGGAAGATCCCACATGCCTCGGATTAACTAAGCCCGTTCGCCAGACCTACTGAGCCTGGGCTTTAGAGCCCGCGAGCCACAACTACTGAAGCCCGCACACCTAGAGCCTGTGCTCCGCCATGGGAAGCCACCGCAATGGGAAGCTCGTGCACCACAATGAAGAGTAGCCCCTGCTCGCCGCAACTAGAGAGAGCCCATGCGTAGCAACGAAGACCCAACGCAGTCAAAAAAAAAAAGGCACTTTGATTAAAATCAGAAAAGATGGTAGAAATGACCTGGTCCAAGCTTCGCGATTTACAGCTGAGGACACTGGAAATCACTGGGGGATGAGATGACTTGTTCAAGGTCACAGATTTTTTTTTTTTTTTTTGGCTTGTCTTTAAATCTATCTCACTCTTTCTCCACCCCCTCCACTAAAAGTAGACCCAGATTCACTTGCACAGATAAACAGTGATTTTACTAGACTGCTAAAACTTTGGACTTAGATGTGATAACTTAGAAATAGTCAAGTGCAACTACTTTCTTTTACTTTATGAGTAAACAGAGGTCCAGAGAAGGGGAATTATGCTGTTAAAAATTTTTTTTAAAAGCCAGTTATTGGCAAAGCTTCAACTTGAGTCCAGGGGTCCTCTCTGTTGAGTTATCCTTTCACAAAGCAGGCAGCTTTCTTCTTATCGTATTTTGTACTCTCCTATTGCAGCCATTTGTTAGCTAATATTTCCTGGGCAACTGCTTTAGACTCTGGTCAACAAGACACAGTGGTCAGCAGGACATGGTCTCTGCCTTTAGGAGCTCACTATTTGGTAGGGAAACTGAGAAATGAGTGGACGGTGCCCGCTGAACGTAATATTCAAGATAAGAAGACTGTTTGGGGGCTGTGGATGGAGGCAGCCAGTAAAGATTCCTGTCGGAGGTGACACCGGGGAATGTGATGGTCACTTTAGGAGGAGTGTTCATCACAGGGGCTGAGAGGAGTGCTGAGCCAGAAAGAAAGCCCTGGAAAGAGAGTTAATTAGCGTAGTGCCATGTAAGAACACAGACCTTGATTCAAGACCCAGCTTCCTAACGTCTTAGCTGGATGACCTTGGTTCAGTCATTCATTGATGTTGTCCTCATTTGGCATAGTGAGGACGATTATTAATAATAACCCTTACTTTCATTATACTCACATAAATACTTTTGTGACCGCTAGGTCCCTGGGCTTGTAATGTGCTTGGATATTCATCATGACCACGTGAGGTTACCCCCATGTTCCAGAGAAGGAAGTTTCCTAGGGTCAGAGCAGAGCCATGATTTCATCTCAAGCCTAAACCCAGAACCCAAGCTTAGAACTGGCTTGTACTGGCGCTGGGAGTATAAGACTCTTCTGAGGATTCAATGGGCTGATGCTATCACAGGGAAGTGTACATTATATGCATGTCCATTGTTCTATATGATAAGATTTCCTCTGTGTCCACTTGGTAGGCCCTTGTTTGGGGACGTGTGTATGCATCACTCGTATTTCTTACCCACAAATTTTCTATTCATGATGGATGAGTAAAATACGGACAAGGAAAATCTTTATTAAGAGCATCAAGTTCTTGGTCCTGGAGAGGAAAAATATTTTTCCTGACTTTTTAATTCCTTCTTATATAATCTCTTGACTTTTGATACTGCCTGGGCACCAACCCCAGAGGGAGGGTTGGATCTCCTTCCTGCCCATCTCTCATCCCATGTGTTTTTGAGTTTTTACTCCCACTGATGAAGCTCTTGCTCTGTGCCCGCCGTTGTGATAAATCCTCGCAGCGTTCGTACCAGGAACAAGGAAATCAAGGCCTGGAGAGGTTGCCTAATTTGTTGCTAGCGAGTGAAGGAGGCAGCATGCCACCCGGGATCTGTCTAGGTCCATCATCTCAGCTTCAGCCATTAAGCAATATTGTCTGTCCTCTTGATGTAATTCACTTGGGCAATTTTTCTGGCCTCACGATGGAGCAAATGTAACATTCACTTTTCCAGAGTCCTAAGCTACTTCCTTTCAACCCCTACTCAGCTGTCCCCCACCTCAATGTGTGACTTTTTTCTTAGTGTGTTTCTAATGTCAACCTTTGGCTAGTTTGGGGAGGTGAGAGGTAAAAAACGCCTCTTGGGGAAGCTTGCCCATGTGCGGTGGGAGGACGAGTGCTTGGCGTGATACTTAACAGTTGAACTTACACAGTTTCTTTGGATAGCTGCAGTTTGGGGAGCGTTTGCTGTCTTGCTGACTTGATTCTCACTGCAATCTGCTGAGGTAGGTGTGACTGCCTTCATTCTCCAGAGGAGGAGATGGAAACATGCAAATACAAGCTGACACCAGTCCTACAATCTGCGAACCACTGGTGCACAACCCCAGTAGGTCTCTGGACACATATGTTGCTCACATATGTCCCCAAACAAGTAAAGCACCTAGCACTGATTGGAAACTGTCTTTCACACTCCAGGGCTCTTGCTTTTTCCCAAGGTACCATTTTATGTGAGCTTTGTATAGTCATTTTACCTTCCTGCACTTCATTCTTCCCATCCCTTCTAAGAGATGCTCAGAATAACCCTGGGGGTTAAGAACACGGGCGCCGGAGTCAACACCCTGGATCCTGGCTCAGCTGCTGCCCAGCTGTATCGTGTTGGACGAGTTCCGTAATCATTTGGAGCCTTAGTTTTTGAGGTGAGGATAATAACAATATCAACCTTTTGATATCATCGTCAAGATGAAACAGTTTATGTAGGTAGAATACTTATGACAGCATCTGACATATGATAAACTTTTTCTATATGTATTGGCCACTATAATTACAAGCTATCATTATTTACCTTTCAAACATTTAATAAGCTACTGCCATGTGCCAAACACCGTGCTAGAGATTGGGGTGGATTCCTGGTGTCCCTTTCAGCTCTGATGTTCAGTGATAGATGTAAACAGCCAAACCCTCCCTCACTGGTGGAAGCACTGTGTGTTTCGCTTCGGGGGCCGTTCTGACTCTCTGCTTACGAATTGTGATGTGTGAAATGAAAAATGCATTTAGCTATTACTTTCTTTTACCCATATTGTTCACGTAGGTGGATTGTATTTTACTACCTAATTAAGAGTAATGGAAAAAAATGGAAGGGGGCACATTTGTAGCTGATGGGTGGGTTGAAATTTCCCGAGCTGGGAAACAAACTCATAAACAAGAAGGACAATAGCACTATTTAAATGAGAAAATCCACGGATAGCAGCAAATGGAGTAATGCCATTTTGCTATTTTGGGGCCGGGAGAAGGAAGGCAGGAACATATTTGCACATAGAGTCCTTGGGGAAGAGTGGTCCTGCAAAGAGCAGGATGCATTTGGTAATGAAAATTATTGTCAGCCCATCATATTAGCATAGTCCTGTCTTCCCACACAGCTTTCCGCTGCTGCACGGATCGGAGATAAAGTCCCCGGACCTCACGCAAACCAAATCAAAAGGGGATAAACTGGAAAGGCTTAGTCTTCTCTCCTCTCTTTGGGAACTAGCACATAAATACCAGTTTCCCCTTGCCTCTAGTTTACTGGATTTAGCCACACATGGTGGAAAGAGCCTGGACTTTAGGGTCAGATGATGACTCCTGCTCTTTTCATTATAAATTCCTGGGCAACCTTGAGCGAGATGTGACATCTTTCTGAGGCTCTTTCCTTCTCAGGAGCATGGGGGATAGAATCACATCTGGCCTGCCTACCCAACGCCTGGTGCAGTAGGAAGTGCGCGGGCTTTGCAGACAGAAAGAGCCCACCTGACTCCTGGTCCCTCCTCTTTACCACACTGCTCAGAACCCCAGTTTCCTCATTTGCTAAATGAACACAGTATTAGCTGTGTCGCCAGCCTGTTGCAGGGTCTAATGGTGTATCATGTGTTTGATTGGAATGTAGTGGTCCATTTAAATTAAAATGTGGCCCTTTAGACCTGGGTTTTTTTATTGCGAAATGCAGAATATGTGCAGGAGTCTATTTGACCACATATGTGGACAATTAATGAACAATAAGCGATTAAAACTAAAAGAAAACCCCAGGTACCCATTCCCCAGGCCACGAAAGAGAATGCCATGAGTCTCTGGAAGCTTCCGAAGGTCTCCTCCTTGATAGCATCCCCCTGCCTGCTCTCCAGGTAACTTCTAGCCTGAAATGTCAATCATTTCTTTGATGTCTTTTCATAGGTCTCCCTAAACAATTTATTATTTGATTTCATTTTGCCTGCTTTTGAACTTTACATAAATGTAAACATATTGTAAAATACGCTTGTGACTTTGGTTCTCATTGTATTTTCAAGATTTCTTGATATTCATACATGTAGATATAGTTCATTAATTTTCACTGCTGTATATAGTATTCTGTTCCTAGGGTATCCCTTTATTTATCTCATCTAGTAATGGAGGCATTTGGCTAGTTTCTGCATTTTTTTTTACTGTTATGAAATATGTTGCTATAAATATTCTTCTGTCTCTTTGATTGTGAACCCGAAAAAATCTTTCTAGACAGTTTATTCTTGTATCTTGCCTCTGCCTAGTTGTTTTATATATAAGATGGCTGAGAGCAGGGCGATTTGCAAGGTTTCACAGCTAGTTAATGACAGTGTGGGGCCTGTCGTCCAAGTCTCTTGTCCCAGTTCGGCTCATTGCTGTGACAAGGCTCCATGTCTGATGGTTTGCCTTTTTATTTTAAGCAATCTCCCATCCTCTTGATATTACAATTTTGGAATTTTTATTTGGGCTCTTTAATACTCTCCTAGAAATATGCTGGCGTTTGCTGTTGAGATGATTATCTCCCCATCTCCGAAGCTGGGTCAGTGCTCGCTTCTCATGGGCTCTGTCCTATTAATGCTGGCCCTGGGCACACTCCGTGGCTGTGGACCTGTCATAAGCTTCTACCCCTTCAGCGCTGAGAGCCTGTGAGACATGTTTCAATCAGGGAAGGGATCAAAATAGACCCAAGATGGCCAGGGGGAAAAACTGCTGAGGAAAGAGGGATCTGAATCCTTATAAAGCACTTTCTTAGGAAATGTCCCTTTACTATTAATAGGAATGGATATTCAATTTTAGGCCCCGTTTTAAAAGAAACTCTCTAGGACCGCAATTAGACCGGAGGCTGATGGAATGAATATAGGATGGGGTGATTCTGTGGTAAGACACGCCTGAAAGTTTGAGCAGCTGGTGCGGTGGAACAGCTGAGGCGCAAACAAACAGCAGCTGATTTTAGCACTTCTTATTTCGAGATGCCCTGGTTTGTTAACTCCAGCGTTCGGCTTACTCATAAGCTCTCTTCTCGGAGCCCTCTCGGTGTTTCATCTCACTCTGCTACCCAGGAGCTGTGCAGCGTTGGGCAAGTGATCCCTCTTTCTGGGCCTCAGCCTCCTGCATCTTGCTGTGGGAATAGTAGCTCATACTTGTTAAGAGCCTGTAATGTGCCAGGCACTTTGCGTGGATCACCTCATTTAGTTTTCACAACAACACCATGAGACGAGCACTCTTATGTTTATTGTATAAGGAGGAAATTGAGGTGCATTTGACCCACCAATCCCCAGGAGACAGGGGATCAGGGAATTGTTCTGGGAGAGATCTGTTTGGGCCTCTGTCTGTCATACTTGGTTGTTTTTTTTTTTTTTTCTTTTTTTTCTTTTGGCTGTGCCACACAGCTTGTGGGGTCTTTCCTTGACCAGAGGTTGAACCTGGGTCCTCAACAGTTAGAGTGTGGAGTCCTAACCACTGGACCGCCAGAGAATTCCCTATCCCTCATACTTTGAATGGGAACTATTGTATGTTCTACGTGTCCCCCTTCCCACAGACCCCTTTCACAGTGGACATCTAGCCATCACACCATCTCTCAGCTGTGGAACCACAAAAAAAGAACATGGCTAGGGTTCTGAATTCTTGATTTGCATTTTTCTGGAGAGAGGATCAAGGTTTCTGTCCCTCTCACAGGGATCTGTCACCCCGAAAGTGTAAGAATCACTGACTTCATGTTATAGTCACTAAGACAACAAACCACTGCAACCGACCATTTGAAGACAAGGAAATAGATCCGTTCTTCATGTGAATGATTAAACTTTCAAAGGCTTATATTGATTGCTTTTTAATAATATGACCAAATATTTTGGAGTTGTGTAGTTACAATGGAAATTTGATGTAAGGAATTTGCGTAGAAACCCAAAGTAGTAACCTGTTTTGTGAGTTAAACTATACTTAGTCCAAATATTTCACCAGTATGTCTTTTCACTAAACATTTTCAAAGAAGTTGAAAACAACTTTTTATCACCAGAAGTGGCGACACAGGTTCTAACAGTAAAGGATAAAGGGTTGTGTGTGTATATGTATGTGTCCGTGTGCATATGTATGCCTATATTTTAGGTGGATCATCAGTTTATAGTTAAAAATAAAGCCTAAAATGTGGTGTTTTACAGTTGAGAAGGTGTAAGAGCAGTCCCTTCTTAGTAAATTGCAGTAGGTATTAGTAATTGAATAGTAATAGTAATTAATACTAACAGTGGTTTGCATCTATTGAGCACATATTGTATTGGGCTCTCTTTTTAGGACTCCACATGAATCAACAAGTATAATTACCAGAACTGCTGTTTGAAGTAGGTGCATAGCTACTTTGTTCATTTTACAGGTGAGAAAATTGAGGTGCAAAGAGCTGAAGGACTTGCCCAGGGTTAAGTCTGAGAGCCAGGCTAGGATGCGTCCAGTTAACTCTGACGGCAGGTATCAGAGTTACAAGGATATGGAGCAAGTTGATATATTCACTCTTTGGCATGACCTTCATTATAATTCCTTAATTCTGAGACTTTTGCCTCTTTCTGGGAGGTCTGAGGTGAAGGAATCAAACATGATTAAATGCCTAACACAGGACAAATGTCTTTACATATGTTATTGGTTCTGCAGTATTGTCCCATGCATATATCTATCATGGCATTTTTCTGGTTGTTGTAGCTTTACCTTACTCTTAGGTTATGAGGTATTCACTTATCTCTGTACTGATCTTTTGCTTTAGTAACAAGCCACTCCCAAAATGTCAGTGGTTATTCAGGTCAGCTGCAGCTCAGCTCAGCTCAGTTCTAAGAGTCTCGTCATTCCAGGAACCCAGGCTCTGTGGTTCTCATGGCAAAGGGTGGAAATGCAAGTCTGCGCTGAACAACATAAGTGCTTTTAAAGTTTCTGCTCAGTTGGGATGCGTGTTATGTCCACTTACATCCCACTGGACAAACTAGTCATATGGCCAAACCTGCCAGTGGGTCAGGGAGTATCCTCCATCTCCCTTGAAGTGCTGGCAGTCACATGGCAAAGGGCATAGCTGAATAAACCTCTCACCGGGAAGGACACAGATAGTTGGATATCATAATGCAGTATATTACCATCTGAGCCATCCTAGAACTCTACTTTTATTCAAGAGAAAACTGAAGCCTAGAGGTGTTATGTACATACAGGATTACAGAATTTGAACTAGTTTTTCTGATTCCCCATCTGGTTTCCAACTTCACCTCTTTCTGCTGTGAAACGTATACTGTATTCTTGGGACACACTGAGTTTTATGTAATTTACCAAAGCAATGTGTACATTCATAATCCGTGACTTGGTGTGTAATGTTATATCTCTAATTGCATTTTCCTCTCTCTATCCTGGTAAATGCTCATTTTTTCCTGAATACTCAGGGCCTCTGAAAGCATCACTTGTTTCTCCTAGGAGGCAGTCAGAGTTTCAAAGCAATATTATACGCGGCTGTGGTGGCCCTCCTTCACTGCTCCATGGTGTCCTCTGTTGCCTCCGTGCTTATGTCTCTGCATTTTAGTTGTGCGTGGACTTCTCTCTTCCCCTAACTAAACTGAGAGTTTCTGGAAGGCAGAGGGAGAGGGGCTGCTTTTCAGCTATGGGTCCCTACAGCGGTACAGAGAAGGGGCTGTAAATGTGCACTGAGATAATGAATAGTTGAAGTTTTCCTACATAAGAATGACACGTCATTGTGGGTCAGTAATCTTACATTTCATGTCCATGTCAAGTCAGTTGGATTTATATCATCCCAGAACAAAGGGCCTAGGAAATCTGTCCGCTATCGTGACTTACGTGTGTTCCAGCTGCAGACTGTTCTTGCTTTTAAAACTCAGCAATTTTTAGACAATGTGTTTCCAGAGTGAATTCTATCCCTCCATTTTCTGGTCTAAAATAGGCTCCAATTATTCTCTTTAATTAAGTGGTTTTATTTTATTAATTGTTTCTGACTTACAGAAGGTCCCTCGAGACCCTGTATATGTTTCCAAGTGAAGCCGGAAAGAAAAGCGCATTAATTATACACACAAACTCCTTTTGGCAAATTAAACATGATGCACAGTGAACATGAAATGGCTTGCTCTCCTGAGCTATCAATCTTGTCATTAGTGATGGCTTGTATTAGTAGTATTGACATGGGCTTATCCAAATTGGATTCTGCAAAGAGTCATTTTAATTTTGCACAAATGTAAGAAGACAGAGTAGTTTGAGATGCCCCCTTTTTTTTTTTTAACCCTCTCTGTTGCCAAGTGACTGGAGCTTCCCTGGTTGTGATACCAACTTCATATTTTATAGTGTTCTAGGGTTTGTGAAACATCGGATGTTACCTTATCAAGTCACAGAGCAACCCTGGGCTTGCTCTGTGAGTCTCACAGGTGAAGAAATTGAGGTTCTGCAGTTAAATTAGGTTACGCCTCAAAGCCTGCGACCCGAAAGGGGCAGAGCCTTTTGAGTTATTCATATTTTTAAACACTTCTCTGGGCAGAGATAGGAATAGAGTTGTGCCTAAGCCCCTTTCCATTCATTTTCAGTGGGTAGCAAAATGGAATTATTAGCATTGTTTGGTCACCTTTTCTGTTCTAGGATGTACTGATGAGAAAATACAATGTTTTTTGAACATGTACTACGTGCCAGGTACTGTTCTAAGCGCTTCACAGGATGACTCAGTTAATCCACGCAGTAACCCTGTGAGGTAGGATCATTATCGTTCCCAAGGTGTAGTTGAGGCACAGAGAGGTTAAGTCACTCTCTTAAGGTCACACAGCTAGAAAGTGGCAGAGTTGGGGTTCAAACCCAAAAGTTGGGCACTAGATGCCAGGCTCTTAACTCTACATCTTACTGCGCCCCAGCAGTGATCTCCTTCTATTAAGGGGCATATATGGTCCCACACAGGAGGCAGTCAGAGTTTCGAAGCAATATTATACATGGCTGTGGTGGCTTTATGATGGTGTCATGGAAGGTGATCATCGGTCCCTCCCTCCAGGAAGCATGGATACATGGTTCTAGGACTGTCACTGGCCACTGCTGAGCTTTGGTCCTGCAACTGCATTATTTGAAAAGCACATTACATTTCCAAGGCTTCTTTCTTTCCAAAAAGGGCTTGTTTGTGATGTTTAGAACACTCTAGGGAAATTACTCACCTTTTGACCTGAAGAGAGGACCCCTTGGGTTGATGGTCTCAGAAGTCATTCACTGAGCCCCCACTGTGTGCTGGATGATTAAGACCCTCAAGAGCTCAAGGGCTTCCCAGGGAATTACATGATAACAACAAAAACAGAAAACAGTTGTTGAAGTTTATTGAGGACTTACTAGAGGCCAGTTCCCATTCTGAGTTCTTTACACAACTTTTTATTATAACTACTTTAAAAATAGGTGTTTCACTTGCATTCTGCAGGGCATTGAGTCTGAGCGAGTTTAAGTGATGTGTGCGCTTTAAAGGCAAAGTCTTTTCTCCACATAAAATGTCGAGATGATTGAGTTTTACTATCTCTGAAAAGATCATGTTATTCAGCAATATTCATGGAATATCTACTACATGCTAAATAGTATCCTAGGTCCAAAGGATACAGCAGTGGACAAGACCAAAATCCTGCTCTCAAAATGGAGCTTACATTTTAGTGGAGGCAGATAGGCAATAAATAAGTAGATCTGGTACCAGATGGTGATAAGAGTGATGGAGAGAAATAAAGAAGGGAAGGGGGATAAGTAGTGAGTTAGGATGCAGTTTTAAATAGCGTGCTCAGAGAGTACCTGTGTGTGTGTGTGTGTGTGTGTGTGTGTGTGTGTGTGTGTTTATTGAGGTTTAATTAAAAATCTAGTCACCGCCACCACTTCTGCTTAGGGCCTATGATTTCTCTCCATTGCTTTCATAAACTCCTTATGTGCAAAGCTTTTAATAACAGGGTCTTGTCTACTTCTCATTTCATAGCACTTCCCCATAAACTGTGCTCCAGCTTCACTGATACAGCTCTGTTTCCTTGAAAATACCACACCCTTCTGTCTTTGTGCCTTTGCGTGTGTCATTTCCTCTGCTGGCAACTCATTCTTACTTCGTCTAGGAAGCTTTCTTGGACATTGCTTACCCTCTCCCCGCAGTTCCACTGCATTCCAGTTCCATAGCACCAGTGTCTGATTTCACCCTCTATCGGCTTTGTGTTTGTGCCCCTCTCCCAGCAGACAGTGAATTCTTCCATTAGGAAATGATTTTCCTTTGTAAGTGCTTAATACATGTAGAAGGAGGGAACATACATAGACAAGGAGGTAGGGAAGAAAGAAGGAGGGAAAGACAGGAAGATTAGCCTGAAAGAAAAGGGAGTTAAGAAAGTTAAGAAAAGGAGGATGGAAGTTAGGAAGAAAGGAAAGAAGGAAGGGAGAAAGGAAGGAAGGAAGGGAGGACAGAAGAAGAGGAGGAGAAGGGAAGGAAGAAATCAGAGTTTTTAAAAAAAGTTTACTGAAGTATAGTTGATTTACAATGTTGTATTTAATTTCTGCTATACAGCAAAGTGATTCAGTTACACGTGTGTATTCTTTTTCATATTCTTTTCCATTATGGTTTATCACAAGTTATTGAATATAGTTCCCTGTGCTATACAGAAGGACCTTGTTGCTTATCCATCCTGTATATAATAGTTTGCTTCTGCTAATCCCAAACTCCCCATCCTTCCCTCCCTCTCCAAAATCAGGGTTTTTTGATGAGACAAGACAAGGTCAGAATTGTATTTTCAGGACATTAATCTGGAGATTAATTGTGGAGAGGAAGTCGTTTAATCCTGACACACATCTGCCCCCACTTTGGCAGCTCTTTTAAAGTTTCATCCTTTGGGTCAATAAGACACTGAATTTTCTGTGGCCCCTAGGACTTAACTCTGCTGAAAGAAGGAGGGAAGATAGGGCTGATGGGGGAATATACCTGTGCAAACTTTTCTCGTCCCTCCCTAAGCATGATGAATCGTGGAAGTCCTGATTGAAAATTCTAATCACAGCTCTGCCGTCCTCCAGACCCGACCCGTTGACAGTTGATTCACTCCTTTTCATGCCCGCTGCCTCTCTCTAGCATGGTGGCTCTTATGCAGGAGTCTATCATTAGCAGACAAAGCATGATGGATTGGCCGGGGTTCCCTTCATCCTTAGAACCTGGGACATGCTTCTTTTTTCAGACTCTCAGGGCCTGTGTGGGACATCATCATGAATGAAAGGAGGAAGTAATACTATATTGGATGTGCCTGTTTGCTGCTGCTGTTTAGAAAGAGAACGATGCATTATGGGGAAAGTAAGTAGATAGCGAGCCTCCCAACCCCTCACCCTCAACCCGGTAGCAACTGATGGGGAAAATCATTGATCACCATCAGTGCCCCAGCAGAGTCTGGTGATTTCATTGGAGACGTCATACCCTTTTCAAAATCAGAATAGTAAACAGTTTTTAAAACTGAATCTCACAAAGAAAAATCAGCCCACATAAAGTCTTTGGACTTCTGAAGTGATCTAAGATCCAAAAGGATTAGGATTGATTGATTTTGATCTTGGAAGTGGGTTCACAGCAGTTCTGAAATCTGTGGTCTCCCTGGATATGATGCTATGAATGTCAGCCAGATACTAGTTTATTTATTTTTTAATTTGATTCTAGGACCCTGAGTCTGTAATGTTTGAGTGAGCAAAACAGTTATGTTTGGCTCCAGCGAAAGATGGATAGAAGCGATTTTCAGCTGTGGAATCAAAACAGAGTGAAAAAATGTCACGTTTAAATAAAATGCAGTACTTGGAGGCATCACGTGGTCTCATAATAAATGAATTCATGGCACAAAGTTGACATATTTTGAAGGAGAATTTCTTTCAAAAATTTGAGGTGATTCATTTTTATGATTAATTGCAGGAAAAACAATTACCAAAGAATTTTTAAGTTAAAGGAAAAGAAGCTTTGAGGTGCTTATAGATAACATCCCATTGCCTTCATTTTTATACTCCACCTCGTGTAGGCGATGAAGTTGTACCTCCGTGAAGTTTGGCTGAAGGCCCTGGAGCTCTGGGGGTGCTCATTCATCCCAGGCCTCATCTGTTATTTGTAGTTTGGAAGGGGGAGGGGCAGGAAGCCTTAGCAGAAGCGGTGATGAGAAGTCCGCTGGCTTTGGATTCAGACAGACCTGAGTGTGAATAACTCTGTGTGGTCCCAGTTAGGTAAGCTAACCTCTTGGCATCTCCCTTTCTGTTCCTTAAAATTGGGGCAAAACGAGATGGAGATGAATGCTGGGCATCTAGCATAGGGCCTTGCACATACTCACTGAAGGGTGAAAAACACAATGGCAAGCATCAGTAGTACTTATTTTACCAGCATGGATGGGCATTTACTCTGTGGTCTATCTGAAGGTCTGTACTTGATGTTCTACAGAGACTGGTCCCGGATCTCAAGGATCTTGTAATCCAGAGAGGAGATGGGTGGACTAACAAGGGGTAGGAAACCAGGGGTAGAAGAGGACTGAACAGAGAATATCTTCTCAACCTTGTAATCAAGCATAGTGTAGGGCCGGTTCATGTGGGGCTCTCAGAAAATTATCTGCTGAATAAATTGAGTTGAAAAGGTAAGAAATGGGATTAGAAGGTTAAAAAAAAAGAAACTCTATGTATTAGTCAGTATTCTCCAGAGAAGCAGAACCAAGAGGATGTGTGTATATATAGAAAGATTTATTTTAAGGAATTGGCTTCATGCAGCTATGGAATCTGGCAGTTCCATCTGATGAACTCCTTTGTATATTTCAAAACCTGATTCCATGTGTATTACCTCCTTAATGCCACAAAGAGATATACTATTATCTGCAGTCTACAAATGAGAAAGCAATGGTTCAGAAAGGTTGAGTCACCAGTTCAAGTTTTAAAAACTACTTAGTAAAGAGCAGATCTGGGCCTCAAGCCTATGTCTTCAAGACTCCAAAGTCTTAACTACTAAGTTGCTCTGGTTCCATGCTCAGAATTAATTATATTGCAGCATTGTAAGGACAACAACAGAGGTATATACAAGTCCAAGAGGAGCCAACAAAGAGAGAAGAATTCATTTGGGGGCACAAAGGAAAAGCAGGGTATCCTTCAGAGGGTTGATGTGTAATAGTGCAGATGAAGTCTGAAGGCCATTTGCTGGAGAATTCTCTCTTGTTTGGAGGGGATGGTCTTTTTGTTCTAGCTAGGTCTTCAACTGATAGAATGAGGCCCACCCACCTTATGAAGGGCAATCTGCTTATTCAAACTTCACCAATTTAAAAGTTATTCTCATCCAAAAACACCCTCCCAGTTGACACATAAAATTAACTATCTCACCCTAGGAGTAATTTCTAAAGAGATGCATCAGGAAAGGCTCTAAGTTACTACAATGTCTGAGTTTAAATCTAATTCCATTAGTTTCTATCCATGTTATCTTTGGGCAAATAATTTAATTTCTGTGCCTTGATTTCTTCACCTGTAAAACGGAGGTAATGATAGTGCCTACTCAACAGAGTGGTTGTCAAGTTTAAGCGAGTCAGTACAAGGCATTATAGTGAATACTCCATAAACTGGAGCTGCTAATATTGGTAGCATTAGAAATTTACAAGCATTTAAGCATAGACACACCCTATGCAAGCTTAAACTCTCCTTATGTTTTAAAAACATGTTTTAGGAAAAAGTAAATTTTAGATTAACAAATTTTCACATTGCCATATACGTATTGTTTGTCATCCACTGTGCTTAAGTACTTTATGTGCATTTTCTGATATAATCTTTATGAGAAACATGGAGTAAGGTGCCTATTTCCAGATGATAAACTGAGGCTTAGAGGGTTAAATGATGCACTCCAGGTGATACAGTGACTCAGTGGCTGAGTGGGGTCTCCGTTGGAATTCTCTTGACTGTTCACCTGGTTCATTTTCCATCTTTTCATACGTATCTGCGTGATGTTGGATGGGACAGAGTCACCTAGGCCTGAGTTTTCTGCCTCTTTGCATTTGGAAATTCAGTTATTTGGGGTGTTCAAATTTGAAAGTTTCCTTTTCATGTAAAGGGACCATTTACATGAAATAATGCTCATTTTACATTGGGTTTGATTCTTTCTCTACATTGCTTCATTCCCTTTTTGACTGTAACTAGGTCCCCTAGCAAAGGACAGGTGCAGAATACCCCATTTACATGCTAGGTAGGCTAGTAGTTATTTCTGAACAGGGAGAAATGACAGACACGTGTGGGTGCTTTAGATAAGCTCAGTGTCACTAGACTGGCCTCTTTGCAGGTGAGTGGCCCCATGAAAGTCAATGATGGCCTTAGCTGAATTCCACTTATTTGCACTCACATTAAGGGACCAGCAAAACTCAAGTTCGTCCCTGCTTGGGGAAATCCCATAAAAAGACGGGTGTATGTGCAACGTTGGCGCACACGTGTATGTCTGACCCTTTAGCCTGTTCCCTGCCTGTGTTCGCAGCCAACTTGTTATCCCTCTACCTAGTATCACTTGATCCAATTGCTGCACAGAATTCCTTGCAGCTCCTTAGTGGGCCGTGATCTACTCTGCCTCTGGACTCCTGAGTTCTTCCTGCCTTGAATGGTCGGCTCCCTCCTTTATCTACCTGACGAACTCCTATGTATCCTTCAAAACCTGATTCAGACATCAGTCCTCTGAAGGATACCCACCTCCCTTTCCTTTGTGCCCCCAAATGAATTCCGTTCTCCTTGGTGGCTCCTCTTGGACTTGTTATACGTCTGTTTTTGTCCTTACAATGGCGCAGTACAATCATTTCTGAGCATGGAGCCCATGCAACTTAGTAGTTAACAGTCCTTAGAGTCTGAAAAACCTAGGTTTGAGTCCAGATCTGCTCTTTACTAGTTTTTGAAACTTGAACATGTGACTCAACGCTTCTGGACCACAACTTTCTCGTTTGCAGACTGCGTATAATAGCGTATCTCTTTGTAGCATTAAGGAGGTAATAAACATGAAGCAGCTGGCACAGTGCCTGTCCCATGGCGAGCCTCCAAGAAGTGGGGTGCTGGCGTGACTACCTCAATATGTCTTTTCTCTTTGGTTTCACTTGAGCCTCTCTGAGGTCAGGGACCTTGTCCTCTTTATTTCTGTATCTCTAGCTCCTAGCACAGCATGCTCAGTAAATCTCTAGTAAATTCTGTATGAGCCGAATCCATAGAGTCATTTCACAAACCCACAGACTATGGTTTGCAGACTTCACCATGATCTTTCACTAAGGAGATCTTCATTTTATCATAGTGTCTGGGCATATGACTGGAACAGCTATTTTTCTTTGAAGGCAACTGATACCAGATGTTTTGATTTTGTGTGGAGTCACCTGGACTATGGGATTTACTTCTCTTTCATTCCCAAGGTCATTGTACCTTTTTAGTGCTGGTCGGAAGTATAAGCATGACTTTGATTGGCTCAGCCAGACAAGGAACTTATAATTACTGCTGTTCTCCCTGAGAAGCATCCCACCAAGTTGATCTGAGTACAGAGAAAGATCATTCCTTTCAGGCCTCGGGGCCAAGTGGGAGCTACCGTGTCCTTTTCTTGTGTACCTTTCATGAAACACTTAACACCATCAAACAGACATTAGCATGTGGTTTGTTATTACACAGCTTTGAACCTACAGGGGTGGTCAGCTCTATTGGTGGATGATACTGGCAAGTAAAGAAGTAGTAGAGAGTGATGAAATCAAACAGATCTGTGTTCAAATCCTGGCTGTGCCACTTACAGGCTGTTGGGACCAAAGACTAGTTCCTTAAGCTCTCTGTGCCTCAGTATCCTCATTAAAAAATAAATTGGTGCAGCCGCTATGGAGAACAGTATGGAGGTTTCCTTAAAAAACTAAAAATAGAGTTACCATATGATCCAGCAATCCCGCTCCTGGGCATATATCCAGCAAAGATGAAAACTGTAATTCGAAAAGATACATGCACCCCAACGTTCATAGCAGCACTATTTACCATAGCCAAGCCGTGGAAAAAACCTAAAAGTCCACCGACAGATGAATGAATGAAGAAGATGTGGTACATATATACAATGGACTATTATTCGGCCATAAAAAAGAATGAAATAATGCCATTTACAGCAACATGGATGCAACTAGAGATTATCATACTAAGTGAAGTAAGTCAGAGAGAGAAAGACAAATAACATATGACATCATTTATGTGTGGACTCTAAAAGTATGATACGAATGAACTTATTTACGAAACAGAAATAGACTCACAAACATAGAAAACAGAGTTATGGTTACCAAAGGGGAAAGCTGGGGAGGGATAAATTTGGAATTAACAGATACACAGTGCTATATATAAAACAGATGAACAACAAAGACCTGTTGTATGGCACAGGGAACTATTTTCAGTATCTTGTAATAACCTATAATGGAAAAGAATCTGAAAAAAACAAAACCACCACAACAACAAATATATAGTGCTGTACACCAGAAACTGACACAACATTGTAAATCTTATACCTCAACAAAAAATTAAAATAACAACAACGAAGAATTTACAAGACAAGAGTAAGGATAAAAATAGTGTCTGCCTCATAAACATGAGAGCCAACTGACTTGATGGATACGGAGCTTATCACAGGGCTCACCACGTGGTAAATTGTGAATAAAGGGTAGCTGATCAGGATGGCGATTCGGGATGATGCGCCCTTGTGGGCTAGGAGAAAGGGCGCTGGGCGCTCGCCGGTGTGGCCGTTGAAGGAATCAGGTCCATTTCAAAATGTTGGTGCCATTTGCAACGGTTTTCTTCTGTTGAGATGAAGTATTCCGTGCCTGTCATTTCTTGCCCATGAATGAGTGTGTCTGTCTTGGGATTGCCACCTGATGGTGTGAGATTGTGCAGACATAATTGGTAAGGAAAAGAGGCTACAATCACTGTTTTATTCATATAAAAATATATTCTTTTGTCGTGACTCTTGGACAAACTGCAGATGGATGTAATTCATTTTTGTCCATAGCTTTCTTTTATGTGTTCTTTTCCCCTTAGGAGGGAGAATTCTCCCCATCACGTGAATGTACCTCATGCAGAATTCCTCTGCAGCCACTGAACTAATGCATGTCACTTTTTCCTTGAAGGTGCCTAAGTGGTAGGACTATATGTTAATCATCAGTCCTGAAAGGTGTCATTTAACAGCAGGGGAAATATGTTACTCTGTGCATTAATGGAAAAGAGATTATTTTCAAACATTTCAAAACCCTGAGGACTCTCCTCAGAGAACTTCCTTTTTTTTTTTTTTTCCACTACCCATTTAGAGAAAAGGTACCACAGCTTCCCATGATTTAGAAATAGGGCTTTAAGTCTAGTGAAGGAAGCTTAATGTCAGAAAATTAAAGGCAAAATGTGTGATGCTCAGGCGGTCTGGGTGCTACGCAGAGCCCTAACACACACACACCAAAAAAAAAAAAAAAGCACAGTGGTAATTTCACGAAAGCAAGGGTAGGATTAGAGAAGTGCTCAGAAATTCTACCAATGCCTGATGGTTTGGGATGGGAAATATCCCACTTAGAACGCGAAGAAGAGATAAAAGCAAAGAAATACGGAACATAAAGGAAGGCTGTGTTGAAGGGGCCAGGGTCACGGAGGAAGAAGCTTTGACCCTCTTTAGAATGGTGGGGGAGGGTCAGGATCACTTGCCTAGAACTTGAGATACTAAAGATTTTCTGTTCCCAGGTTGGGGAGGAAATGGGTCTGAACTGTACGTTGGCTGTCATGGCCTCCCCTACAGATGGCTGAACCTACCTCTTACCTCTGTAGGCGGAACGCTGTTTTGGGGAAGAATGAAGGAGCTAGGCCAAGGGCAAGAGTGGCTTCTCCCCTGGAGAACTTTGGGGTCTTCTTGGAGTGGGAAAAGAACCCAAGCTACAGATTGATGGATAAACAAGAGAGGTGCTTCCAGAGGGGGAAAAGCCAGGTGACATGGCTCAGGCTTTTGTGTAGTCAGGCAGGAGACAGTGAGCTGCTGATCAGATACTGAGATAGCATGGTAGAGGTACTTGTCGGGGTGGGGGGCGGGAGTGGGGTGCGGGAGGTGGGGAGAAAAGCATCCTGGTTGGTTCCTAGAGGGTAGATTGGTTTTCATTCCTGACTCTGGCAAGGGGAGTGATGTGGGGGGAGCTATTTCACCTTTCTGTGCCTCAGTTACTTCACCTGTATAATGGGGTGGTAAGACCTGTGTCACCAGTACTTGAGACCTTAAACGAGACAACAGTTACAAGCCCTGTATATGTGTATATATACACATACACACACACACACACACGTATATCTACACACATATATGTATACATACGTGTGTGTGCAGACACACACGTATATACGTACGTCGTGCCGAGCCTGACTCATAAATATTGGTTCCTGCTTCTCAGCCACCCCCTCAGGTATTTGCAACCATTTATTTATATTGCAAGACATAGAGCAAGGGTCACCTCCTGTGTGAAGGCACAGCTGCTCCCTCTCCTTGGCTTTTCCTCTGTCCTCTTCTGTTGTAGTCCCTGTGACAGTTTAGCCGACTTGTGAATTTCTCAGTGGTCTGTTTCCTGCAGTGGACGCTGAGCTTCTGAGGGCCAGAGAAAATCTACTCATCTCTGTGCGGGCATACCTTGTTTCACGGTGCTTCGCTTTATTGCCTTCGTAGATACTGTGTCTTACGAATTGAAGGTGTGTGGCAACCCTGCATCGAGCAAGTCTGTTGGCACATTTTTCCAACAGCATCTCCTCACTTCACGTCTCTGTCACGTTTTGGTAATTCTCGCAATATTTCAGATGTTTCCGTTATTGTTATATTTGTTATGGTGACCCGTGATCAGTGATCTTTGATGTTACTACTATTACGACTCGCTAAAGGCTCAGACGATGGTTAGTATTTTTTAACAATCAAATATTTTTTAATTGAGGTACGTGTGTTTTTAGACATAATGCTGTTGTACACTTAGTGACTGTAGTATAGTGTAAACATAACTTTTATATGCACTGGGAAACCAGAAAAATTCGTGTGACTCACTTTATTTTGGTGGTCTGGAACCAGACCCCCAATATCTATCTCTGAGGTATGTCTGTGCTCCCATCTCTCAGCAACTTGCCTGGCGCAGAGGAAACAGTAAGTTTTGAGTGCTACGTCAGCTTGTCTTTTGTAGGCTTGGGTTGCTACGTCATTTGAGGTGAATTTGTAGTCCTGTGCTTCCCCAGATACCCTCGCTGATTGCTCCAGGTCATGTTGATCAAAGGGCCAAATGCTCCATCTAGAAGAGAACCTGGAACGTTGTTGAGATTAGTTCATTTTCCTGAGGTTAGAATGCAAACAAAGAAGTTTTGCTGCAGTGTCAGAGGAGCGATGGAGCCCCGAAGCTCATCCACAGACAGCAGTGTGGTAACACCCTTGTTTTTCCCTGCATCTCTTGCTTACCGGAATTTGCTCTTTTTAGTGGTAACTTAGCCACAATAGGACTGGGAAGGCAGACCTAACACGTAAAAACAAAATCCTAAACTACAGCCTAAAACCAAATTAGAATAGGCCTTTTGGATTTAGCTATGCCATTTTTGTCTCTCATTAGTGCTGATAATTAGGAGAATTAAGGATGGACATTTAAATTATGGTCTAGACAACAAAACATCTCTAGGAATGAAATTGCTATTCAAGTTACATTTTCAATGAGATCTTGAAATCACTTCAATAAAATGAGTCTAAACAACGCCTTGATGCTGGGGGCTCTGAACTCCAGAACCAAAGTGGATCATTGGAGTAATGCTAAAAAGCATTGTGATGACCATTATCTCACACATTTGTGCAGCAAATTAGAGTTTATAAGCCTCTTTCATATCAACAGGATCTTAGCAAATTAGAACAAGAAGGGATCATAGAAATCATGTTGTAATGCAACCCCTTCATCTCATAGATGGGGGAAATGGGATTTTTTTTTTTTTTCCATTGCTTTAAAATCACTTCAAAACGCCTGGAAAATTAGAACCACTATTACTTCAAAACAGCTTTACTTGGATATTCTTGTATTTTATTACAGCTGTTTCATATGCATCGTTTTGAACCAGGCCATTTATAGTTTAAGTCTAAGCACTAAAAATTGAGTATAAAAAGCAACAAGGAGTTTTTTTTTTTTTTTAAATTATTTATTTATTTATTTATTTTTGGCTGTGTTGGCTCTTCGTTTCTCTGCGAGGGCTTTCCCTAATTGCGGCAAGTGGGGGCCACTCCTCATCACAGTGCGCGGGCCTCTCACTATCGTGGCCTCTCCCATTGCGGAGCACAGGCTCCAGACGCGCAGGCTCAGTAATTGTGACTCACGGGGCTAGTTGCTCTGCGGCATGTGGGATCTTCCCAGACCAGGGCTCGAACCCGTGTCCTCTGCATTGGCAGGCGGATTCTTAACCACTGCGCCACCAGGGAAGCCCAGGAGTTATTTTTTTATTAAGCTGTCATTGACATACAACATCGTGTTAGTGTTCGGTATACAACGTAATGGTTCAGTATGTGTATATTTGGGGAACTGATCACTGCGGTCAGTTCAGTTAACAGCCGTCACCACACCTAGTTATAGTTCTTTTTCTTACGGTGAGAACTTTTCAGATCAACTCTTTTAGCAACTTTCAAATTTATTTATTATATTATGTATTATTTATAATACATATATTTATATATTTATAATACAAATGTATTATTTATAATACAGTCTTGTGAATGGTAGTCACATGCTATACATTACATGCCAGGACTTATAACTGGAAGTTTGTACCATTTGACCACCTTTACCCATTTTGCCCTCCCTCCCCCCCCGCCCCTGGAACTGGGATATTTCATTTGATGGTCACGGCAGGCCTATTTTGCAGGGTAGGCAGCACGGGTATTATTATTGCCACTGTACCAGGTGAGGAAGCCAAGGGTCGAAGGTGAGTATTAGGGCCCTGTTGATACAGTGAGGTGAGACTCTGCTGCTGCTGTCCTGCTGACCCCAGGTCCTCTCCTAGTTTGAATAACCCACCTTTGTTGACACTCCACCTGCTCAGAGGGGCCTTCTCTGCCCTTGAACTGAATTAGCCTCTCTCGTTCACTCCGTCACTCTCTCTCCTTGCCCTGTTTGATGTCATCACTCTCATTACCACCTTACGTTATAGAAGGTATATTTTCTTTTATCTGTTGGTTTTCTCCACTGGAATATCTCTTTTGTTTACAACTAGAATTCAGGCACCTGAAGCAGTTCCTATCCCACCACAGGTACTCAATAAATACTCGTTAAATGATTGAATGGATAATTAAAGAGGTAGATGGCAAATTCGGATAGTCTGGGGTGAAGAGACTTAGAAAAAAACCTCACTGTATTTTGAGAACTTGCTATATGGGTCAGAAAAGTAGCCTCTCCATTTGCTGCGCTGTGGCCTCAGCTTTTAAGTAATTCATTCATCAAACAGATATTTCACAGTAAATCCTCTTCCTGTGTTCTAGACACTGTTCCAGGTGTTTGGAAGCCACAGTGACAAAACAGATTAGAAATTCCTATCAAAGGAGAGCTTCCATTTTTTATTTTTGGTCATTGAGATGACAAATTTAAGAAATAGAATTTATAAATAAATGTGTAACTTTGCGTCTGTATGTGTAGGATAAGAATTAAAATATGAGGAGACGGGGCTTCCCTGGTGGCGCAGTGGTTGAGAGTCCGCCTGCCGATTCAGGGGACGCGGGTTCGTGCCCCGATCCGGGAAGATCCCACATGCCGCGGAGCGGCTGGGCCCGTGAGCCATGGCCGCTGAGCCTGCGCGTCCGGAGCCTGTGCTCCGCAACGGGAGAGGCCACAGCAGTGAGAGGCCCGCGTACCGCAAAAAAAAAAAAATATGAGGAGACAAGCAAAGCAGAGATTAGAAGGATGGGGGTTCCATTCTACATGGGGTGGCCAAGAAAGGCTCTCTGAGAATTGACTTTTCACTGTTTGATGAATGAATGTGTGGTCGGTAATTGTGTGTTGAAAGGATGAATGTTTTAAAATCCTAATTGTTTCTGCACCAAAATATCTGTGAGGTAGCATTCGTCAAGTAAAATGCATAGTAGGCTTTCAGGATCGTACCTATGAAATCAAGTTGAAGCTCAAATATTACCTGGCGCGTGGATTTCTCCTCCACCTTCTCCCTCCTCCTCTGAAATGGGTGAGAACTGCCCCATGGGAACTGACCGCGGAGAAGCCATGATGTAGACATTGCTCGGCCCAGTTCAGCCCTTTGGGAGTGAAAGCACGCATTCTTGGCAACCAGACAGCATCTGGTTCACCTCTTCCACTTTCCACCTGTGTGGCCTTCCCAGTTCCAGGGTTTTCATCCTTCCAGTGACGATGTTAATTTCTACATTAGCCGTATTTCTAACGTGCCTCCCAGTTGCTGCCCTACAACAGTAGCTCAACAAACATTCATTTCTCATCCTCTTTTGTATGTTACGCATTAAAACTCCCCTGTTATTGAGGGATTAGAGTACCATGCAAGTGTGAAAAAGAAGCAATCCAGAGCTTTTTCTGTGCACAGGTGCTAGCAGTAATTGCAGGGCCGTGATACATGATAACCATCTAATCTCAGCTCATAAACGATGGTACATTTTAATCAGATTTTAGATGTTATGAGGTTCTAAGTAATTATAGTTATTTTTGCCTTAAAATTGAACTGCTCTTATTAAAATTCTTTTATTAAGTCTTTTTTTTTTTTCCCTTCTGGTAGTTATGAAAGATTGTAGAATTTCCGAGTCAGATAACCGGGCACGAGACATCACTCAGATAGAAGCTCTTATTATTTAGATACAGGAATAGGCCCAAAAAGATGGCGTTACTGCCCGTGGACTTGCTGGTAACACTGGAGCCTGGAGAGGAAGCAGGTTTTTCTGTCATCTCTGCTGGTTCCTGCTCACTTCTCCTCACCTTTATCCTGATGTAGTGCTTTTCTTTTCCCTCTTTACAGACTGCCCTCTGGTCCGTTTTCTCTGAGGCAGTTGTTAATTTTTTTTTTTTATTTTTCAGATGAGAAAATAGAGGGTCAAGTATATTATTATTTGTTCATCCAAAACAACTTACCAGTGATGGGCTGTGTTAAGTTAGGTGCTGTGCTGGGGGATCAAACGGTTTGTACAGGTGCCCCTGGCCAGGAGGGAAGGCAGGTCCAGGGTGGGAACTCAGGTCCCCAGGTCCAGCGTCAGTGCTCCTTCCATTGCATTCTGCCAAAGACTTGGGACCCACTCAAGGTCCAAACTGCATTGTTACTAATGGTAATGATATTAACCATCCTGATGAAGATTGGGCTGTAAGATAGTACAGATGTGCCGGGACCATAGGTAAACAAGACTGTGTCTCTGCCCTCAAGGTATGCACATCCTATCGGGGTAGCACACGAGAGGCATGACAACAGCATCAAGTATCACCAGGCTTCTGACCCGGGAGGCACCATGCTGGGGGTGTTCCACGCATCTTGTAAAATCCTAGCAAAGCTTTATGATGACTGTAGTGTTATCCCTGTTTTACAGATGACAAAACAAAGCTTTCCGTGTCTTAACATAACTCACCCCAGGATGTGTAGCTCGTGGCCGTCACAGCTGGGAATCTAACCCAGGCGTGTGTGCCCCAGAGCCTGTGATCTCACTGAAGCACTAGCGCTCCTGGTGCTTTCCGTGTCTTAACATAACTCACCCCAGGATGTGTAGCTCGTGGCCGTCACAGCTGGGAATCTAACCCAGGCGTGTGTGCCCCAGAGCCTGTGATCTCACTGAAGCACTAGCGCTCCTGGGGCGTTGGGGGGAACTCCATCATAATGGGATTACAAACTGGGACAGATGTATCAGTACCCAAGTTCCCCACAAGCCACTGACGCTTCTTGATACTTCTTTTTGCTAGAACCGTCTCTAACTTTCCCCTTGTTTCATCAGGGTGACCATGGGGGCCTTTTCATTTGAGAGGCTGCCGCCTAAACTCACACCGTCTGAGCTGATTGTGTACGATTTAGCATTCGCAAAGTGCTGACAGCCCTCATTCAAACCAAGTGTGAGAGTTTTAAAATGAGCTTTCGCAGTTTGGTTCACAAGCAGCAAATGCAAAACAGCACAGTATTCATTCCCCCAACCATCACCACGATGGTATAGCTGAAGGCTCTCTCAGCTCGTTTCCTTCAGCAGTTAGAGAAGAGCCTGGGCGGAGGCTGTGTTCCTTAAGAGAAGAATGTTCTAGAAGAGACCTCAGTTACTAAAAGAATCGTGTCTGCAAATGGCACATTGGCAGCATGGAACCGCACGTGTGAAGAGCAGGAACTTTGGAACTGGATGGTCTTGGGTTTTGCATCTTAGTTCAATTGCATACTAATTTTCTTGAGCAGCGCCTTGTTCTTGCATACTGGTTGCGTGAATTGGGGCAGGTCAGTTACCATTCTTTAGCCTCAGTTTGCCTCATTTCAAAATGAGGATAATGTTTGCAAATATCTGAAGGGCTCTGGGTGAGGGTAAAATGACACGCTGTGTGTCACAGCTTGGCACAGTGGCTGAACTCAGTTAGAGCTATTGTTCTTAGTGTCATCTTGAACTTTGTTTTCCTGCGAACAGTGCTCACTGTCTTAGAGAGGGAATTTTTTCCCTTAGGAAACATTTATTGAGCATCTGCTCTGGGCCAAGTGCTGTGCCCAGCGCCGGAGATAAGTTGATAACAAAACACAGTCCTGCCATGAAGGACCTGTCTGCACAGAGACAGGCACATAAAACAGCCCTATGATATAGCATGCTAAGTGCAGTGGTGGGTGCAGAACAGCCTCTGATCACCTTGGAGGGAGTGGCGATAAGAAACCTTAGGGAGACTACAATGAGGTTTCACCTCACTCCGGTCAGAATGGCCATCATCGAAAAGCCTACAGATGATAAATACTGGAGAGGGTGTGAAGAAAAAGGAACTTTCATACACAGTTGGTGGGAAGGTAAATTGGTACAGCCACTATGGAGAACAGTGTGGAGGTCACTTAAAAACTAAAAGTAGAATTACCGTATGATCCAGCAATCCCACTCCTGGGCATATATCCAGAGAAAACTATAATACAAAAAGATACGAGTGCCCCAATGTTTATTGCAGCTCTGTTCACAAAAGCCAAGACATGGAAGCAACCTAAGTGTCCACTGACAGAGGAATTGATAAAGAAGATGTGGTACATATACACAGTGGAATATTTCTCAGCCATAAAAAAGAATGAAATTTTAAAAAAGAATGAAATAATGCCATTTGTAGCAACATGGATGGACCTAGAGATTATCATACTAAGTGAAGTAAGCCAGACAAAGACAAATATCACATGATATCACTTATATCTGAAAAAAAGATGCAAATGGACTTATTTATAAAACAGAAATAAACCCACAGACATAGAAAACAAACTTACGGTTACCAAAAGGGAAGGCGGGGCGGGGGGAGGAATAAATTAGGAGTTTGGGATTAACATATACACACTACTATATATAAAATAGATAACCAACAAGGACCTACTGTATAGCACAGGGAATTTTACTCAATATTTTGTAATAACCTAAATGGGAAGAGAATCTGAAAAAGAATTATATATATATATACTGAATCACTGTGCTGTACACCTGAAACTAACAAACCATTGTGAATCAACTATACTTCAATAAAAATGAAAAGAAAACCTTGGGGAGAAGCAAAGTTTCACAAGATATGTAGGAATCAGTGAGGTAAGGGGGGCGTTGAAAGGGAGTTCCATGCAGAGAAAATAACCCATGACAAAGGCAAGGAAGTGAGAAGAAGTAAGGTTCTTCTGGGGAATTTTTGGGTGCTTCCAAATGGTTAGGGCAAACTGTATAAGAGCAAGTAACTTAACCTACCTCCATTTCCTCACCTGTAAAATGGGCATAATGATAGGACCTGCCTCATAGAACTGTTGTCGGGATAAAACGAAGCAAGTCAAAGGATATTCCTGGAATACTACTTGGCACAAAGTAGCAGAGAATGTTCTCAATTAACATTAAGTAGTGTTGAACAGTGTTTAATAGATGTCATTACCTAAGAGCTTCTGAGGACTTTGATAATGTCAGGGTGCATTCTGTGTCATCAAAAGGGGGTTCTGACATGTGGTATTCCCTAAACCTATTTGACCAATAGCTGGATGGACAACATTTCTTTTTAGTAGTAATCTTTTCTCAGGACCTTTGTGCTCTAAGGTTTGGGAAAAGCTATGGTTAGATGCAGCAGACGAGCTCTGTGTTCTTGTTCTACGATGAATGAACCTAGTTGAGAGTCTAATAGCTCAAAAAAAGAGAGAAAAAAATTACAAGAATTTTTTCTTTCTTTTTGTTTAGGGACCCCTTGTTTGGTACACATACATACACAGACACACCAATACTTGGCATTTGAATAAAACCTCACATTCAGAGGGGTTAGAACCTGAAGGTTTAGAAGGAATCTCCCTTTGTTTATTTAAATGTGTTCCTGATATTCATGTCGAGCTAAGAGTTTTATTGTACAGGTGTCTATGGCATGGTGTGGACAAGTGAAAAATCCACAGGCGTAGAAATACGTCTTATGGCCTATTTGTTTGCTTAGCACTAGAACCAAGGTTTGGTGCCAGGTGATCTCCCAGCTTCTTCCCAGCCATGTGCCAGAGAATGAAGCAGACAGACT